>NW_004567121.1:37673776-37684774 GCF_000260355.1 Condylura cristata
CTGCCGGAGCCCCGTCGGACAGCTGCTCCCCTCCCCAGTCCTGGCTCAAGACATGGCCTTCGGGGCCGGTCAAGTCTCGGTGGATCCGCCGGACGTGCTCACGCGGCTGTTTCCCCTAGAACTCCCGGCGAACAAAATACCAGCTTTCTGACCAGATGCTTTCTGTCAAGTCGTGAGACACGCAAAACTCGCAGATTTGGGGTCTGAAACGGTTTACCCGGTGACAACTAAAAAACTGTTCAGGGCCCCTTGACTATGAGCTACTTGGAGGGGGCGTGAGGCCGGAGGAGGAACCTGAGGACGTGGGGGCAGCGGGCCAGGGCGAGGCCTCCGGCGTGAGGGCTTCCACCTGCTCTCCTGACCGCCGGACAAGAGGATCAGCAGCGCTGAATAAAGGAAGCGACATATTACGAAATAGACATATAAAATTTAATCCCTTTGGTTCAAAGTACAATCAACTTCAAAAAACAATATAAAATATTGTGTGACCATACCCCACATCTCAGAAAACCAGAATTTAGTCCACCTACTTCATTCGAAGATTGTTCTCGAGGCACTAGTCAAGGAAGGGTCTAATCTAATCTAGTCTCTCTGATTTTTCTTCCTCTCTAGTTACACATGAATACGTCCTTTACAGCAGACCATGTACATAACATTGCAGTACTACAGCAGCAGATACTTGTGAACTGGTGAGTGCTTTCTAGAAACTGTTGCGCGCAAGCCTGAAGGCCTGAGCTCACAGAAATCGCTGCTTCCAGCAGAGGAGGTGCAGCCGGCGTGGCCACTGGCTCACCTGTGCCGGGCATGTGGCGCCACCACACTGCCCCTCGGTGCCCACTGCCGCCCTTTACCATCATCTGTCTCAATAGTGCAGAAATCCAAGTTGTCCTGTCAAGAGACCTCGACACCTGAGGAGGTTTTGCTATGCCAGGAGCCGCTGGGCTCGGGGAAACGGGGAACATCTCTCACCACCAAAAATAACTTAACCATCAGCCTAGGGAAAGTCTTCAAGTCATCCGCGTTGCGTATCTTCGCTATCTGTACAGACACCTGTATATATTATATATTCACATCGGACACCTATGTACACATTTACAGACCAGACTTCAACAGCGTATTGCACTTATATACAAGACAGCTAGCGCCACTGACGCCCATCGCCACCGGCGAGCTCTTCACAAGGAAGGCAGGTTTCAGGGACTCGGCCTGCCCAGCAAACACCTCCCAGCCTGCCCTGTCCCGCCTCTCCCGCTGGCCGCAGGGGTCAGCGCCGATTCAGGCCGCCACCCCCTGGGGTCCCGAAGCCCGCCTGCCGCCCCCAACGTGCTCGGCTGAACAGCACCGCCCGCCCCGAAGAGAAGGTAGAGATCCTGGACTCATAAATAAGGGGGCAGATACCCTAAAGGTTCCAAGTCTATCACACTGTGGCACAGTTTTCACTTCAATCCTAAGTATTTAGATCACAAAAGTCAAACATCGCCGCCCCTGGAAAACAATGACCCAACCCCTCAGGCCCCAGCTCCACCGTGGAGGCCCGGGCGCCCCGCAGAAGCGCTGGCTGGAGCCGCAGCCTGGCCAGCAGCGAGACGCCGCCCGCTCCCTGGCCCGGCGGGGCCTAGATCTCGGTGAGCGTGAGCTTGTAGGAGCCTCCCGCCTCTTCGATCTGCAGCTGGAAGGTGTCCTCGTTGGAGTAGTGTTTCACGATGTTGTCGTCCATGTTCACCAGGATCCTGGGGGCAGACAGACCGCTAACCCCACCGCCGCGGAGCCAGCCCGGCCTTCACTGGCTCTGGCGGCACGAGGCCGACCACGTCGCCCTCCCTAGGCCCCAGTTTCTTCGTCTGTGCCGTGGCGATCAGAGAAGGGCCTCCATGTCTGGGGGGGGGGGGGGGGGGGGGGGGGGGAGCGGCAAGCCCCCCGTAGCAGTGCAGGGCAGGTGAACAAGCCTCGCTGGCTCAGCACCTCATCAGGGTGTGGGGACCGGGCGGTGGCTGTTCCTACACACACAGTCACGGTCAGGCCAGAGGCCACCTCAGAGGAGGGTCAGTCAGACCGGTCCACCGGCCTAAAGCCGCAGCTCCCCAACAAGTCACCTTCCCTGCAGTGACCTCAAAGTCTTGCTGAATCGCTAAGTCCAGCCCTTCCCTCAAGGCCCATCTAGAACTTTCCAACTGGGTTTGCTTTAGAACAAAGCCAGGAAACGCTCACACTGTGCCCCGCTGGCCAGGCCAAACGGCACCAAAGCCCTGACGTCTGAGCAGGCGCAGGGCCTGAGACGCGGCCCGGGTGCAGGGAAGAGGCTCGGCAGCAGGCTGAGGCCGCACCTCACGCATGGACGCGCCGACCCGCTGCCTGACCGCGGCAGCCCTCGGGCCCGTCCGCAGCGGCCTCATCCATGAGCCCGGACAGCAGCCCCGCCTCAAGGGCAATGTGGAATTTACACGAGGGGCCGGAGCACCCTGAGCAACGAGGGCAAAGCAGGGCAGCCAGGCCAGCGTCCACCTCAGGGGTGGGGCAGGAGGAGCTGGTGACCACTCAGTGCTCCCGAGTGGGAAGGGCGAGCGAGAACTTCCCTTGAAAAACAGCCACAAAGCTGTCTTAATAAAGAGGTGGGCTAGTCGACGTGGCGGCGTGGGAAGGCCTCACGGCCCGCTCTGTCGCTGGGCCGGGCACACACGTGCGCGACTCACGCCAGGCCCTGGGCTGCGCCCACCGGGAGCCGGAGGGACGGCAATGCTCACCCTTTTTTGCATTTCTTGAATATCTTCCCGATCTTGTCGTGGGGGACATCGTACTTGTCCGAGATCTGAGGAGCAAAGACAAGAATTCATAAGGCTGCTCTGTGGCCTTAACAAAGGCCTGCACGGCCGGGAGCCCACAGCAGAGCCCACCGCGGAGTCGCCCGCGGCTCAGAGCCACAGGGACCGCTCACGGGGCCGCGGGGGGCGGGGGCCCTGCCCGGAGGGCTGGGGCTGGTCCTCACGCTCCCTCCCCGCTCACAGTAAGCGGCTTGCGCTGCTCTGACTTGCGTTCAGAGAGAAGCTGTAGGTCTGCGGGAACGCGGAGAGGGCCGGGCGCGCCCCGCACTTCTGTGGGTGTGGGAGCTCACCCCAGGTGCAGACCGAGGCCCATGGGGACGGCAGGGCTCACGCGGAGCCGGACAGCCACCCAGCGACGTGCACGCCAGGGAGGGCGCGAGGCCTGGCGTGGGCGTCACAGGCGCTGCCGTGGGGCTCCCGGCCCCGTGCGCGCAGGCGGCCTCAGCACCGTGGCGGGGCGTAGGGCGAGCCGGCTCGGCCAGGCGGCGCTCAGAGTCCCACGTGGGGGGAGGGGCGGGGCGTGGGGAGGCGGGCGCAGGGCTCAGGGTTAGGTGCGTTGCACCCTGGGGCAAAGCTAAGGGGAGGCGAGCAGCCCGTCCCTTGCGGTCTCACGGTGTCCCCAGAGGCGCACTGGGCCCGTCAGCCCTGTGGAGAGACCCTGCAGAAGGGACTTGCGGTCACCACTGGTCACTCATGTTCAGTGGTTCCACGGTACGTGGCCCTCAGAGACCAAAGTGGCCGCCATCTGCGCTTCGAGGATCCTCCTTGACCAGCGAAGGCTCCGCGCGGCTCCGAGGGGCCTGCTCACCGGCACCCTGCCCTGGGCCGAGGGCGCAGAGGCTACGCCACTGCCCGGCCATCACAAATCACCCGCTCTGGAGGACGGGCCACCGCCCACGCGGGGCGGGGGGGCGAGCGAGGGCCCAGTGGGAGGCGGGCGGCCCCCGCCCCGCCCACCGACTGGGCCCGGAGGCGCCGCCTCTACTTACAGCCTCCATCAGGCCCTTCAGCGACGGGGTCTTCAGCATCAGGGCGTCGAAGACCTCCTCTGACTCCTTCCGCACGTAAAGCAGCACTGACCCCAGCGGGAAGGGGAGAAAAAGAGAGCGGGAGCCGGTCACCCGGACGAGCAAGTGACAGAGGACCACGGTCAAAACAGAAACGCCGCCCGGGGCCTCGGGCCGCCCCAGGAGCCAGGCAGGGCCAGGCTTGCACAAAGCTCTCGCGCTCACGTCCACCCCGCCCGGGGCCGGAGGCCAGCGCACCTCTCTTGGGCTGCTCCACCCGGGGCAGCTTGGCCGGCGGTGGTGCGACAAGGTCGTCTTCCGGCCCGAACGGCCCCCTTTTCAGGCTGGACCTGCCGGCGCAAAGTGCGCAGTTAGTGGCCGGCTCACGTCACTGGGTATGCGGCTAACTCCGTGGGCCCCGGGCTGGAAGTGGCCGTCACCCTCCGTCTGGCCCAGTCTCCTGGGCTCGCGCACGAGGCTCGGGCCTGCGGAGACCCTGGCCGGCCCCAGGCTGGAGCGGAGCTGCGTCCCGTCCCGGGAAAAGCCCCACAGAGGCGGCGGCGTCGTGACGTCAAGGAGGAGCGTGTCCGAGGAGGACGTGGGGAAGGCCACGCTGGCTTCCGGGGAAGACGAACCTCGGGCAGGTCGGGCCCAACGTGGCCTCTTGCCCAACAGGCCTGGGAGCCCGGGGCCCTGGGGACGCTACGTGAGCACAGGAAGCTGCGAGGCCGTGACCTCGGAGTGTGCGGGGCCTCAGGCGCTCCGGGCCAGAAGCCCGCTGGGGCTCCTTGAGGACAGAACACAGAAACAAATGGGGAAAAGGCCTTTGAAGAAAGAAGTGACAAGAGGTGGGGGCTGGCTGCCACGGGGCAGCTACAGGGTGCTCAGCCCAGTGAGGTCAGGGGCCGGGAAGGAAGAGGGGGGGCCTGGCTTTGAGGCGAGTGCGCAGTGGAGAAGGCGGCCTCGGCCTCGGCCCGCAGGAGAGCAGCTGTGGGTTGGTGTCTGAAAATACAGTGTGGTGACGAGCCCGGGGCCACCCAGTGGGAGGGGACAGGCCTGGGGCGCAGGGCACTGGGCGGGGCCCACAGCACCAGCCGAGGGAGTGCCCGGTCTGGGCCGGGCCGGGCTCCTGAGACCCATTCTCCCCCGCAAGACGCTGATTCTAGGGCCGGAGAAGGGGCAGCACAAGAGCCCAGAACTCAAGCTGCAGAAGCGAGAGGCACCCCAGGAACGGGGCTGGGGCGGTCAATGACGCGAGAGCAAGCCTGGAGGCTCCCCTGACCGCTGGGGACACCCTGAGCCACGCAGAGGGCAGAGACAGCCTCGCGAACAGAACCGAGGCCGAGTCCGTGCTGACAGTGAGCAAACCCAAGGTGGGAGATGGACAGGCGGGAGCAGCGACACTCGCTGCCGACAGCGCTGCTCAGGGGCGCCGCGGGCCCACCTCAGCCAGGGCTGGGGCGAGGGCGGGCAGCGGCGGGCGGGCTCAGACACACCCACGGGTCCTGCCACGTCCCCATGACGGGGCCCCGGCTCGTCCCGCAGACCTGCTGCGGTCCCCACACAGCCCGGCCTTCAGACGCGCCAGGCCAGGAAGCCGGACACTCACGGCCCCCGACTCAGGAAGGGCAGACGGCACCGCCTGCGTCTCAGGGCCCTTCCGGGGGGACAGGGGAGAAGCCGAGGGGGGCCGGGCCTGGTGCCGGCGTCCAGGCCACATGCTGACCGCGACCTGCTTGTAGGAAATACACACGAAGGGGCCCTGGGCTGGACACCCCTCAAACAGCTGAGGGGAAAGAGCATCCCCCGGCCACCTGCAATCGTTCTGTAAGTTTAACTGTTTCACACCGGAAAGGATTTATTAAGACCAAGCAAAATGTCCATCTTACCCTTCACCCTCCAGTTCTTCAGCAGCAATGGGGAGGACCTGAGACAGACAGGGAAAAACAAAATTGCCTTTCAAGGACACTCTGGGGACACCCAGGCCCGAGGCACTCCTGAGGGGAATGCGACCCGCCCAAGCTGGACACACCCTCTGCCCTCTCTCAATAACCAGGTTTTCAGCCACACCAGGACCCCAGTCCCGTGTCCAGACCAGGCCGGCTCGCAGGTGGGGGCTCGCCAGCAGGCCCACTCCCGGCAGCACCAGGGCCCCGCTGGCCACGCGCTGAGCCCCCCGCCCTGCAGCTCCTCCTTCCAGTCCCAACACTCGGCAGGCTCCGAGGCCTCTGCGCACCCCCTGCCCCCCCCATCCGGACCCGCCCAGCTTGTGGTGATGCTGGGGACGCCTGGCCGCGCACCTCCGCCCCCTCCCTCCCGGTCTGGCCCTCAGAGGCAGAGTCTCGAGATCAGACTCAGGCTCACGCCTGTACTGTTCTGGCACCTTCTCAGATCAGCGTGAACACCGGAGGCCAGAACTGAGCCGACGGCCTGGACATGCCTGCGCTTCCCACTGGCAGCGCTGGACACACCTGGCCGCCCAGGCCTCCCGTCAGCCCGGCTGGAGATTCCGGGGGGCTGACTGGGCCCCTCAGCTTTGCTTTTGTTCACCAGGAACCAGGCCGAGGACTCGTGGTGGAGTCTGGCCCGCAGCCCTGCCCGGCCCGGCCCGGCCCTGCACCTACGTGGGTGCCCCGCTGCAGGTTGGCGAAGTGCACGTCGGGGATGAAGAGGACGGGCTGGGTGTCCAGGTCAATAAAGGGCTTGAAAACCGTGATGTCCATGCGCTTATGAGAGGGCAGCAGCGGCACTTTCACGTCGGAAACTGAGAAAGAGCAGGGCCGTGAGTGCCCCGCGCCCGCCACGTGCGGGCGGCCGAGCCCGGAGGTCTGCGGCGAGGCGCTGGGTGACTGCGAGCGCCCAAGTCAGCTGAGCGCTTTTCAAACCGGAAGGGAAACGGGCCTTAGGGCAGACAGACACGGCTTCTAGGAGGATCGCCCCAGGGCTCCCCTCCCGAGGCCACCCCACTGCGGGCTCACAGGTGACTCCCCGGCTGACGCAGCCCAGCTTCTGAGCCTGGGGGCTGCCGGCTCCCCCCCGCCCCCTCAACCCCCGGGACCTGATGAGGAGTTGCCCCAGGGGCACGGGGCCTGTGCTCTGCTGTAGGGGGCTGGGGGCAAGCCCCGAGGAGGGGGCCTCGGGGGACCCACAGCCCCGGCACTGCAGGAAGCATCGTGGCCAGCACCTGGCGGCTAAAGGTCAGGACTGCCTGCGACTCCCGGGCAGAGTCACGCTGAACACACCCAAGCCTCTCGAGATAGAGCTTTTCTCTTTAGAGAAAGCTAAAAATTTTCATTTTTATAAAATATTATCATCCGCTGTTCAGGTGGAGGGTGCGAGTTTTCAGGACTGGACCAGCGGGCTGAGTAAGAACCAACTGTCCGGCGGGCCTGGACGCTGTAGCAACTCGAGAATGATCTGTGGAGCTCCCCAAGGGGGCGCGGAGTCACTCCCGCGACTACAGCCGCACCGGAGGCCACCACCCGTCCAGGCACCCAAAACAGCCCAGGCTGGCCGACTGAGGCGACGCCACCACCGGAGAGGCCGCGGCCAGAGCTGGGGGCAGTGCACTTGCCTTTTCTCTTGCTCTGTTTTCTCTCTTCGTCCCTGATCTTCCGCTCAGCTCCCTGCAGGTCAAGGGGAGACAAGACTGCTTACTGCGGGGCCTCCGGTGGGGCTCCTTACTCTCTGTACCCCGGAGCTTCTCGTAGCTGCCCCTCGGGGGTTCCCGCAGAACTGTGGATGCTAAATGAGAAGCTGAGAACATCTGCTGGTGCCCTCACGGCCTCCAAGACGCAAGGGGCTCCTGTGGAAAGGGGCCACGGAAAGGGACCCCGGTCTGAGCGAGAAAGTCGGGGCTCTGTCCCAGGATGTGGTGTCAACTACGGGGCAGCTGTGCCAGCGCCGACTCGCACAAGCAACCGTTTGGCCGAAACGTGCAGCACCCGTAACGGAGCCGGCCAGCCCGGGGAGCGGGGACGTGGGTGCCCCGCACGCCCGGCCGGCCAAGGTGGATGAGCAGGCGAGTCGACTCAGCGTGACCGATCCCGGGGTCTGACACGTGCGGGCTCGCACCTTCTCGCCGCGTCGCCCCGCTGAGGAGAGGCAGCGGCTTCTTTTTCTGAAAACCCAAGGTGGCACCATCAAGCCAGCGTGAGAAGCAGAAAATGAAGCTTCTGCCCCTTCCAGAGGTGTCACGAACACACCAGTGAACACAAACCTGCTGGCAAAAACTGCTGGGTCACCGCCCTGGCCCGCAAGCACAGGCGGGTCCCCACTTCCCTCGTCATCACCGTGCCCAGCCGTCTGGGCCCCGCGGCCCTCAGTCTAACAGCGTCGTCGCCCGACTGACATTCTAGACGCCCCCGAGGTAGCTGGACAAAATGGGACACGTGCCTCCTTGGCTACGTCCATAAAGAACACCGAGGAGGCCATCAGGACAGCGAAAAGGTAACTCCGAGCGAGGTGTCTGCAGGTCACCCAGGCGCTGGGCGGCCCAAAGACCGGCCCGAGAGCAACGGACCGTGCTGAGAAGCGGGCGGGGCTCTGCCTGTCCCAGAAGACACACAGGCGGCCTCGGCAAGGTCGCCAAGCATCTGGTCAAGGCCGGACTAGAACGGCTGTTCTCAAGAAAATCAAAGAAACGAGAGTCGATGGGGGAGCGGCGAAAGGCAGCCGCCGGGCGCCCTGGCGGGGTGGGAGGCGGCCGCGGCCGAGGGAGCGGAGGCTCTCCAGTGACCCACGGCAGAGACAGCCGCAGCCTGCTGCAGACACTGACCCGAAGTAAACAGAACGCTGACTCCAAAGCTCACCTACGTCCCCGCGTTCACGACAGTGTGACGGCGCGGGGATCAAGGCAGGGAAGCAGCCTAGGCGCCCACGGGTGCCGCACCAGGAGGCTGCGCACGCAGGGAGCGTTACTCAGTCGTCTGCAGCGAGTCAAATCCTGCCATTTCGGGAACACAGACGGCCCCGGGGGCATCACGCGGAGCGAGCGAAGCACAGCGGCATGACCACACTGACGTGGAGTGAAAGAAAACCCACACAAACTCCAAAGTCAAAAAACCTAGCTCTCTGCGATCGGAACTCACCGGCGGTCAGCTGAGGTGAGAGTGGAGAGGGTGGGGGTGTTGAAATAGGAAACGGGGTTCCAAAAGCACCAACCGCAGCTGCAGGCGTGGGGCCACCGCGGCGGCACAGCCCCGAGCGTCCGGGACTCGCGGAGGGAGCACACCTACAAGTTTTCATCCAAAGAACAAAACAAGGTGGCCAACGGTGACGGCTGCTAACTACACCACGGGCCACGGCACGCGCCACAACACGCACAAACAGGGGTCGCATGTCACGGCTGCAAGCCACGGCGTTCACGGCTTTAAAAGGTGGTAACGGACCTGGCGTCCACTCAGGATGAGGCGACAGGGACCAGATTTCACCACGTGCTCCAGGCAGGTACCGGGGACGGGGTTTCTCCGGCCCACAGGCAGCCACGGGCCGTGACCTCGGAGCGGCGATGGAGCCAGCTGAGCCCGGAGTGCCCGCCGCCTTCCCCAGTGTCCAGGCTGGGCCCGGGCAGCAGGGTACCTGGGGGTCTCCCTGCTCTAGGGTCCAGCGCTGCACGGCCAGAGGGCTGAGCAGCAAAGGGGCTAAGAGACAGGAACCCAGAACCCCAGGGCCTCCCCAATACTGGCGCCGAGAGGTACATGCTACGAGGAAGTGGCCGGAGGGAAGGGAGAAACACCTGGACAAGAGCCTGGGGCTGGGCTGGGCAGCACCGTGTGGTCACCCCATGCACCAGGTTCAAGACGCGCCCGACACCAGCTGCTCGCACGCCCGCTGTGAGCTGAGGGGCCCGGGGTAGAAGCACGGCCAGGGTGCAGCCTTGCCCCCGACTGTCAGGCCGCCCCAGAGTGCCTGCACCCCCCTTTCCATCTCTCTGACTCCAGGCGACGGTCTCCTTCCCCGGGTCACGCGCCAGGTGCCTCCCGCGGGCTTTCAGCAACATTCTGGGCGCCGCACTGCTGCCGACCCGGCCTCGGCGACGGGGGAGCCCGGCCCTCTCCAGCCTCCCTCGGCGCCGCCCGCCCGCCCGCCGCGGTCACCTTGTCGCAGAAGACTTTGATCTGGCAGAAGGCGCGGTGCACGGGCTTGTTGCTGCGGTTGTTGTAGCTGTAGGTGTCGATCTGGATGTTGAGCGGCAGCCCCTTGACGCCCTTCTGGGACGAGAAGTCTGTGCTCAGGCAGTTCACGGAGATGAAGACCTGCGGGCAGGACAGGCTTGAGCGGGGCGGTCACCCAGCGGGCCCAGCGCGAGGCCCGCGCAGCGCAGGGCTTCGTGCCCGAAGAAGCCTTTTGGGAGAGCCGTCGAGAGAGTTTCCAAGGCACAGGGCGGCGCTTCACGGGGCGGCGGGCGGCAGGCTGGCCCGGCCCTCCAGAGGCTCCCGCCCGGCAGCGCCCACGGGGCCGTCTGTGAAAGGACACTCGGGCCTCTGCCTGCGCTTCCGCCCGTGGCCCCCCACACCCCAACGCCCCGGGAATGATGGCATCGCAGGCCACCTCGCAAAGTGCCGGGGCTGCCACGGGCTTCGCGGCCCCCACAGGGCGGCCAGCGCGGCTCCTCCCGGTGCGTGAGCCCCAGTGTGCGCTGCCGAAGCTGCGGCTCCCAAGTGAGGCTGGCGCCTAGCAAAGGGCACCTGGTGCTGGCCTCCCCCTCCCTGTGGCCCCAGCCCCCCAGCCCCCAAAACAGATGAGCCGCAGAGCATGCGGGGCGCGCGTGGGGCGCGGGCCGGGCCAAGTCCCAGAGAAGGACGAGTGTGGCCTGGAAGGGGAGACCTACAGACAGGGCGTGGGACACGGGTCCGAGAAACTGCACACGGGACACAGGGCCCTCCCAGAAGGCGGGCCGCGGACGCCTCATCCTCCTTCAGTGTCCACACTGCTCCCAGAAGGGCAAGGCCGAAGCACCCGGGACGACGGGGAACCTGCCCCAGCCAGGCTGGCCCAGCTCTCCGGCCGCCGCCTGCGCTTCCCTCCTGTCCGGCCCCCCGCAGAGTGCCTCCTGCCTGTCCACACCAACTCGGGGACCCTCCCGACAGCCCCTGCTCCCACACTTGGGCGGGGCCGAGGGCAGACACCGGGCACCAGCCCCGATGTGAGACACCCTTCGCACCGGGACC
>NW_004567121.1:37685014-37686787 GCF_000260355.1 Condylura cristata
GCCCTCGTGTGCCTGCGTCCCTGGCGGGCCCGTGGCCTCCACCGCGGCACCACCGGACGCGGGCCCGCCACGCGCCCGCTGTGGTTGTCTCCACTCAGCTCATTTTTATATAGAAGCAAACTGCTTTAAGTTTCTGGCGCCTGCTCGGGCTAGACGGCCAAAAGCCGCTCCCAGGAGCAGGGCCCACGACGGAAACGGCTCTGGCTCTCGTCTTCCGCCACGTGTTTGGAAAGGCACCGCGGCGCCGTCCACGCGGGCGCACACGGCGAGGTGGAGACAGCCGGCGTGGCAGGCGAGCCGGGCAGAGGCTCAGGGCTCAGGCGCGTTCTCACCTGAACCCCAAAGACGGATCCGGACTTTCCCGCGGTCACACGGACGGGCGGCGCGCGGGTTCGGGAGCTCTGACCCAAGCTGCGAGTCCCTTTGCAGGGGATTTCATAGCCTAAAGCCTCGCTCCCCGCACCCCAGTTTCCAGTTTCGACTCAGAGCAGAAGTAAGCGGGAGCCGATCCAGGCCCGCGGGGCACAGGGAGACGCTGTGCGCTCCCTCCGCCTCGGCCATCTCCTCGGCCTGGCGCGGCGGCTCTCTGACGGGGCGACTTTCCGGACGTCGCCGTGAAGGCGATGCCTAACCCGGCATACGGGCACCACCTTGTCCAGACAGAAACACGGACAAAGACGCAGCCTAAAGCGAGCTCGGTCAGGAGCCCTGTGCCGCAGGACGGGGCACCCCAGAGACAGCGGGGAGCCTGCTCACAGGCTCGTGCGGCCGGCCAGGGCGAGAGAAGCAGGACGGTCTACACACCTCGGCCAGAACACCCGCAAGGTCACCACCTCGTCACGCAGCTGCTTAGGGAAAAGCCCCTCACCCCTCTGCCTAGGAGGCGGCTTCACGCTGATTCGGCAGAACTGGGGGCCCCTGCACTCCTTCCTGCCGCCTGGCCACGTCTGGAGGCTCAGCCCTCGCGGCCTGGGGTGCGTGCCGGCACTCAGCCTGTCTGTGGGGCTCCCAGGTCATTCCAGAGAGCAGCCAGGAGTGGGGCGCCCCATCATGTACACTGAGACCCACAAAGGTGTCCTCAGATTCCAGTGTGGCTGTTCTTACATGGATGTCTGCGTACCCCACTGGGTTTTTTTTTCCCTTGAAACAATTCGCACAGAGGTGCAGCCCTTCAAATGAGAATGTGCAGGGAAAGACAGGGCGCTCCAGCTCGTGGGGCACACGCGGGTGACAGGAAGCACCCCTGGGTCATTTCTCACGCCTTCCTCCTGGGTGGCAGCTGCCCTGTGGGGGCTGGCACAGGCTCCCAGGGATGGAGCCCACCCCCAGGGCGGGCCTCACTGAGGAGGGGCGACATGTGTTGTGGACAGAGCGCTTGGGATGCCCTGTCCAGCCCGGGCCGCGGCCCCTCTGCCTGAGGGCGCACCAGCAGGCGCTCCCTCCAGGGCGTGAGGAGGCCCCAGACAGGATATTCTTGCTTGGACCGACGAACGTCCCATCAGGTGCTGTTTTAATCAGAACAGTGAGCAGAGGGCCAGCCCTGTCCCAGAAGACACCGCACGGGGACTCCGCCCCGTAAGCAAAGTGGCTCTCCCTGAAACGTCACCGCCTGTGCAGCTGCTGGGGTGCCCGTCCCCGTCTCCGAGGTGACTTCCCGCTGGCCCCCCACGGGCTCTGGCCGGGACATCACTGCGGCCACCCGGGAGGAAGTGTTCACTCCTGCTCGTCACGCACTGTCCACCCGCCACACCAGCTCCCGGAGGCCGAGGGCCC
>NW_004567121.1:37687287-37688579 GCF_000260355.1 Condylura cristata
GCACAGGACACACGGCACGCACAGGGCACGCACACAGACTCACAGCGCACCCCACCGCACACGCTCACCACGCCGCACACACCTCTCACACTCGCACGACACCCTTCCGTCTCACTCCACGGCAAGCAGGCCACGGGCCTCCTCCTCTCGGACGACGCACGGACTGGCGTGGAGCCTGAGGGGACAGAGGGGACCTTTCCTCTGTGTTCATGCTCCTTGAAACTGATTTTGAGAAAAAGTGAGGTTCAGAACCTGAACCTCAAATGATGAGCGACTGATGTTGCATCCAAAATCACCAGAAGAAAAAAAAAAAACCCCTCAAGTCAACTAGCAGCAGGCAGAAGGCGCTCAGCAGGCCCCGGCCGTGGCGCCTCACTCCCGGCCGAGCACCGGTGCTCGGGGCCTTCGAGCTTCGTTCCGTCTCCAAGCCTCGGCTCCAGGACTGCAGGCCGGCGACAGACGCGACCCACGTGCTCACAGGCGCTGACTGAGCCGACTGAGGCGCCGCAGCAGCGGGGCTCCACCGCTCCCAGCCTTCCGCCGGGAGGGAAGGCCAGGGGCGGGCCTGCGTACTGCGGCAAACCTCCGGCTTTGCGTGGGCCATTGGGGCCACGGATCCCGAGCTTAACTGGGGACGGAGCCCAGAAGCGCCCCAGGCCCGCCAGCCAGGGAGGAAGCTTGGCCGAGCCCCTTTCGCCAGAGGGGCTCGAGAACTGCAGGGCCAGCGAGGCCGAAGGAGGCGGGCCAGGCCCCCTCCCCAGCAAGCTGCTTCAAAAACCTTTAGAGCGCCCCGAAGGTCAGAGTGGCTCCAGACGGCTGTGGGAGGCGCCCGCCAGGACCGGGCGACGCTCCTGCGGCTGCTGGGGTGGCGAAGGCAGTTTCCCGGGGCGCCCTCAAAGGTGACCCCCTGGCCTCACGGGGGACGACGCACCAGCCCCATGACGTGTTTAGGGCACAGCTTCGGAGCTGTCTCTCAGGGGTCGGCTTCCACGCTAGCCCTTTCTGTTTACTCCTACCTGGGCGAATGACCCCAAGCCTCTACACACACACACACACACACACACACACACAGTAACTCCCGTGGCCCTGCGACTGTGGTGTTGGATGCGGGGTGGGGGCAGGTCCCCAGCTGGAGGCGGAGACGACGTCCTGGGGCGGCGGAGCCGGACACGCCTGAGATGCTGAGGCGACTCCCTGTCCAGCCCTCACGCGGCCACTTAGGGCACCCCCCGCGGCCTCCGCCATCCCTGCAGAAACCGGGGCGCTGACAGGCCGGCCTGCTCCACAGCGCC
>NW_004567121.1:37689422-37690052 GCF_000260355.1 Condylura cristata
CCCCGGAGCGCAGGCCACCGGCCGGCCACGGCCACAGGGCGCCGGCAGCCACGGACTGGGCAGCAGGCCCAGACCCCATCCCCCGACTCTGTCAGCTGGGGCCACGCACTCCTGGAGGCCCCGAGCTCCGCTGCGCCTGGCCTCCAGCCTGGAGTAATTTCTCAGCCACACACCCAAAGAAAAGGAGGGGGCCGGGGGCGGGGAGGCGGCTGTGGGAAGCGCCGAGATGCCGCCCTCTGCTGGGGCGTTTCCCTGAGAAGAAAAACAGGGATCCAGTCATCACCTCTCCTGTTGCCACAGAGCCGCCTTCCCACGCCGCCCACGCCTCGGCTCCGGTTTCTGCCGACTGCGGGGCCGGGAGTAAGTCACCCACCCCAAGGGGGGCCCAGACCACGGCCCCCGAGGCACCCGTGCGCCCCTTCCTGTCACACCGCGTGGGCCGCACCCGGTGACGGCAGGACGCTTGGCCCCGGCGGCCAGGCAAGCAGAACGTTTGCTCTGACGCGGGAGCGGGCGTGGGCGTGGCGAGGGCGGCGTGGCTGGCCACGAGGGCAGCTGGACATCTCCCACTTAAAAAGGCAGCCGAACGCCCGCGTCAGCAGAGGCGGCGGCACCCACGGCTGCTGACCG
>NW_004567121.1:37690612-37702711 GCF_000260355.1 Condylura cristata
GGAACCCCTCGACACCCCGACCGAGCTGCCCCCTCGACACCCCACGCCCCACAAGGAGCGCGCTGCTGACAGCACAGTCTGCTGTTTTGCTTTCATACGTATTTTGAGTCCTACAGAAGCCCCCTCCGGAGGTGCATGGTGGTCAGTACGGAGGCCACCACGCCCCGGCATCGCCCGAGTGTGGGGGCCGGTTCGGGGCTTCAGCCCAGCGCCCCCCCGGCTCTCCGTGTTGACTGCGCGGCCAGGCCCGTCTCAGGGCCAGGTCCCGCCTGCTCAAACTGCAATGGCAGGAGCGGCTGAGTCACCGCCGCCTCCTCCCGCCCCAGCACACCGGGAACTCCAAGCTGGGAAACAGACCAAACCCGTCCCTGCTTAATGCAGCCCAGCGTGGCAACACCTCATTTTAATGGGGCCCTCCACGATGCTTCACCAGAATGGAATCCCTGTGAACGCAGGCCGCACGCTCAGTCCAAACAAATTAAAAATTACTCTCACAATGAATCCCAAATAGTATGCTCAGACAAAACAACAAACTGTCATTAAACCCATAAACCTGCATCCCACAGGCGAACACAAAACGTCTCAAGCTGGAGTTACCAGCACGGGCACGCCCTCACGGGGTGAACTCTGCAGGCCCCGCCACGGCGCCCCAGAGCCGCACAGGAGGGGAGGTGGAGGCACGCGCACAGGAGGGGTCGCTCCTGGGGTCGGCCCATCCCACGCGGCCCCTCCGCAGACAGAGCCTCTCTGTGGCGCACAACAGGCGTGGCCCGGAGAACAGCCAGGAAGATGCGCCGGGGGTGTCCCTGAGAGTCAGGGCGTCCAGATCGGGGCTCCCCCCAAGACCAGGATGCTCTGCGCAGGCCCTGCACTGTAGGGACGGTGGAAACGGAGGGAACCGAGCGCCTGCAGCTGGCCTGGCTCCCGCCCCCAAGACGATGGGGCTCCGCCATCTGTATTCGCGAGGAGCCCGGCTACACGAAGGTCTGACGGTGACACAGAGGCCCCAGGTTCCACGCTGCACTGCAGGACAAGCCCCGGGCCCCAGGCCTAGCAGATCACTCGGCAGCCCAGGCCGGCGGGGCGGGCTGGGCTGGGCGCTGGGCCGGGCAGTCCCCGGTGGCCGCAGTGCAGCCGGCTCACCCACAGGCAGGACGCGGCGTCTCTGCTGGTAGCGGCCCGCGGGGGCCCGGGCCTCCTGACGGGACTCTGCTTAGCGCTCAGGGAGCGGAGCCACGCCAGCGAGCGCCTGAGCTGTGCTCTGAGCCACCACGGTCTCCCGAACGTCAAGTGCATGCCCCCCCCCACGCTCAGGGGACACGGCCCCTCACGCCTGGCTGGCCGCAGGCCTCTGGGTTCCAGCACAGGTGCTGCCGGCTCAGGCCTCCCCCACTCTGCAGCCAACACCCCTCGGCCCACTCCCAGCAGCTGGGTGCGCGCCCGCGGCAGGTTTAGAGCGAGGCCACGGCCACTGTGGCTGAGAACCCGGGCACTGTGAACTCGCCCCCGGCGGGAGCGCCTGGCGTCCAGGTCGGGAGGAAGCGCCTCGGCCACCGGGCAGCCGTCCTCGGGCTGGCCCAGGCGGAGCCCCGGCCGGGGGATCTGCACGCCGGCGGCACCCAGGCACGGGCCCGAGCGGGAAACGGAGTTCCCAGAAGCCAGTTCGCTCCCACCTGCCACTCCCCCGACCGTGCCTGTCCCGCACCGAATCGCACGCTGAGGCCGGCGCCGCCCTGCGCGTGCTCCGGAGTCACTGCCCAGGCGTCCGCGTCGCCAAGGCCTCCTGCCGCGCAGCACGAGCCCCGGGAAACCACAGGCCACAGCGGGCCTCGGGCCGCCCCCCGCCCCCGAAGTCTGTCTCCCGGGCTCGGGTGGGCGAGGCGGAGCTTTTGCCTGGCGGCGTCAGGGGGTCAGCGGGCACGCGAGGCTGCCGCGAGAGGCCCCTGCCCCGGGCGCTCCACAGCTGGGTGAGAGTCGCCCACTGTGCACGGGGATCCCCCCACTTCCCTCACACACCCCTCACTTCTTTTCCCTTCATCCATAGGGACAAGAGTCCTCTAGCTCGCAAATTCTGAACGGCGGCGCCTGGCCAGGACACCGCCTCTCGTGTTGCCACGGTCCTCCCGTGCCACGGCAGCCCGCGCCGTCCATCGGCGGGGCGGGGCGGAGCCAGGAGCCTCACGACGACACATGCAGGCTGGTGAACTCTAACCTGTCCAGAGGCCTCGGACTCTGTTCACAAGATGCCTGACGCCCACCGAGGCTGACTCGGGGAGGCACCCCAAGTGAGCAGGCGGGGCTACGGGGGCAGGTTTCTAGGACGTTCCTGCTCTTCGGGGCAGGGCGCCCTCCCTCCCGGGAAGGGGTTATCGCCCAGGGGGTGCCCAGCACAGCAGCTCCCAACCTGGACCGTCAGCCCAGCCTGTCTCCAGAGCCACCTCCAGACCGGCAGCAGAGCTGCGGAGCCACGGAGAGCCCACCGGCGACCTGCTCCTCCCGCTGGCCAGAGGGGTGCGGGCTGGAAGAGGCGTGGCCTGCGGCGCGGGGGGCCACCCCCACCAGGGGCCCGGTGCTGGCAGGGAAGCGCAATGGTGCCCGAAGAGAGGACAGGGAAGAGGCAGGGAAAGCGGCGCGTTCCCGGCCCAGGGTGGGGACCCCGACACTGCAGCAGAACAGATGACCCCAAAAAGGTGGCACGATCCTGCACGAGTGTTTGCCCGCGCTGGTGGCCCGGGGGCACCAATTACTTTAAGCGTAAAAACAGAAAATGCGGACTTGGCCGAGGAGGGCGGGAGTCCGAGACGCGGGGCTCCCACCCCGCTTGTGGGCTGCGGCCTGACAGCCCCTTTGGCGCGGCCTCGCGAGCAAACAGCAGGGCCCCCAGCGGGCTGGGGCCTTCGGGGCCCATGGAGGTCGGCGCCGGGTCCGACGGGGCAAGAGCCCGAACTCACGGCATCAATCGCCATCGCCGCGAGAGCCGACCGGACGCTCCTCCCAGAGCTCTTCCATGCACACGCTGGAGGCCGGCAGGAGCCGGTCATCATCCCCGCTGGCCGCCCTGGCTTTGGTGACCCCCGCCCCTCGTGACGCCAGCCCTGCCCACAGGCTGGCTCTGGGGCCAAGGTCGCCACCCCCGACAGTGCTTACTCACCCCGAGACGCCCCAACCCGGAGGCGAGCCGGCTGCGAGAGCCCTTTACCTTCTTGGGGGCTGAGAGGGACAAAGCTGAGCCCCTGGTCTGGGGGGCTAACTAACCCCAGGCCCCAGGCGAGTCAAAGAGCGAGCGCAGGGCCAGTGAGCACCTGCTGGCCTCCAGCGCAGCGTTCGTGGGGCCTCCGGGGGCGCAGGGCCTCCGGGGGCGCAGGGCTGTGAGCAGCCGCCACGGAGCCCGGCGTGACGCGGGATCTCAAAACAACAGGCCCGTCGGTGGTGTGCAGCGAGGTTTCTCTTTCAGTGGTGGCTCCTGACTGTGTGGACAAGCCCAGCACCCCGGACCGAACATCCTGGACCGAGCACCCTGAGGACGCGCCCTGCAGACTGGCCCAGGGAGGGAGCCGCGCCCGGGGCCGAACGAGGAGCAGGGAGGTCGGGAGAGTGACCGCCGGTCTCAGGGGTCAGCCATGGGGCTTTTAAAAGCCACCCAAGGCAGCAGAAAATGCGATTCTGTGACGCTTACACCGGCGGTGTCTTCTACCAGCTAAGACCCTGGTTGAATACATACAAGGAAACTTTTTAAAAAGCGAGAGGTGGGAAGGGCAGGGAGGCGGCCGCTCGGTGCCCGGCTCTGACGGAACGCATCCGGGCCACACACGCCAGCCGCGACTTTACCAGAACGACTACGGGACTGACACTGCTCCCTCGTGTTGCTGGCGGTCCCAGTTTTTGAAGTGATCCAAAGAAAGAAAGGAAGAAAGAACAGCACTGTAATAACGACGAGCTTGCACAGAAAGGAGACTGCTTGACGGCAGCCATGATTTCCAAAGGTGCAGATTTTACTTAAAAAAGCATAACGCTCCAGAGGTGGCTGGACCGGAGGCCACTCGAGGCAGAGACCCTGGGCCTGCGGGCAGCCTCGGGCGCAGGCCCCTCGGGGGACAGCCGAGCCGTGGGGCCCGTCTGCAGGACCCCACCAGCCCCGTGGGCTTTGTTTCAAGAGCCCTCACAAGATCCCTGAGGCGGCAGCGAGCAGGCCTTGAGTCCAGTCCGCAAGTGAGGGCTGACGCCCAGTGAAGGAGGCCGGGGCCGCGCCCTCCTGGCCGCCTGCAGCACTGTGGGCCGTGGGTCATAGTGGGTCAACAACAGGGGGCCCCTTTGAGGAAGGACAGGAGAGAAAGGGAAGCGGGTGCGCGACAGAACGGCTGGGAAGGGGTTTTAGAAAGTGTAAAGCAATGGGGAGAAAGGGCAGCGTCCGGCTGGCCCCCGCCAGCGGGCAGCCGAGCCCACACGCGCCAGCTCCCCCGGCCTGTCCAGGTAGCGCACCGCAGGCCGGGCCGGCACCAGCCCCTTGGCCAGGGTGCGCTCCCCAGCGCAGCACAGGAAGCCCAGCGGGAAGCCGCAGCAGGCCCCTTCTCGGCCGGCCGGAGGCAGCGGGCGCCTCCCCTACCTTTGCTTCGTCGTTAATGTCCCACGTGAAAGAAATGGCGTTGTAAGCGATCTCCTCGATGTTGCTGATGGTGTTGAAGCTCTCCTTGTAGTCAGCTGGGGGGACAAGCAAGAGGGTGAGTCCCGCTCCCACGTGGGGCGGCCACAGTTCAGGGGCCGTGGTGCATATCCGCGCCTCTGGGAAGTTTAAGTGACGCCGTGGTGGGCTGGAAGGAGTTCCAAAGAGTGGAAACAGGCGCCCCGGCATTTTAAAGATAGAGGCTGCCTCAGGCTATGCGGTTGAGGGCCGTCACATCCAGATTTGGAAAGCTGGAGCTAAAAAGCGTAAATAACCGCCCCAACGTCACAAAACTGGTCCAGAGAACCAAGATCTGAGCTCGGTCTCAGCCCCCTGGGGTGGGGCAGGCACGTGAGGCAGAGCCGGGCAGCGGGGTGCACAGCCGGGCACTCGCAGAGGCCGCCCGGGAGCGGCGCGGGAGCCACGCTGCGGCCACCGTCCTCTCGGAGGCTCGCTTTACTCCTCCAAGTTGTCGCCTCCTCCAGGTTACCAGGCTCCCAAGGAAGGCCCAGGGCCTGGAAAGCCCGACAAGCTGGACGCAGGGGCGGCCCGCGGCCGGCCGGCTCAGGGCTACAGGCGGCCCGCGCCGACCGCCGACCTCCGGGCGGAAGCAGAGTCCCGGCGACTCCCGGGCCGGGCACCGTGCGGAGCGGCTCCGTGGCTGCCACAAACGCCCGTGCTCTCGGCCGCCAGGATGACTGGGCTCAGCAGGCTGGGCGCCCCGGGCCACCTACCGATGTCGATGCACCTCTGCTTGGCCGTGTGCTGCCGTGAGTGCCAATACTTCCAGTGCCGCAGCTGGTCCTCCCGGCTCTTGTCCTCGGCAAACACCACCATGATCACGCTCTGGGAAGGCGACGGCCGAGAGGAAGCAGTCAGGGGTGGCGCCTCCGGAAGACTCAGCGCGCTCGGCAGGATCGCGAGGGCGCCGGCCGGGAGCTGCGGGCTCAGGCCCGGCCTCCTTCCCGGGGCCACTGGCTCACCCGCACTTTGCTGATGGGGTGGTGGATGCCCTCGCTGCTGCTCACTTCCTTTAAGGTGACGGGGTAGAACTGGCCTTTGTTCAGGTACGTCATGGTGCTGTCTCCCGGCTTCTGGCGCAGCGATTTGGAAGCCTCGAGGGTATATTCGAAGTTGTTTCTAAAGAACAAGAAAAGCCAACATGTCCAGTCCCCTCCCGGCCAGGTTTCCTGTGCGCACCAGCTCCGCCTCGAGGGCTTCATCGAAGACGAGCGTGAGCAGCAGACAGAGCCCAGCGCCCGCGAGGGGAGAACGCGCCCGGCGCGGCCCGTGACCAACCTGATCTGGAGCTACCGGCAACGCCCGTCGCCCCGCTGTGGGGCCGCAACGCGGCCGCTGTGACGAGAGCAATCAGAGCAGCAAGCTGAGGGCGCGGGAGGTGCCGACGCCGCGGGGGACGCCGGGAAGGGCCCTCACAGAGCATGCTGGCCGCCTGCTGCTTGCCCAGCGGAGGCCGAAACCAGGGCCCGGTGGTCCTCAACACCACCCGGTCTGCTGGTATGTTCTGTCTGCTTGTCCTGCATGTCCTCAGACGGACCCCTGCAGCGCCAGGCTCATCCCCAACCCCGCCCCGCCCCAGCTGCTGAATGACCTTTTAAGTGAGGGGTCAGCAACGACACCACTTTGTGAACAGTTCTGCAGCTTGGAGGGGCCATGCCCTGTCTGGGTTTCCTCACAGAGCAGGGCAGCTGGGGCGGGCTGGACCCACCGCCCCGCACCAGCGTGTCTGCCCTCCCAGGCCCTGACACGACCCGAGGGGCCTTTCCGGGCCTGGAGGCCACAGCCTCGGGCTCTAGACAGTGCTAGCTGGAATGCTGGGCTGTTCCAATAACCCAGCAGAGACACTCTGTGTTTCAAAGTATCACACACACAAAAAGTACATGAAACAAAATTACAAAACGACATCCTTAGACATTCTTTTAAAACATCCAAAGGTGTTTTCACGTGTCCACAAATACCTTGGAAGATAATCATGTCCCCAGAGTGAGATGGTTTTGTGGAGGTTTAAAAGGAGAGGTAGTCAGGTCAGAGAAGAAGCTGACTTCCCTTATCATTATGAGACTAATAAAAATAAAAGAAGGTCCTTAAAAACAAATAAAATAAATTAAAAGTAGATTAAAAAGTCCTTGTCTACCTGAATCCTCGTCTCCTTTTAAGAACGGAAGGTGGGGGGCTCCCTGGTGGCACAATGCTTTAAAGCGCAGCACTATGAAGCTCTCCGCAGCCGCGGCTGCACGAGCTCGATCCCCGGCCAGGGAGCGACCCCCAAGGCATAGCAGACCCCTCCTAACTCCCCGCGGCTCCCCTCAGCACTGGGTTTCAGTGGCTCCACCTGTTCTGCTCCCCACTCTGTCTCTGGGGAGTCCTCTCACCCCTGCACCTCTGGCCTGTACCCCAGTTCTTGTGTGCATACATAAATCTTAAAAGAACAGAAGGGACCTCAGATGTCTTCATTTAACCTCCGTCTCTCAGAGTCCACTCCACAGCCCTCACCCGAAGAAGCCCAAGGGAGAGAGCGCCCGACACCAGGAGAGCAGGAGACGTGAGGGCGCGAGGCCGGGCTGGCGCGCGGGGGCGAGCGGCTGCTAGCAGAGACGCAGGGCACCGCCACCAGTGAGGGCCGAGCCGCGGCGCCACCTCGGATTTTCCGACACCGTGCGAACAAGAAGGAAGCGCCGTCAAAGCTGGAAGTCGAAAATCAAGTCAAAAGACAACCATTACCCAGAAACACTGTCAAAAACATAGTCCTCCGAATCCACGCCGGGCATCCGCAGGCTGAGGTCCGAGGGGAAGAACACCTGCAACACCAACGTGACAGGCGAGCTGCCGGGCGGGCCGGCGGCCAGGCCCTGCCTGAGCGCTGCGGACACCTTTCGCACCACAGCCCACGCGGCGCGCCCGCTCGGGAGAGCAGGCCAGGCTGCACGGGCACTCTTCCCGCCTCGGCCCCGCCTGCACATGTCCAGCCCCGGGGCCCGGGCCAGGGCCCCTCAGGGCTTGGCCAGCTGGTGGCCTGCACGGCCAGGGGAGACATGGTGTCCCGTCCTGCTGGCCGGGCGGGGCGGCGGGGACCCGTCGGCCGGGACGGAGCCTCGCGCGTCCTTGCATCCGCCCCGAGCACCGCGGGGCCGAGCTCTCCCCGGGCGCTGCCGGCCACCAAAACCCGCCAAGGCCAGAGCGGCCGGACACCTCACGCATGCGCTGCACACGCGCCCGGCCTTGGTGACGGCGCCCAGCAGGGGCAGCAGCAACCGCGACCGGCCTTGCGCACGCAGGCCGCTGGCCGCAGGGCCTCCGCCCCAGAGCCAGAGGGACGCCGGGCCGGGGCCGCGGGAGGCGGCCAGGCCCGCTCCCTCCCGGCAAAGCTCTCGGCTCAAGTCATCGTTGTTAACTCAGCTGCCGGTAAGATTAGCCGTGTGCCCCGATAATATTTTCTGGTTTTATAGGTTTAGTTTACAAATTACACCAGGGGCCTTTTCTCTTAAAAAAAATCTTTTGTTCCTAATCTACTCACTTCAGGCTGAGTTTCAAGCTTACATAACAAGGAAGGGGCGGAACCCAACCCTAGACAAACACACAGCGGCCGCGGGAGATGCGCTCGCCCCTGTACCTCCTGCACGCCTTCCTTGAAGGTCTCCGAGAAGGTGGAGTCCGGGGTGCGCCGCTGAGCGTTCGGCGGCTGGGCGCCCGAGCCGAACTGGTCCGGGGTAAGGCCCCGGTCGAACACCACCACCCGCTCGGCGGGCTCCGGGGGATACACAGCCGGCGGCACGCCCACCGCGAAGCCGTGGGGCTCGCTTTCCGTCTTGATGGAGTGGGTGGGCATCGTGGCGATGGAGACGGTGACCGTGGTGTCAGGAGCTGCCAGGTGGCCTCGCTTGTCCATGCCCAGCTGGCTGCCGTGGGGGAGCACGAGGTTGAAGGGCACGTTTTTCAGCACTTGCACGCGGTTTTCTCCAGCAGACAGGAGGGGCTGCTCGGGCACGCCGGGGATGCTGTTCCTTTCGGGAAGGAAAACAGAGCTGTGCGCTCAGGCCCTGCTGGCCGCCTCTGTTCTTGGACAGTCTTTACTATGCTAAGGGCACCGGGCTGGAAGGCCCTGGGCCGCAGGCCCCCGCCAAGGCAGCTGGCGGAGCAAGACCAGAGACTTCATCCGGAGCGATCGAGTGGAACCCCAGGTCCGGGCCCAGCCCCTGCAGCCCGCGCGTCCCAGCAGGCTGCGTGGCCAGGCGCCTGGGCGCGGCCGGAGGCGGGCGCAGAGCTGTGGCTCAAGTCCGGCCCCGCAGTCAGGAAGGAGGCCCTGGCTCAAATCTGGTGTGGCCGTGAACAAGTGACTTCGGCTCACCCAGAAGCAGGGAGAAAGGGACGAGCCTGGCACACGAGGGCGCGAGGGGGGCGGGTCACCGCTCATGCCCGCGTTTCCGACCACTGGGCTTGACGGGTTTGCTCTTTGGCCAAAAGAAAACCTGGACCACTCCACACCAGCCACCTACTCACACGAAATTATTCACGGCTTAACTGTGGGCGGGAGAAGATGACCTTAGTCTAGGGCAAGATAAGTGAATCTTCGAAGAGGCCCTTTGAGGAGAATAGCGATTTGGCAATTTTTCTACATGTCAAGATCAATAAAATGTTCAAACTGTGAGTCATAAACTCACTCCCAGGAATTTATCCTAAAGAGAGAACGAGGAAGTTGCACCGGTGAAAATGCAGACACGGCCTGTATGGGAAGGATAGCTTGAAAACAGCCCAGCAAAAATAAACAAAAGAAAAAATTAATTTAAAAGTTAAAGAAACAGGAAGAGCAGATCAAGCGGGAGGAATCATGTCAACAGTCATCAAAGCCGGCAGCAACTGCACATAGGCGATTATACTGTTTCTCTAACGTTAACGCTGAAAATGCCCGTGATACAATTAAAAACGAAAAGGCGTAGGCTCTTCTCCAGAGTGACTGTGAAGATGAAAACAGCAACATGGAAAATACTCGTGAGCAGCTACGCAGAGGAGTTCGGGCTGTCTGTGAGCTCAGCTGGGGCCACGGGAAGCGGGGCGCCAGGGAGGCCTGCGGGGTCGGGGTGTCGCGGTCCCCCTTTGCCTAAAATGCCTCACTCCTTTGTCGAGTAGAATGCGGGGCGTTGCAAAGGTGTGTTTAAGGGTGCTTTTTTTTTTCACGGTGATGAAAGTCAAGGCTTGATTTAACTTTCCAAAAGTTTTAACCTGAAGGGTTTAAAATGCCTAGGGGGGCTGGGGGACCGTCGGAGGGGCTCGAGGTGTGACTCAGGCCGTCACAGAGTCCACGGCACTGGACCTTTGTGGACGGACCCGCACCACCGCCGTACGCCACTTCCTTAAGGAGCCCCAGGCAAACAAGCACACACTTCACCAGGGGCACAGACCCGCAGCCGCGTGCAGCAGGAGAAAGTCAGAGGCCTTGTTTTCTAGAAAAGGCAACGAAGCCTAGAGAAACGGGCAGCTTTTCAGAAGCAGAGTCACGACCACGAAGAGGGCATCGGCCACGAAGCCTTCATCTCGACACTGACAACCCACTTACCTGTTTCTTCCGCCAGCGCTCGCTTGCCCGGGACACACTCTCCCTTTTTTTTCACGAAAGTGTGGCATCTGTCAAGTGCCAGCTACTGTTCTCTGTGGGGCGTTACCTTTTGCTGTGATCTGGCTCTGGGTGCTCAACGTCTGGCTTTGCCATCGACGACCTTCTCTCTCTCGGCACCTTGGACACAACACAGACCAGTTAGTGCCGCCGGGGCCGCGCAGACACAGCCCCCCTCTCTGCAGCCAGCGCCGCCGCTCCTACGCCCAGCGGCGACGAGGACGGGGTCTGCTCTCCGGGAGTCTGCAATCGAGTTGCCAGGCTGACGTGTAAAAACCAAGTGTCACTGGGTCACCAAATGAGCCCACAGGTAGGCCTGGCCACCAAGTGTGGGTCCCGGGACTTGCCTCTGGCCCATTCCTCCGGGTCAAGCAACGAGAAGCTGCTACTCTCAACACAGCTGGTTCTTCCAGATTTCCCTCTGTCCTTCCCCACCATCTTTCCTCTCAAATGCCAAGTCAACAGGACCCTTCATGTCACCAGTCCACTTCTGAGCTCCAACTTTGGCTCCATTTCATAATTTCTTTGGCTACCTGGGGGCTCCCGCTGTCCACGACACACAGGGGAAGTCTTTCTCAGCTGGCTCTACTCCTCCTTTGATTCTGCTCTTTGCGAAGGCGGTCAGGAGGGGGCAAGAGTCAGTGGGTACATGAGAACGGAGTCCCTACACGGTACCCCAAAATGTCTAAAACGGATGTGACTGGGGTGGGTCTATTACTGCATTCTTGTTCCACCCTTAGAAATTAAATTAGTTACTGCTTCATGCACTAACAATGTGCTCATCAGACTTTACATCCAGGCAACCAAGGCAAGTCAGTCAACTCATTTAAGTAAGAAAACAACCCTACTCTGTCCTCGAGAAGCCCGACAAGCGCCACCAAGACTGCCACCCTTGCTGGACAGACGAGGCCTGCCCCTCACCCCCCAGGGAGCGTGGCACCAAGGAGCCCCCACACAGGCACCTCGCGAGCGGCTGCCCAGGGGCTGGTGCCCATCACCCCCGGGCTGGCTTTGCCGCCATCCTCAGAAATTCCACTTAGAAATTGGCACGTCCACCTCTGAGATCTCCAGGAGCTTGTTTCTTACACTCACAGAGTCGCCGTCACGGTAAGGACTGGCTGCTAAGGGCCTCCCTGGTGGCGCAAGGGTTAAAGCGCAGTGCTGTGAATGACCCACAGTACGAGTCCGATTCCGGCCAGGGCGTGACCCCCAGGGCACAGCTGACCGCTCCTATCTCCCCACTGTACCCCACAGTTCTTGTATGCAAGAATAAATAAACCTTAAAAAAAAAGAACAGCTTGCTAAGACGTCCCACCGGTTTCTATTCACTTTCAAAGAAAAATAAAGGTCACCCCAGCCCCTCAAGCCAGAAGATAATCCAGGCTTTACCCGGGCCCCACCCTAACAGGATAAACCAACCTCTGCCTGGGCCGCCTCCCTGCGTGCAGCAAAGAACACACCTGCCGAGGAACAAGAGGCACCCAGGCGGCGGCCCGGAGAATGGGACGCTCGCTGACTGGCCTGTCAGCCGCAAGGCTCCTGTAGGTTGGGAAGTTTCCCCTAAAACACACACTCCAACATCTGCCACTGGTCTGCAGAAGGTGGACGTGACACAGCAGGGCACACTGCCCAGCGTGGGCTGGGCACCGCCGGGCAGCCTGAGCACTTCACTGCTCTCGTCCGCGGCAAGGGGTAACCCACACATCCTGCAGGGAGACGGGCAGGAAAGGACCTGGCAGGAAGGGGGTAACCAGCGGGGGTGCTCAGGGTTCACGCGACACAGGACGCGGCGGGCAGGGGTGCCCGGCCC
>NW_004567121.1:37702976-37706034 GCF_000260355.1 Condylura cristata
CCCACGTCGTGTGAGCAGCAGGAGGCTGTGAATTTCTCTGCCAGAAAACCGAGGCGCCGGGCCCCGCCCCAAACTGACCTCTGGTTCTTGTGCTGCGGCCCGCTGGGACAGGCCCCGCCTGCAGCCCCGAGCGAGCGCGCCCTGGCCCTGGCTGCGCCTGCCTGCCGGCGGCCTTTGCTTCCACACGGTCGTGTGGGCTTCGAGCCCACCGGAGCCCAAGCGCCCATGAGGCCATTTATAGCCACTCCAGAGGCAAGTGCAGGCCGCCCTGCCGGCAAGTGACCGCCCCGGGCCGAGCGCCGGCCCACCTTGTAGTAGTCGTAGAGCAGGCCGAGCGCCGCGGCACTGTCCTCGTCGCCGTTGATGCTCATCATCGCCTTGGTGGCTGCCGTGAGGGGGTTCTCCAGGAAGGACTTCCAGGCCTCATCCTCGCTGGTGTAGGACCGCCGCTGCGGGTAAAGCGCCTCATTCTGGAGAACCAGCACCGGCCGCTTGCTTCCGAGGAATTAAACACAAAGGCAAGCGTGTGAGTGTCTGTGTGAGTGTGCAGGCGCGCACGCCACGCTGCGTGTGTTTCTACTGGGAGACAGACTCCTCCAAGATCCAAGCGGCCAGATCCTTGATGTTCCCATAAAATAGTCCCTCGCTTCATCAAAGACCCTCGTAAAGTCGATTAAGACGGAGCCGGGAGAGAAGCCACTGAAGCGCAGGCCGGCGGGAGCCCCGAGAGCCAGGGGCACTGGCAGCCAGAGCACTGCAGTTGCCCATGCGTGGGCACAGGCACACGAGGTGGGAGAGGAGAGACCTCCACGGAAACGCCTGGCTGCTCCCACACTTCCCCGAACAGACACAGGGACGCAGCCGGGCAGAGCAGCACACCGGCTCGTCAGACTCCGACCGCCCGGCCTGGCTGCGCGCGAGTCTGTCTCTCCATCTTCCTCCTGCTCACGGGGTGCTCTCTCCTCCGCGGGAGGTCAGGACTCAAGGAATTTCCGAGCCAGAGGAAAGAAGGAAGGGGCAGAAGGAAAAACGATCTTCCTTTAATCCTGGGGGTATGAGAGTAAGTTACAATATTCCCCTGATCGCAGGCAGATGGAGCGAGCGTGGAATGTGGCCAAAGGGGACTGCCTGCCTGGCGGTCAATCAGGAGGACAGGCACGATTTTCTGCCCAGGGAGTGAACTGTTTATCTTAGAGATAAACACTTCAGAATCTAAAACAATAAATGCAGCCACAGAACAAAATGATTTTTAAGAAAACCGGTGGGGTAATCAGTTTTTAAAAATCTCTACTGGTTTTCCCCACTGGGCAAGAACTGTCTCATTTGAACACTATCGTTGGTGGGAAAAATCCAGAAACTCAATGGAGATCCCAGCTAAGTCTTATAGATTTAGTTTAAAAGATTAAAGTAAACATTGCTGAAATGTCAACAGTCTCAACAACTGTTCGGTTGGTACTATGCAGTAAGTCAACAGGAGAGAAAGACCGAAACACTAACCACAGCAAAATGAAGCAATTTTTTAAAAAGAAAAAAATGTTTTTAATGTTCAGAACTACTCTGAATGATCACAATTTTCACAAGCAAAACTGAAGGACCTGTTCTCATTGCAACACACAACGAAATGTGTAAATGGCCTAAAGGTCACCTGCGGACTCTAAAAGTGAACGCAGAAAGACAGATTATCTTTTCAAGTAATCACCGAGGGTTGGGGCTTGGCAGCCACCGGGCCCTTTAAAAACAGACACAGAGTGAGAAAACTGCGAACATCTTTGAAAAGGGGGAAGGTGGATTCAGCAATTTAATGTCAGAGCCTAATTGCAAAGCCAACATCGTTACTCATGCTTGGGCCAAACTTCCTAGGAGCGGCTACTCCGTGGAAGCGAAGTCTTGAGCCGCTGAGCTATTCCAACACAAAACACACACCATGGGTTGCTCGAAGCAGACGGTCTGTTGAAAATGAAGACTGTTCACACAAATCCCAAATTTAAACCAAAACACAGCCTGATACAAAGAGGCATTCTCTGGGCCACCAGGCCTGAGTGTGAGCTCCTGAGTGACACCTGGATGATTCAGTGGAGCCCGGCGAGGCTGTTATTAATAGGGTAATAGCTGCTTCCAGGAGATTATGAGGCGCTTGGCTCCCTCCATCCCGTAGTGCTCGTTTTTCAGCTTCCCTTCTCCCACCCCCACCCTGAATCTGAGCAGGCAGAGAAAATGAATAAAATGTTTCTTGCAAGTGGCTTTGTTTGTGATCACCCTGAAGGTGTCTTACATTTCCAAAGTGTGCCTAAGGCCAAAATTTTAGCTTTGGAAATGCGCCTTATCTACATTTCGGGTCCAGAAACAAACTCCAAGCCAGGCGCCTCTCACCGAGTACTTCCTCCTGTGACAGTCAGGTGGACGTGGGCCCCCAAAGGCGCATCGTTGGCGCCTCTGGGCCCCAAACCCTTCCTCAGAGACAGTATCTCATCGATACATCAGGGAAACCTTATTTCAGTGACAGTTTTACTACATTCGCTCTGACACAAGAGGACACAAGACAATGGCTACCTCTCCGCCCCATTTACTCATCTGAAACGCACTGGGCTGGGAGCGGCTTATTCTTCGTAATCAAACTTTTCTTCTGGAACCACTCGACAGTCACAGACAAACTGAAAGCAGATGCAAACGATCCGTGGCCCAGTTTACTGTCACCTTACCTTACGACTGTATGTGGGACTCTTTCTTGAAGCACAAACCCAAGAGGCGACCCTGGAGTGTCTGGTTTTATCACCCCGATTTCAAAGTTTCACCCTCTTGCTATTTTCTGAACATTTTTAATTACTGTAATCTGTAATTACCATCAATGATGCAAGTGGCAAAATAACTCCTACAGCAATTTTCTCACTCGCACAGCCAGCTAGGGAAAAGAAAACGCCAGGCCACCCTTCAACTTTCCCCCCAATCTCCCCGCTGCGCCGGCAGCCGGCGAGGAGGTGCGCGGTGGTTACCTGGAGGGGCTCCCTTCGCGGCCGCCGCGCCCAGGTCCCAGCGGGCGCCCTTTGCTCCCCGGGCTCCG
>NW_004567121.1:37707014-37720475 GCF_000260355.1 Condylura cristata
CAGAGCCGCCTTCCGACCCTCCCCGGGAACGGAGCCCCCACGCCGACAGCCACACCGCGCGGGCGCCGGCCATCGCCGCGGGGCTGCCCGGGCACAGCCCCTCCTGCCTGCTCCCCCTCACCTGCCAGCGCCTCGACCCTGCTCGTGCCCCCATCAGCCCTCATCCCTGTGTCCACTTCCCTGGACAGCCACCCCAGATCCTGCTGTTTCCCGACGTGGCCCTCCTCGCCCGGCCCACTGCAGCCTGGCCTCGCCCCTCCAGCTCCTCCCGGGCATGGTGCCCACTGTGTCACAGACAGGGGACTTCTAACCCGTGGTTGGCGCCCTGCGCCCAGGCTGGGCACCCGCAGAGCCCTCGGCCAGCTATCTGAGGTGCCTGCATCCCAAGGGCCCACCCTTCCGGACCCCCATCTGCCTCCCCGCTCTCAGACACCCCATCTGGGCTCCAACTTCCCCCTCCCAAACTGCCCCCACTGCTGCGGGAGAGCTGTCACCCCTTACCACCCCACCGCTCTCCCAGCTGGCATTCATTTTCACCCTGTGCCCCCCACCCCAGCACCCTTCCTGAGCCCTCCCAGGGTCTGCTCATCCCCTCAAGAAAGGCCAGAGAACCCTCCTGTCCTAGATGCTGGGGTCACTCAGGGAACAGAGTGGGCAGAATTCTCTGCCTTCCTCCTGCATCTGGGGACATCAGATCATAAAGTGAATTAAATGGCTGTGAGAAAGTAGCAAGTTCCCGGAGAAAAGCAAGGGAGAGCTGGGGGTGGGAGCACCGGGTGGAGAGAGGAGACTGGGGGACCAGCGGAGAGGAGCTGGGCTGGGGGCCCGGCAGAGGGGGTGGGGAAGCCGGGGTGGAGGAGGGCAGTGACATGGCTGTAAAGTAGTCAGGCTGCTGGGGGTTGGGAGACAAAGGTGGGCGCAGGGAGGCAAGCCAAAGACTCAGGAGGTCGTGCACTCGTGGGGAGGGACTGAGCGCCCGACCTGCTCTGGAGCCAGAGCAGGCAGAATCCGCGACAGTCGGCGCAGGCGTGTGAGAAGAGGGTCACTCAAGACAGCGCCCAGCTTCCCGGTGACACCCGCAAGGGCAGCCGCCCCTGGTGGGGGTGGGGAGACGGCAGGTGTGGGCAGGGGAGGGTGGGAGACCTTTTGGGGCGCAGTTTGCTGTTGTTCCTAGTGACCTCCACAGCTGTGCTGGGGTGTTGGCTGAGGCTGGAGTCCGGGCACAGCCTGGCTAAGCAGACCCTGGGCTCAGCAGCGCAGAGAGGGCTGGACGAGCTGCAAGGCGGTGAGGGCCGGCCCTGCCCAGCCCTGGGCCTCCCCACAGCGAGGCTGAGATTGGGCTCCAGCAGAGGGAGGGGCCCCTGAGGCAGGAGAGCCGCATGTGACCCGGTGCGCTGGCCCCGCCAGACGGGGTCGGCGACGGAGCCACTGGGCCTTTGTTCAGTGCCAGCCCAGCTCCCGCGCCCTGTCCAGCGCCCGGGGACCCCGGTGGCAGCCACAGGCCTGTCTGTGCCCTGACCCTGGTACGCCCCGGGCCCCGGAGCCCGTTCTCATTCTCTAGCTCCTTATTGTCACCAGACTATATGTTTTAATGAATCAGTTCAGGGCAAACAGCCTCACACGCAGGCCTGCTGGAGGCCCCCACACAGTAAGCTGGGGACAGTGAGTAACTACCCCGCCCTGAGGGCGCAGCGGGCAGCGAGGTTCGGGGCCTCCCGGGGCCAGGGAGCACACTGCGCCTGTTCTCAACCCCGAGCACAGCCCTGCTTAGCGCGAATCCCAGCGCGCTCCAAGGCAGAAGCTAAAACTAGGTCTGTGAGCTGTTGGCAACATCTTGGTTCTTCACTTTTTGAGTTTTTTTTTAATAATAAAAATAATACATATTCATACCTTTAAAAAGCAGGGAGAAAAAAAGGAAAGAAAGAATGGGAGAAAAGGGACAAGAGCGACCCTGAGTCGCGGATGGCCCTGGGACCGGCTCTGGGCCGGGGCACAGGCGCGTGCTGTCTCCTCACACCAGGATGCCGCCCTGCCGTGCGCTTCTTCCAACCCAGGGGCGCCCACCTGCTGGCGTTGGGGCGAGGACCGCTGCGTGCTGTTAGGGTGGGGCGCGGACGCTCCAGCCCGTCGGGCACAGGCACGAGCATTCTGGAAGACACAGCTCGGCACTCTGCACACCTGACCGGGCGTAGCCAGAGGACAGCGGCCCGGCAGAGCGGCTGTGGAAAGGCACGTAGTGGCCACAGCCGTCGGGGCTGGACAAGCCGTGCTCTGGTCCTGTCCGGCTGCTCCAGGGTGCCGGCCCGCCACCGGCCAGAGCGAGCCTCGCTCCGCGGCGGGTCAGGTGAGGAGCAGGGCTCACCTCTTCCCTGGCATTTTTTGTCATGACAGATGAGGTGTGGCCGCTTCGTTTGCTCGGCAATAAATCTCCTTTTTAGGCTCAAGGATGGGTAGTGTGGTTTTTGAGGGGAGGAGGGTCTTTAGCCTGGGCTGCAGAGAAAGGAATGACTTTTAGGGCCCTCTCCCTGACACCTGGGGGTTCCAGCAGATGGGTGGAAGTAAAAGCACGAGGGGCTGGGCTCGCGAGACCTGGGTCTGGCTGGGCTGCTCTCCTGAGCAACTGGGTCATCTCAGTGGCGTCATTTCTCTGCAGGCCTCAGTGGCAGGAGAAGACGGCCCTGGTCACCTGGTCCCCTGCCCCTGGGCCCCCCAAAACTTTAGGAAAGGTCTCGGAGTGGTTCTGGTCGTACAGACCCAGACTGAGAAACTCAGGTCCCAGCTCCGTAAGCCTGGCGTTCGGGCTCCTTCTCCATCCGCACCCAGCATCTACCTCCAAATTTAGATCCAAGCTAAAGCCCGCAGCACTCTGGACCCCTCCCGTGAGTCCACCCCTTCACGTGACCCCCGCCTCCTCAGCTCTCTTCACTGAGCCGCCGACATGCCCTGAGCGGGACCTGGAGCGGCTGACGTCAGGCCGGCAGGCCTGGGTTCAAGCCCCAGATCTGTCTCCTGGTTTTACCTTCCGCACCGATTTCACTGCGGGCGGGTGGTCTTCAGTGAGATGCGGTAACGCGGGTTTGCAGGGTCACCGAGAAGCTCACACCAGCCGGCAGAGACTCCCAGGGCTGCTCCCCTGCGCGAGGCCAGGCAGGCAGCGGCCGGCCCGGCTCCTCCGGGGGCGCCTGTTCGCCAGGTGACCTCACCACACCTGGCAGCGGGTGCGGCCCCACCCTGACGAAACAGCCTGTGGGAAGGGACATCCCCAGGCCTCGCCAGAGTGCGGCAGGCCTCAGCGCAGAGGTGGGAGTCGTCCACTCCGGGGAGACGGGTGTGGACGAGGGCGTGTCTCCTGCCTGCCTCCCGCTGCGACCTGGGCAGCTCCTACCGCCCAGCCTCAGCGTCCTCCAGTCGCCAAGGCGGCTTGGCGGTGAGGAGGTGTCTCCAACAGGCACACGGTTGGAGCTCAGCAGCTCCGAAACACCCCCGCTGTTTTTCTCACTGTAGTATAACCACTGAAGCGACAGAAACCACACACACACACACACACACACACACACACACACACACACACACACACCCCTACCTACATATATATACATATTTATTTTTTAAAAGCCTCGATCGCCCAGCACAAGGGAAACACAGGACAGAGAACCAACCCTGGCTGGGATCCCAGACGGCGCTGCCATTACGCTCCTTGTGGCAGAATTCAGGGTTCTCTGGATCACAGCGCGCCCCATGGGCCCTGTAAGCGATAGAGCAATCAGGGCCAAGCGGCCAGAGAAGGGGCAAGGCCCAGGGCGGCCAGGCGATGGCCAAGCTCGCTGCCAGTTCGGGACTGAGCCCCCTCTTGTTTCCGAGCCCCCGAGCCCTTCCAGGGTGGCTGTCAGAGCAGGCCAGCCTGTGGTCCAGGCAGAGTGCCGGGACCCACCACTGTGCCCAGACGGTGGCTGGCTGGGGCTCCCTGGTGACTTGCCTGCCTGGTGGCATCTGAGCTGCTGAGCTGAGATGCAGACTCAGCCTCGGCCTCTCTGTGCCTCCCCCCTCCAGTCTCTCTAAATGCCCTGGGGGTGTGGATAGGAGACGGCAGTCCTGCCAGGCTGCCCACTGGCCCCGGGCGCGGCTTCTGGGATCCCTGGCACTTTCACGCTCTCCCCTGCCTCCGAGTGGGGCTGGGGACACCAGGTTGCTGTCACCTCTCGCTGGTGCCTGGAGCCCAAATTCTGGCGGCCTCCCTAGTGATCGGTCACCTCAGCTGAGGCTGGCAGCGGGCACCCCGCTGCCAGCAAGGCCTGCCGAGGACCCCTGGGCTTCAGCCCCTGCAAGCCGCCCCTCTGTGACGAAGGCTACCTGGGCTGGCGCAGAGCCGTCCGCAGGAAACGCCCCAACGGGCCCAGCGGGCTGGCTCTGTGACCTTTGTATATTTCACTCCTGGGAGAAAAGATGGCGAGCAGAGAAGCGTCTTCTTTGTAAAATAATGTCATTTAACATGGTAGCGTCTGGTACATTTTCATAGGACAGAAACATTAGTGTCTCCTTCCAGGGAGGAAAGCACAAAGACACTTCCCTCATGCCCAGAGGTGACAGGTCATCCGCTGGTTTTTCTAGCTTCTCCCCTCCTGCCTCCCCACGTACTTCTCTGCCTGAAGTACGTCTGGTCTCACCTTTGCCTCTTTCTAAAGCGTGGCACGGTAGGCTCCAAGATCTGGAAGTTTGTGTTACTGCTGTTGGTGAATACTAGAAAAGGTGGGAGGGAACCTTCAAGAGGTTTCTGCAAGAAGCTTCCAGAGAGCAGAAGCTTGGAGACAGGCCCTGGAGTGGAGGCCCAGCCACAGGGCGGGGGAGGCCAGCAGCCTGGTCAGGACTGGAGCTGAGGAGGCGTTGGAGGTGCCTCAGGCCTCTTGGTGCATTTAACAGCAGCACCCCGGCACCACAAAGGGCCAGGGGCTGCCCTGGGGCCTCCTGGAGCCACCTAGGCTGAAATGTAGTCCAGGGGACTTGTCTGGCCAGAGGAGGCCCCGGTGCTGGGCGCTTGCTCCATCCCCACACTGCAGAGCAGAGGTGGCTGAAGATGAGCTTCTGGGGGCCGGGAGCTGGGGAATAGGCAGCGGAAACTCGTTGTGCAAACCTCCCTGTCACAAAGGAGATGAGATGCATCAGACGCCCCCATACGCCCCTTGGGCCTGCAGCATGATTTGCTCTTGATCTTCTCTCCATAGAGCGCAGGTTTCCCAAGCGCAGAGGCTCCTCCCCAGCCCCCGGGGTTAAGGCCCAGGTGTCCTGCAGCTCCGGCCAGCGGCCAGCCGCTTGGTCAGGACACCCGGCACCTTGGCAGAAATGGTGTAAACCCCACAGGGCGTGTGCCTTTGGGATGAGGACACAAGCCTGGGGCGAGGAGGGGAAAGTAGAGGAGAAGGCAGGAGGAGGGTGATAAAGGAGGATAAAGGTCCTGCTGCCAGGGGGCGTGGCCCAGAGCTGGCTGTGCAAAGGCCCTGGGGCCGGAGCCAGGCAGGGTCCCGCCTGGGTGCAGGGAGCGGACAGGACAGGAGGGTGGGCGAGCACGCTGGTGCCGAGCCAGTGAGGGGCCTGGCCAAGGCCTTGGACCCTCTCAGTGCTACTTGGTCTCTTTTTGGAAAAAAACGGGCAGAGGAAGGACTCATGCTTGGAGAAGGGAGAGGCTTTGCTGCCCACGCACAGGGCAATCGGGCCCGCGGCGATGGCCGGGAGGTGCCGGGTGGGCCGGGGCTGAGAGACAGGCAGGGAGGCGCAGGTGATTTCTGGCCTGGACCTGAAGGCCACGCTGCTGCTGTGACCAGAGACGGGACAGGGAGGGCAGGCAGGCCGGGGAGCCTGTGGGGGAGCCCACTCTGCTCATTAGCACTGATGTTTAGTCAGGGAGCAGCGGGGGTCCTGAGCTCTGAGCTGACTCCCCGGGGTGAGGCCTTTGAGAGGACAAGCCAGGGGCTGGGCCAGACTGCCCCGGTCAGAGCTTCCCGCGTCCGTTTGTGAGCGAACACAGGGCCGTCCCCGCAGGAACAGAGGCACACACGCAAGCGAAGGGCTCGGGAGCTCCCTGGCGCCTCCTAAGCTCCTCACAGACTCTGATACATAAGGTCGTAGCTCTGCAGGGCCAAAGTCCTGCCCATCTCTTCCTGTGGCCTCAGCAGCTCTTCAGTTTGAATCGAAGCAGACAGCCGAGTCCGGTCATTGAATTCACGGCCTTGCGGTCACCGGTAAGAAAGTAGAAAACTCTTTGCAAGTTCCCCTCTTTTATCATCATTACTTTGTTCAAAGATATTTACCGACCACTGATGGAACACGGGCTCTCTACCTGGGGCCAGAGAAGCGGCCGGGCGTCGCGTCCCGCGAGAAGTGCCCAGGCGGGACTTGCGCCCCTTCAGACGGCTCAGGCGCCTGCCCACAGAGGGGCGGATCAGAGCCGGAGCCTCAATCCACACAGGGGATGCTGCTCCGTCACAGAAGAGATGATCTCGCCATTGCCGCAGCAAGGATGGCCCTTGGAGGAATCACACTGAAATAAGAGAACAACACACCACGCGATTTCAAGCACCAATGGAATATTCAAGAATGCAAACCAACCCTTAGACCCTGCCACGACAGCTTCCTGAGGGGCAGAGGGGTGGGGACACAGAGTGGTGCTGGGGACTGGACTCTTGGTGGTGGGTGACGGGCAGTTACTGGGGTGAGAAACCCCAAACGGAGGCCCTTGAAACGGCGTCACCTCAGGTAAGGATGTGCCGTCAGCCTGGAGGAACTGCAGATCAGAGCACCCCCGGCCAGCGGAGGGACTCGGGTTTTGGTCAGAGAATGGAGGAAGGCAAGGGGCCGCAGGCGGGGGGGAGGCAGGTGGGCGCGTGGAGGGACGCGGGTGCCAGGCGGGTGGACCCAGGCTCTGGGGCCCCCACCCGCCGACCTCAGTGAGGAGGCGCCGAGGGGCTGCTCTGGCCCGTGCGGATCCCTGGCGGCGGCAGGAGAGGCTATGGCTGGAACGTGGGGGGCCCGGGGGCCAGCGGCCCCCGCCATGGGTGGGGCAGGTGAAGGCCGTCAGCTGGCAGTGGGAGAGGACAGCCAAGTAGGTGACCCTTGAAAAACACCCGGAGGTGGGCCCTCCCTGGTGGCGCAACGGGTTAGGACGCAGCACTGCAAGTTGGAACAGCCGCTTCCGTGAGAGTTCGATCCCCGCCTGCCCCCAGAGGTGACCCACAGGGCGCGGCAGCCCTCCCCTGACCCACCCGCTGCTCCCCTCAGCAGTGGACCTCGTCAGTTGCTCCCAGCTCTGTCTCTGGTGCATCCTCTCACCACCCCCGCACCTCTGGCCTGTACCCCAGCTCTGTATGCATGAATAAATAAATCTTAAAAACAAACAAAAAAACACGTGGAGGAGGGGAGTTCCAGGGAGACTTTTACTTTGGAATGAATTTCTAAGGAGAAAAAGGTAAAAATAAGTCATCGTGTTATGAATTAGTTACTGATCCTCTTGCACAGTCCAGACAACTTTTTCCCTACTTTTAACTTCTGCTTTTAGAGACCACCTTCTCCATTCGAGGTACTGTTTACCTTAACCACTTAACTTGGATCAATGCAGACAAGGGGGACAGAGGCAATGACACTGAAGTGGTATTCCGCCTTAAAATTCCTTTGGAAGTACGTGTGGGTCACCCAGTGCAACACAAATATCCATCAAACATGTACTAATTGTCCCAGGAGGAAATAATTGTTTCAGAAATTCCAGGTTCTTTAATTTATAAAGTCAATAGAGTCAGCCCTTTGAAAGCTCTTCTGTCCTAGTGTGATCAGGTAGGTCTGGTACCGAAGTCACTTTGTGCTTTAAATACTTCACAAGGGCACAGAACAAGAGAACATACCCTAAGAGCTTCTCGAAGCATTTGCGAGAGACTTAATACTGTGTGAATTTTCACTCAGCCCTCAAGAGCAGAGGCATTTGAAGTGGAAAAAAAGTCGCTGGCTACACACTCAAGATAAAAGTGCACACTTATAACAATCTGCAGCATATAATGACTCACAGGACCTTTACGGGGAATTCACTTGGGGAATTCTAGTCACGGTTTTCCTTAAGACACACATAGCGTCTCTCTCCTCTGTGCACTCTCCGTGCAAATACAGGGCACAATTAATGCTACTTCCCCCCCCAGGTGGCTTTGTGTACATAAGGGGGGAAATGCCAAAGTGGTAACACAGAAGTACAAGTGACTCCAGCCCCCTGCTGCTCGGGCCCTGGGGTCCCCTTCCTAGGGGTTCCAGAAGGTCTGAGAGGCAATGCCGAGCCTGTGGTGCCTGGAGAGGATGCTTCCCGGCATCGCTCGCCTCCGTCACCCCTCCCTTCCCGCGGGGATGGCTGAGCCCCTGCAGGGCGCTGGGCCTGGCTCTGGAAGACCCACCCTCTCCTTCTGGTCTGACCCAGGCCTCACACTGTCTAAAGAAAAGGACCCTTTTTTTTAAGGATTAAAAAAAAAGACTCTGAAACCTAACATAGCTATATTCAAAATGTATAAGACATTCCTGTAGATCAGTGAAATACTGAGCCAATGTGCTATGCTCCCTGGGAAAAACTCTCATTGTAAATTTACTGATCATAAAACACAGTTTTTAAAAACCTGAAGTTTTTTTTTTTTATAATACAATAGTTTATTTTTACATCATTTGGTGCCTTTTTCCATCTCAGTTGTAACCCCGTGGGCTGCGTTTCATGCTTTGAGGATCCAAATCTGCTACGAACCCGACCAGAAACACGAAGTCCCAGCGCTGTCAGGGCCGCGAGGTCTGCGGCCGGAGCTCAAACTAGCGCCAGCCGCTCTTTCCCAGGGGACGGCTGTGCCCGCCCCGGTATCTGGTTTCCCACCTGACAGTGGTTCCTGGATCTGAACCACGTGACCTCTCGGGCTTTACTCCCCTCGGTGGTCACCGCCACGGGGACACACATCTCACGGCAGCGGGAAGGGGTCTAATTGAAAAAATGTGCTAACAGAGAGCCCACCCAAGTCACCTCGGTGGCAACAGAGCGCGCTCGTCTCCTGAGGAGACCGAGGCCCGACCCTGCTCCCGGCCGGCAGCCCACGAACGGCCCCTGGGAACGGCGCCTGGCTGCCCACGCACGCCCAGGAGCTGGTCTCTTCCTCCTGCGCTCCCTGTGCTTCCGTGGCGCGTCCGGCGTGGCGCGTCCGGCGTGGCGCCTGGTCTCCTTGTGCCGGTCTCATGACTGTGCCCGTGCAGAAATAGCCAAGGCAAGATTCAGCCGAGGCAGGGCAGAGGCCCCCTCCCGGCGCCCAAACGGGGTGACTGCAGCGGAGAAGAGGCCCCAGCGCCTGGCCGCGGGGAGTCAGAGCGCCTGTCTGGGGCGTGTCGAGGCCCGCGGGTGGGCCCAGCCGGGCCTTCCTCACGGCCAAGGCGGGAGCCGTGGGGACGAGCAGCGGGTTCAGGCTCTGCGTGCCTTCAGCAGCACCAGCACAGCCACGCCGCACGGGGCTGGACCCCCCCGACGGCAGAGGGCTGCTCCCCCGCCTCCCTTGGGCCCAGAGGCCCTCTGGGGAAGCAACGGAGAAACAGCCCCAGTGGGACCCTGAACTCCCGGGGCGTCTCTCCCTCTTCACTGCCCTCTACCCTCCCTGGCCCGCAGAGGGCTGAGGGGCGGATGAAGGCCGGCGCAGTTTGCAAGCCTGGTGTGAGGCTGCAGTCGGACCCTGCTAAGTCCGTCAGGGTAGAGGCAGCTAAGTCGGGTGGGACGGGACCACACAGCGGCTTGCCCCAGACTGCGGGTGCGTCTGGGCAGGGCTCAGGTGTCCAGCTGTAAAACGGGCTCACAGGCCCAGTCGTGGCGACAGCGCGAGGACAAGCCGACCGTCACCCGTCAGCTTACCCCGCTGTCACTCCGACGGCGGCAGGTAACTGCACGCAACCAGGCCCCGGCCACCGCTTCGCAGCGGCAGGGGCACACCGCGGTGCCGGCCCAGGGGCAGCAAGAGGCACTGGTGATCCAGCGTGGCCCCAGCTCGGCAAATCCTGAGGGCTCGGTCTCCCGAACGGAGGTAGATGACCAGCAGCAGCATTTAGGGGCTGTTTCGTGTTAACACATCACGTCGTCACCCGTTAGACGATATGAGACCGTGAAGTAGAGACCCAAGGCCAGTTCTGACACTGTCCTCTCCCTGCCCACACAGTCCCGCCTCCATCACCCGTTCCCAGGACCCGGACTGCGCTCAGACAACAGCCTTGACCCCTGGGTGCTCGTGAAACGCCCCGCACTCCCCGCCAGCAAGCGCAGGCAGCGCCGGCCCATCTCATTGAGAAACTTCTCCCCGTTACAGGGCAGGGGAGGGGCACCCCTGAACCTCCAAACCTGCCTGGTCTAAAAGGCTCTGCCATCGCTGCATCAAGACAAAACATGCAAGACCTTTCATGGAAAGGAGCTTTAATGTGGCGGTGTGCCATACAGCAAACACAAAGAATCTGGTTTCTAAATCAAACCCCCAGTGACCCGTCCCCTCGCGGGTAAAGGTCCACCCAAAGGGCCTGGCCCAGAGCAGGGCCCGAAAGCTCACCACAGTCTAAAGCCACTTCCTCGGGCCAGGACTCATAGAAGAGGGTCAGAAATGGCTAGAGGAAAAAAGCAACATGAAAACCAAGATAAAAGCTGCCAGGTCACCTCCCCCGGGGCCCCCATGCTTGTGTCCCCCAGTCCAGGACCAAGAAGCAAGTCAAAGCTTCTTCACATGCTCCCTGCGCCCCTCAGGTCTCCTCCTGGCTCCATCCTGCTCCTTCCTCCTCAGTCTGTCCAGATTCTTTTCCTTGCCCAGCTCCACCCTCCTCTGGATGGGACAGGGACCCTGAAACCTCTCCTTTGCCTGGGACCCACTTACAACCTGAGACTCGAGACTGGAGCCTTTGCCGCAAGCCCCTTCCTCCCTGGGTTAGCCTGCATGGGGCTGTGGCGCCCGTCCTGTGGCCACGGGGAGCAGAGCGTGCAGAGCCGGGGCGTGGGGGTCGCAGGGGGCCCCTGCACCAAGTCGGGGACGACCCCCCAAATTCTCGCCAGAAAGCCTCCCATCTCACAGGGGCTCCCCCAGACACGCGCCACCTCAACTCCGCGTCACTTTCTTTTGAAGCTGTCCTGATAGACGCCGGTTCTCACACGGCAGTGTCAGGATCACTCGGAAGGGCCGCTGCACCTGGGAGGGCGGGGGCGGCCTGGGCCAGGTCCCCCCGTACTTCAGGCCCCGCTCAGGTCCCTTCACCAAACCCCCCATCAGGACCCAGCTGGGCCTGTTCACCGCCTGCCTGCGCAAGTACTCGATCAGCCTCACGGTCCTGCCGGAAACAGCTCGCCCATCCTCCCGTCCCAGAAGGCTGGCCTGCCTGGCTCTCACTCTCCGCGCGTGACCAGATGGCCCGCGGGGGCAGTGCGCTCGCTTGGGTGATGAGAATGCGACTACACAAGGCTGTCTGCCGCCTCTGCGGTCAGGAGCCATGGTTCGGCCCTGCCCGTTAGGCCAGGGTGGGGACTTTCCGTCTTTCCTCACAAGCTGGGCGCATAGGAGCCCATTAAAACAGCCACGTCTGGGCAATTGCTATCTTCACTTTTTAGAGCACTTTGTCAAATTCTCACCCCCACAGCCCTCCCCCATCCATCCGTGCACCCCGCACTTAAACTCGTCCGGGCCAGATCATTGACCACCCCCGCTGCCAAGCGCCATCGCTTGCCCGAACTATACCGTGGTCTCCTGGGGTCCTTGCAATGTCTCCGGAGTCTGCTCACCACAGAGCAAGGGATCCCTCTCCTGACAAAGGCTGGACCCCATCATTCTTTGGCTCAGAATTTCCAGTGCTTTCCTGTGGCACAGCAGGGTGACAGCCAGCACTTAGCTCGGCCTTGAAGGTGCTCCCCTCCCTTCTCCACAGCGCCCTGAAATGGCGCCACTCCATGAAGCCATCAAGCACACGCCTGCCTCAGGGCCTAGGCAGCCCCCTGCCTGGAGCGATCTCCCCCAGGGGGCTACATGGCTGGTTCCTCTGACCATTCTTCCTTCAAGCTGGCCTCTAGATGACACGTCACTGCGCCCGAGTAAAATGGCGCACGCGTCACTTGCCCCTTGCCCTGCCCCTTCGTCATGGCGCTACACGGCCAGTGATTCTCTGTCCACCATGTGCTGCCAGTGTCTTGTCCCAGTTGCCATGTTTCTGGGTCACTGCATCCCCCACTTCCACCTCCTGGCTTCGGGTGAGCCACGTGGTTCCACTCCGAGAGCATCAGAGTGTTCACACCTGCTTCCTTCTAGTACTTTACTATACGTGTACAGAAAAGATGACAAAGTCTAGATCTCTGACCCGGCTGGGATATACCCTGGGACATAAAGGCCAAGGAAGTGATCTAGTGTAAAAATCTAATCTACCTTTAAAAGAAATAAATCAAATTTCTGGAGACCGTTTATAGAACTTGTTTTAATTTTCACAAATGACATTTCTATTACAAAAATCCAAGGAAAGTCATTCCCTTTCCAGCCTACACTTTTAGGCATACTCGACACATACATGTGTTTACGCGCACATACATGTAATACAAATCCACTCGCCACAGCTCTCTGGGATGGCACATAAAAATAGGACATTACTGTCAGTTCACAATCTTTTCCTGGGAAATTTTCTATTTCACTTTTTCAACACTTTTTCACTTTTCTGGATCTTGAAGATTTTTTTTTCTTTTTGCTGTATTTTGCTTTAAAAAGCCTCTTCTCAATTAAGCTCACTTCTTCATGGAGAAAAGAGGCCTTTATTCTTAGCAGGAAGGAGAAGAGACTTAGTACGAACTGGTAACTCAGAGAGAAGTTGGACTCTTCATAGGTCGTCACATGTCTGCAATAGCTGGAAGGCAAAGACAAGGAAGATGTGAATCTGGGAATGACCGTTAGGAATGCGGCCCCGCCCCACGCGGGCAGCGGAGTCCGGCTTCACAGCAGCCGCGGGCCGGGGCGCGGAGCCCTGGGAGCCGTCGCCGGACAGGGGCAACATCTAGCGCTGCCGGCGGCCACTCCAGGCTCGGGGGCCCCAGGCCAGGCCTCACCACTCCTAGCTCACAGCGGCTTCCACTGGGGTGGGGGGAAGCTCCTGTCATGGCCCAGGCAAACACAGGCAGACGGGATTCTGGATATGTGTTCTTGAAAAGAATTCCCCCCCCCCCAAATCAGATACCAGACTCGATCATGTTGCTTGCAACCCCATGGGGATTATGGAAAGAAAAGCTGACAAGCAGCTTCACTGGGGGCAGCAGAACCTGCAGACGGTCACATCTCTAGCTCCCAGGCCCCAGCTATCCCAGGACAGATGTCTCCCAGGGGACAGGGGGGCAGGGCAGCGGCGTCCCTGCTGTCCCGGCAGGGGCCGGACTGGGGGTTTGCAGGACACAGGCAGACAAGCAAATGGTGGGGGGTG
>NW_004567121.1:37720575-37727782 GCF_000260355.1 Condylura cristata
GAGAAGCGGGGGTGGGGGGTATGGAAAGAAGCGGGGCGGGGCACTAAAACTCTGGGGGCGGCACCACCATTTGCACTGTATGACCTTAGGAAGATTCTAAGTCACTTGGCAAATGAGATGACAACCGAGAAAGTCTATACACTGCATGTTTGGACATCAGGGAATTACTATTGGTTTTTTGTGGATTTTTTTCTTCACACGGTCATACAGGGCAGAAAGAACACAACGTCCCTCTGGCCAAGTCTTTGTGACCTACAGCTCTCTCCCAGCTTCGCTGCGGTAGGTCTGACACATAACAAGTTTTAGGAGCACCATGGGGTGACTGAACGTGCAAATACTGTGACATGATTATCACGATAAGGTCCCTCCACACGCCCATCTCTGAGACTCTTAAACAAAACTCATGTCCAATTCTGTTTCTTTGGATTATCAGTGCGCTACCTGATTCCAGCCAGTGGCCTGGTCGAGGTTTAAGGAGAAACCCTTTAAAGTATATGCGACTTTTCAAAACCAGCAGCTCCTGCTATTCAGGCCGAGAGGCGGCACACACCTTTTACAGAACTTCTGTGTGCTAAGCCAGTACAGCGGATTCTTGGTCGTCAGCGACTGGCCTTTCTGCTTCAGGACTCCCTGGAGGCTGTGTCCGTGGAAACAGACTTTGCCAGGCTCTTCTCCACGCCAGTTGAACTGAAAACTCGAAGGGCTTTGTTTTTCACCAGCTGGTGCTGAATCGGCCAGTGTGCTAAACTGTTTCTGGAGATTCACCACCATTTCTGGAAGTAGAGGAAAAGGGAGGGAACAAGATAAAAACTAACCTCAAGCCAGGAGGCGAGCCCGGCGCCGAGGCTGGCTCCTCAGGGCGGCCCTGGCAGCAGCGAGGGCGGCATCGGGCAGAGCCGCAGGAAGGCTTAAAGTGGTGGATTTGGTGTTTTGAGTATTTTACCAGCTTTTTTACAAAGAAGGAACACGGTAACCTAGAGGGAACTTTCCAAACGGAGCTGTGGACATCAGAGAGGCAGCATGCAGACGGGCCCGGGTGCGCCGAGCACCGGCGGCTCCCAGACAGCGGTGGGAGCTTGGGCTGTGCCCGGGACAGCGGCCGCCGCGGTGACGAGTGACACACGCACTCACTCTCACACCACAGCTCTGTGCTAGCTGTCCTCAGCGAGTGAAAACGCGACTCACCTCTCCGTTTGTACACGACGGACTTGTCGATGGCCGAGTAGTAGAGGGGCTTCTCGCTCTTCCACAGGTACCTGCGTGAGGCAGAGAAGTCGCTGAGGCGGAAGGGAGACGAGGGGCGCTGACGTCAGCGACGCCCCTCGTGGGTGGCGCAGGCCTCGGCCCCAAGTGCGCGGCTCCACGCGGCTCCGGCCGGGAAGCCAGCGAGGGGCCTGAAGGTAGGAGCGAGGTGGCCCGGAGTCTCCGGCGCCATCAGCTCCCGGAGAAGCTGTTCATTGTAAAAAACACAGACGTGGCTTCCCTGGCCAGAAAATTCCTTTGCTGTCTGTTCTCATATAGCGAAACCACGTAAGAAACAACTCTTCCTCCTTGCCTTGCCCGGCCGCCCTCTCGCTGAGGATCTCACTGCAGTCACACAAAGTGAGCGAGCGCCAGCCTTCTGCCGCCTGATGCCCGGAAAGGAACCCTGTGTCTGTCAGGAAGAGAAGAAACGGCTGGGTTCAGGGCGATGCAGCCGTAACAGGCCCTGCGCTGACTCAGCTGACCCTGGCCGAGGAAGGCCAGGCGGTGGGCGTGGGGACCCCGGGTGGCCGCGGGACAAAGCGCCCGCTAGGAGACGCCAAGCAGAGTGGGAAACTTTCTGCAAAAGTAGTTGGTGAACAGAAAGGCAGAAATACAAATTTTTTTTAAAGCATGATTGGTAATTTTTCACCCTTCTCTTTTAATGCACATCAAAGGTAAACACGTGGCCATTTCAACCATTTCAGAATTGATGGCTTTTCAAGGGTTTCAAAAAGATGTGGCTAAATCACTCAGCACTTGACTGTTCACAGACGTGAACGCGCTGTCTCGTCTCAGGTGCGCGGCAGTGGGAAGTGCTGGAAAGTGCTGGAAAGTGCTGGAAAGTGCTGGCTGCAGAGTAAGCACGTGCTCATGCTGGGGAGAGGCTGCCAGGCTGCGCCCGTCTGCTTCAGCCTGGCCTGGCGTGGAGGCCGGGCCGCTTCGCGCCTCCCACCAGCTGCCCGCGAGCCGGGCTCGTCTGTCTCGGGCGAGGCGGCCTTTCAAGGCTCGGGCCAGTGCATCTGATTGCACGAGAGCTCTTTCTACATCCTCGGAGGGAACCTTTTATCAGAAATATGACGCACAGATTTTCTCCGAGTCTGTGGCCTCTTCTTCAAAGCAGCTTACGAAGGGCAGAAACTCTGATGAAGTTTATTTTTTTCTTCATTGGCCATGCTTTTGGTATTCTCTCACCAAACTTTTTACCTAATGCAAAAGGGCACCGCGATTTCCTGCACATGCTCTAAATGATTCCTCCACGTTCTCCTTAGCATCACCCGGGACGACAGGAAGTGGAGTCTTGCGGGCTGTTGCAGTTTTCAGGCAGTGTTTACTAGTTTTTCAAAGCCTCGTGCTCAGGGGCCTTGCCCAGTTACAGGAAGCGCTTCAACGACTTCATCTAGCAACGTGGTCTGGAGCTGCTCTCCCAGCGGGGGTGGGGTAGAGACAACTCTGCTGTCACAGGAGCTTGGTGCTTAAGCACTTGCCAGCAGCCATTTATTCACTGCTGAAAAGCACACTATGAAGCAGGAACTTGGTCATGGATCCCTGGACAGTCTCCTCCCTGGGGCCGGGTGTTTTGAAATCAGACATTTTCTTTAGTGACTACATGCTCCCGAGGCAGCTGAAAGTCAGTCTCCGCCGTCAGCTGATGTAGCACTACAGCGTGAACGTGGGCTCTGCTAGCTGTGTTGAAGGTGGCAGCTGGCGCCTGGGTCAGCTAATGAACGATTAGTCATCTCTGAGGCACCTGAGTGTCTGACTGCTGGCCTATTGCTCCCCGTCAGGATGACCCTGGCCGGCACCACACGGGGAGGCCCGATGATTCTCAGACAACCTACGGCAACAGAACCAACTTCTGCTTGACACCACTCCTAAGCCCAGTGAGGCCCCTGACTGAAGTGACGGTCCCTCTTGGACAGGGGAAGGCAGAGTCCAGGCCTGGGCTGTCAGAGCGGGTCCCTCTTCTGGCCGTTGTGGCTCAAACCCGAGTGGCGGGCCATGGTGTCATGCTTCTCCCCCTTCAGTCACTCTGCAAATCTGTTCTCTATTTAAAAGTTCTCTTAAATTGGGCCCTCTCTGGTGGCGCAATGGGTCAGGACGCAGCACTGCTAGCTGGCCGCAGCTGCTTCCACGCAAGCTCATTCCCCGGCCCGGAGGTGACCCACAGGATGCGGCAGACATCGCCTGTCTCGCCCGCGGCTCCCCTCAGCAGCGTACCTCGCTGATCTGCCTGTTCCGTTCCCCACTCTGTCTCCAGTGAGTCCTCTCACCACCTCTGCACCTTTGGCCTGCACCCCAGTTCTGTATGCATAAGTCAATAAATCTTTAAAGAAAAGTGTTAAAAAAAAGTTCTCTTAAATTTAGAGGAAAAATAATCTAGTTCTACCTGTGATACAGAAGTTCACTTTGAATATATAGATACGTGTTATTACCCCTATTTTATGGTGAGAAAACTGATGTTGAACAAACTATCACTTTAATTAATTTGAGGAACCTTGATTTTTCTCAAAGGATATAAAATTACACAATCAAATGAGTATGACTGTAAATTTACATAAAATAAATTAACTTTTTCTTCAGGGTCTCATAGACGCAAAATTCTAGGATATGAAACTCTTCTAAGCAGAGATCGATGGAAATGCTCTCTGCTCACTATGTAGGTGGTGTCTGAACGCTCATGAGTGAACTGAATTTGGGGGTGCTGAGGCTAAGAGGCGAAGTCACCCGTGCGGCCACACAGCTAGTCTCACGCGACCTGGTGTCAGCCCCGGTGTCCCGGAAGCTACGCCTGTCCTCTCTACCGGCGGCCTTGCGGAGGGACAGTGCAGGTGGGGACGACTGAGTTAACTATACTTTGTTTGCCTTTGATTTGGTTTTCGTAGGGCTATTTATCTTGGGAGGACATCCCAATCACCAAGTCACAGGCTGATCTTTGGGATCGGTGTCGTTTTGCACAGCACACCAGGACCAGCTTTGAGAAAGGGTGCCGCGCTGCGGCAGGACGGGCGCTGCAGACGCCACCCGCCACGCCCAGCAGGGCCGCGGGCCGACCCTGAGCAGACGCAGGACAGCCGGGAACGGGAGAGACTCGAGAGGAACCCGAGGTGGTGAGCAGTCGCGTACAGAAGCAGAGTCAGTCAGGCTTTGGGGCTAGTACTTCCAGGGAGAACGCCCCGGCTGTCGACGAGTCTGTGCTGAGGAAACTGCAGCTGTCCAAGGTAAAGGAGCAGGCTGAGAGCAAAGACAGGTGAATGTAGATCAGAGAGGCGACGTACTTTGCTCTGGCTTCCTCCCGTTCGTGTTGTTTTTCGTCAACAGATTTTTTCATCACTTGGTACCATTTTCTGAAATCAAACCATGGCTTATCTGAAAGATGAAATCCATTATTATTAACCAAGTCAGTCACATAATAACACGTAATATGTACCCGAGAACACACACTGCTCGGCTGAGCCTTCACTCACTGACATGATTAAGCTTTTGTAGATGAGGCCTGGGCGGCTGGGATGGGCACCGCCTCCGCGCCAGCACGCCGCCACGCCCCCTCAGCCATGACCACGCTGTGCCACGCCCGGGTTATACTCTGAACCAGCTTTTTATGTGAATGCGCCTCTAAGACGTGATGGCCTCCTTGAGGAGAGAGGTCACATTTTGTCCGTCACTGTTCAAGCAGGTCTGCCCCTCCCAACCCGATGCCCGGGACGGTGCCTGGCCCGGGACGGTGCTTCCTGCGTGAGGCCACAGGAGTTACGGCCAGAATGACATGGGGAGTGACACTGCAGTGGCCGAATCTGCACTCTCAGCCTCCTCAGCTCCTACCCCGGACCCAAACCAAGGAACTGGGTGTTGGCAAGAAAGTGGCTGCAGGGGACAGTCGAGGTGTATGTGTGTGTGTGTTCAAGACGCTGAGGACAGAAGGAACAGAGAGTCAAATGGCGTCAACGAGAAAAACCCACTCCTTCCTCTTCATATAGGGAGACAGGAAGGACATGGAGGGAAAAATAAGAGACAACAGATAACGCAGTAGATGGGATTACAGGTTACAGGGAGTTAAAGAAAGGCCGCCTGACAGGAGGGCGGTGACTGGAAGAACCTTTTCAGCTGAGCAGTGTAATTACTCCTTAATCCAAGGAAGCCTGCTGGCCACAATGACAGTTTCGGGAGAGGCAGCTCCCAAGAGAGCCACGAGGACGCGGGAAACCCTGACAGGTCTCTAGGTTCTTTGACTTTAGCCACGACTTCTCAAAATCGCATCAAACATGGGGCGGGAATACAGGAGACACCGGAGAGCAGGGTGCAGAGAGCACCAGGCAACGGTCCTTGCCCACGGAAGGCGCTCAGTTATTCTGAGGCTCCTGGGGCGGGGGACAGGTCGAAGGGCCTGCAGACCCGAGCAGCGTCCACACGACAGACAGAAACAGCAGAAAAGTGGTTGCCTGAGGCGGGGTGGGCGGGAGGGGAGGTTGGTCAAAGGGAAATAGCTGTCCAGGGACAGGATGAGGAAGATCAGAGGATCTCGGGGGAAACGTGGTGATCTGAACTCAGAGCAAACACTGTGTACTGTAGTTGAAGTTCGCTAAGAGTAAAACTTAAAGTTCTCACAATAAATCCCTAAGTGAGGCGCTGGGTGTGCCCATTCCTAGAGGCACGAATCCTCCCAGGATTCATGTCCATCGGATCCCACACACGCTCCCAGCAGCTCACAGCCGTACCCCAGCCAGCTCCAACTGACATCGGAAGAGGTGAACGCGTCCTGGCGAGAGCACTCAGACCCTGGAGCTGGACGTCTCAGAAGTCACCTTTCGCCCAACGCACAGCGGCCGCCACGGTGCGCGCTACAGACATGTCCGGCCTCCCGCCGGCAGAGCGGCACGTCCGCACGGCATGTATGAGCGGCCCTCTGCGGGGCAGGCGGTGTCCAGCCGCACGACAGCCACTGACACCCGGGCAGGGACAGACGGCCCACCGGTTACCACTCAGCGTGCGAACAGCTAAGGCAAGTTGGGGCAGGGCTGGCTGTGACAGGAGGGATTAGTTCTGATTTGGGAGAGCTGAGGCGGGTGTGAAGAGAAGGGAGCAGAAGGCCCTTACGCGGCATCTAAGAATGAAGACAGATTTGCTGAAGGAGCTGGGGGCGAGGAAAGAAAAGGCATGTCAGGCAGGGGACCAGCGTGGGCAAGGCCAAGGCGCTAGGTGGACAAGATGGTGGAGTCACTCCACGGCCGGCCAGCTCACGGCCTGAGGACACGGCTACCGAGTGGTCTGGGGCTGAAGCGGCAGCCCGGCCCTCACAGGGCAGGAGGTCCCCGGAGAGTCGCAGTAGGCTAGCCTGACCTTCAGGTAACAATGACCCTGAAACACAAAGACCCTGGCCTGAGGTACATTTGTCCACATGTATATTTTTCAAAGTTGCCCACAGTTGTTGCATCTTTTCATCCGTCATTTCCAATGACTTTGAATTTGATTAAAAAAAAAAAAAAAGGAAGTACCTTCTTTGTTCTTTTCGTTGTGTTTCTCAGCAACATCAGACAAAGACCTGGGAACACCAAGAGACAAGTCCTTAGGGAGCACGTATCTAAAGACAGCTATGCTCTGAACTCTGCTGAGAGGAAAGGACCGAGCAGTAACTGAACCCGACGCCAGATCCTAAGGAAGCCATCACTACACAGGGAGGGCTCGTTCTAACACCGCGGCCTGTACGGCACTCGGGAGGGGAACACTACAGGCCCTTTACTTTCCAGAAGAGTCCCTGGAGATGCTTCTGGCCAGAGCTGAACAGCACACACATACAGTGCTGGATGGTACTCCAGGATTTGCTTATGCCAATTTAAAACTCGGGGATTAGTGAAGCGTGTCTCTCCCTAAAATACGAAAGCAGTCCCTGCCTGGTGGCGCAGCGGGTTAAAGCACTGCACTGAGAAGCTAAAGCCACTTCCGCATGAGTTCGATTTCCGCCTGCCCC
>NW_004567121.1:37728028-37770475 GCF_000260355.1 Condylura cristata
GCCTCTCGCCGCCCCTGAGCCTCTGGCCTGTACCCCAGTTCTGTATGCATAAATAAATAAATTTAAAAAAAATACGAAAGCAGTATGATGCAAGCGACTTCCTACGGTCGGGTGAAACCTCTGACAGCAGCTGAGTCAGAGCATTCTGGAAGTCACTGGCAACTAGTCAATGCTTTGTCACAACCGGGCCTCTATTTTCTGCGATAACCCAGATTCCCCTTCTCTGCATATAAGTAAAAACAATACAATTTCTTCCTCGTAAGATGGACACACACTTACCACTCTAAGTTGTCATCCAGCAAAAGGAGCAGTTTCAGGACTACCACAATAACAGCCACAGCTTGAACGTCATATTTGACAGTTTTTGCCACTTTAGCTATAGGATCAAATGTCAGAAAATCCACGTCTCCTATTCCAGTCATTTTTACCACTTGGCAAGTAAAATTGTGCATTTCATCTGTTGAAAGACCAAGACAGTGAAATGTGCGTTAAACTCGGCTGACTGGCCCAGGTAAGCGCACCTCTCAAGCCCAGTACAATGCTGACCTGGAGAGGCACATGCTGGGAGTAACACTGACTAGAAAGTAGCCACACAGAGAAACGAGTGGCTGAACTCCGGCGAGGCACTCGTCTCCGTCTGACCTCCACGACCATAGGACACACCTGGGTCCGCGGAGCGCGTGTGCCGCGTGCACCCCACGCCCCCCACACTGCTGCTTCACCCCCTTTGCTCGTGTGTTCTGCAGCATTCAGCACTTGCCCGAGGCTGCCTGCCCGGAGCCCGGGAGCCCGGGAGCCCGGGAGCTGGCTGGTGCCGCGCAACCCCAGGGCCAGTGCCTGGGCTTGTCAGTGGTTAGTTTTGTGACTCTGGGTCCACTCTCTGGCGGGGGTAAACCGAGAGTGAGCCACAGTACAAGCGACCTCCTAGGAAAGCGCGTAAGCCACCAGACACATTTCTCACTAGGCGCCTCGGACACCCGCAGCCCAGCTCCAGCGGCCCAGACGGCAGCCGCCGCTCCCCCCTGCACAGGAACGGGCGCCGCGGCCCGGGTTTCCTGCATGGGCGCGCCACTTTCCGGGGCCTCTGCTCCCCGGTCAGTCAAGCCAGAGAAGAGCAGGCTGCCCGCAGCTCCGAGACCCCGGAGGGCGACCGACGCTGGGCCTCCCTGCCCGCCTCCCTTCGTGGCCGGCAGACAGAACCCAGTCACATCTGCGGCGACGTGACACGAAGGAGGTGCCTGGCATGCACTGCGGCAGGCGAGACGCGCACTCTAGGCTCTCTGCTCCCCTGCCCCCCTCCCCTGCTCACCCCCATAACTGGTCTTCCTTGCTCCGTTCTGACCCGGCGATGATTCAACCACCTCAAACCCTGCTCGCATAACCCATGAGAACGGGAGCTCCTGTCCGAGGACGGGTCACCACAAATCCTGTTCTTGCTGGCCTCTGCTGTATGGAACTATTTTGACACTTTGTCCCCGAAAAGTCGAGTTCTTCCCCGTTTCTCGCCTCGAGCTGGCTGGGCAGACCCCTTCGGACAGCCTCGGTCGCGCCCAACCCAGCTCTGCTGCAGCAGCCCCGGCTGTCCTCTCCGGCCACGTACCCCACGGCTGCCGAGGGTACGACACTGGACACTGGACACTGGAAGGCAGGCCCGGTCTGGTCTCCCTTGTCTTCCTAACTGCAGCAACCTGCCCACAAGGATACGACCAACCTTGACTTACGAAGAGTGAGCAACATACAAAACTAATTCCTTTCGTGAAATGCTTAAATAAAACTTCTCCACTGATTAAAATATGCTTTGTTCGCGGGCCCTCCCTGGTGGCGCAGCGGGTTGGGGTGCTGCACTGCGGAGCCAGGTGGCTTCAGTGCGAGTTCGATCCCTGCCCCAGAGGTGACCACAGGGCGCAGCAGAACTCTCCTGCTTGCCCGCTGCTCCCCTCGGCAGTGGACTTTGTCGATCTGCCTGTTCTGCTCCCCGCTCTGACTCCCGTGACGCGGGAAGCAGAGCTCGGTGGCTGAGGTGGGCGCGGCGCCGGGGGCCGGGCCGGCACGCAGGCCTCCCTGGAGCAGGGCTTCAGCTTCTCCCCGGACCCACCATGCAGGGCAGGTGCAGACGCCTGCCAGTTACGCATGGCCTCCATTCAGGCGCGAAGGGAGAGTCGGGGTCGGGCTCAAGCCCACAACGGGCGTTTCGGGAGTGCACGCTGTTACCGGGAGGGCTGCTGGCGAGCGACGGCAGGACTCGGGCCCCCGGCCAGGCGGTCATAGACTCCTGAAGCTCATCTACGCAGTAGGGTTATGGCATCTACAATCGCCTCTCGGATTAATTTAAAAGTCAAAGCTCTATTTCTAGTCTTACCGTAAAGACGGACATTTCCTGGGAAGTGTCTCCTCCATTTCTTTTAGGTTGGCAGCTTTCCTGCTGCCTTGTGCCAAAAGCATGGAGGGACAAAAAGGCCATGGAACAGGATGGCAGAGGAAGCAAGGAGTCAAGCAAAAGGGAGGCCTGGGAGCCTGGACCTGCGGACCCCCAGGGCACTGTCACCTCCTGCCACCTACCAGCTTTCTATGTAGATGAGGACTCACCTTCCCTCCCTCCCCACCTTCACAGATGACGGGAAACTGGGGGGGGCGGTGGGGGGTTCCTGGGAAATGTGGAAGTTCCTCACAAATTACACCTGTGCAAGCTGCCCAAAGTTCTCTCAAGCGGGCTCCTCAGTCCGAGTGGGAGGGAAGATACTGACGTCTGTCTGGAGCGTGTTCACAGCCGTCCAGCGAGCGAGACACGCTCCTGAACCTTCCCAGGGGGTCCCAGCGGGCACACGAGGGTGCGTGTTGTCCCGGCACATGAACACAGCCTTCAGCCTTCTGCAGACCCTGCAACCTCTCTCCGTGAAAGTGCCAAATACCCAACCAAGTCTCCTCTCCTCCTTGGTCAACAGTCACAGGCTGTCGGCATGGGGAGAGGGCGCTTTGCCACTGTAAGACTCTCCAGAGGCCTTGGGAGGCCTGAGGGCGGTTTTCAGTCATGGCGCATTTTAGAATCTGAGTCCTAAGCACAGGGGTCTTGGCCTCTTGACCTGCTGATCTATTTTGTTTCTTGTCTTGCCCCCTATATTAAGTAATGTATACTCGTCAAAGGTTCATTTATAAAATACTTAAAGGTCGGAGAAAGGAAAAAAATGCATGTCAAAGCTTAGAAGTAATACAGTTTGGTTTGTTTACTTTTAATTTTTTCATGCATATTTGCATTTGATGTGGCGTGCATACATCTATACACACCCATACTGCATATACTTCTGCCATTGGGCTTATTTCAACTTTTGTCAATTTTACTTTACCATGCATTCTCCAAGAGTTCCCCTAAGAGTGCTTCCCAAAGACGACTTGAAAGCTGCCTAAAGCTCCCTGCTTAACTGTAACCTTTCTGTTGGCTCTTCAGGCTGTTCCTGATTTTTCAGTAGTAGAACCAGGGAGGTCACTCATATTATGTCTGTTTTTTCCTAGGCTTCACATCATTTCTACTGAGCAGTTCGTTACGTGAGAAGCGGGACCTCTGGGCCCTGTTCTGCTGACAAAGGGCGCGCAGGGACGCGCCAGGCCAGCACTGCCTGGCCGGTGTTGGTGGCTGTGGTCCTGCTTGCTGCTCCAGGAGGCCTGGCTGGGTACCATGCGAGCTGGCCACAAGCCTGGCAGCCTTGGCTTTGTTCTGGCCAACCCTGGTCTCCTGCCATTAACCTAACGACTCCTTATAGATTCAAGACATAGGAGCACACGAGAGGAGAACGTTCATTCTTTGAAAGAGCCGCCAAGGAAACCCGAATCCGGTCATTTCATCTCTGATCTATAAATGTCAAAACGCAGCAATCAGACTTCCCGAGCATGGAACCTTGCGTAGCTACAGGCTCAGTCCGAGACACCTGTTCCTCGCTCAGGAAGTGGTCTGCTTGGAAGGCTTGGTGACTTCTGTGCTTTTAAAAAATACTTTCAAAAATTACAGACTCAGCATTTGTTTGTGGGTGTGTGTTCCTAGTTACACATTGTATTTGGTGTTAAAGTTACACTAGACACAGTTTTGTATTTGCTTTTATCAAGTGTCTTTTCCTTTCCTATTAAAAACAGGCTCAATCACACTACTGATATTGTTTAAGCAACAGTGTAGTCACACAATGTTTGCATTTCCTCTTTAGAAGAGAAGTCCTGAATTTCTCGCATTTCTAGTTTAACAAGCCGCACGGACAGGATTCCAGCGGCAGCCCATCCTGCTGCTGCTCGTGCCAGAATGGCTTTGCGAGTTCCAGGTGATCCCCTGGCCTGACCGCGGTCAGCTCTCAGCGCCTGGAACCAGCTTTACGCTATCCAAGCCATCAACGCGTTACCACAGCTAGGCCTCTGGGACTTTAGTCAGAATTTCTAATGTGATGGTCCGGCCTTGTCGCTGGGCAGGGCTGCCTTTGGGGGGCGGGCGGGTGTGTAAGTCACTAACACAGGGAAACAGCTGCTGTTTCCTTACGCTCAGCAAACTGACTATAAGAGCCACGCACAGCCTCTCATGTCACACCCCTCACACCAAGACAGAGCCCGATTTAGTGTGCTTTAAACCACTTCAAATGCTCTGAAATCTTTTAAGAAAGGATCTCGAATTAAGCTTCACCTCAGTCTTTCTGGGTCTCTGACTTGGTTCTCCGTTTTAGTCGTTGTAATCTAGTAGGTAAAAGCTTCCTCAATACATACACCACACACTTACCAGGGAGATTGACTTCCATCAGGTATTTCATACACAAGATGTTTGGATGAAGATAGCAATCTTCAGTTATCTCTGGGAACCGAGGCAAATCTAAAAATGTGGCAATCTCAATCACCTTTTTATAGATATCCTCGTAGGTAGGCCAAGACTGAAATGAAAGCGAGACAGTCAAGGTGGCAATTTTGACAGCATCCATTGCTTTTGACAGTAATTTTGCAGGTAATATGTACTTATTGAGTAAAATTTGGAATGTGGAGAAAAGCATAAATCCTAATATCCTAGCAGTTTTAAACTGCAATACTACTAGATAAAAGTCTCTATTTGGCTCATAAAACTACTAGCTTGACCCTTAATACAGCAAAGTCATTGCTTCTTGCCAGCCACTGAGGTCTGGGGGGTGGGAGGGGGGCTCAGCTACCCCGGCTGAAGTTACAATGCTAAGTAATGCGCCTGCACCAGCACCCCACTAACATGCAAACTCGCAGCTCATCCTTGTATAACATTCATGTGCTCCTATGTGGAAGATGACACCAGTGTTTAAGACTCATCTTTAAAAATCCACAACTCAACTTCATACTAAACTTTCCCACGTAACAACAGATAAGATTCCTCTAGAGCATTCAGGAGACTCTATGAGTTAATATTAGTGAATTAATTCTGTTCACTCTGAGATCACCCATGGCTACTAATATTCTTGTCAGCTGTAAACATTCTTGGTATTAATGCAGCATATAATTTTTCCTCATTTACTCATCTGTTCACATAAAAAGTGATGAAGTTCAGTGTTTATTCTATGCAAGATACTTTGGGAAATAAAGGGATGGACAAAACAATCCCTCCAAGGAGTTTGTAATCTAGAAAGGGGGATAGAGAGGGTGTGCAAAATAACTACAGCGTGAGACAGAAAGTTGTCAAGCAACACAAATAATATTTTTCAAAAGATGCTTATGGGACTTCGGAAAAATGAACAAAACTGACAAGATCAGACCCTGCCTGCACTACGAACTTCTGGAAACCTTTCTGGCATTACTTAGTAAAAGACAAAGACTGCCCCTAGCTACTTGGCCACAGCAGACTGTGTGTGCACGCCACCAATAAAAAAAAAAACATTCATCGCCACACTCCTGGCAGAAGACCCAGACTGGGAACAACACTTTGACCCTGACACTGACGGAGCCCCGCACAGTGAAGACATGGACGCTCTCACGCAACGAACGAATGAACGTCAACGTGGAATGTTCACAGAAAAAAGTCAGCGCCAGAAGAGAATGGCTCCACGGAATCAAAGAACAGAGCTGAGCTCCGAGCCTCCATGAGGCCAGAGTCAAGGCACCGGAGGCTCTGGAGGGGCCCACACTGCACGCAAGCAGCAGGCCGGGCTGCTGGGCGGGTCAGGCTGTGAACGCCCCTCAGGCTCCACTGGCACTGAGCTCGCTCCTTTACCTCAGAACACAGACGAGTCAAGAAGGGAAATACAGCAATCCAACAAACTATTCTGTGTAAGAGAGCTGCCTCACACGTCACCTCAGAGGAGAAATAATTCAGAGTGGGAAAGAAGCACAAGGCCCACTCACAAAGTCCGGTGGGCCTGCTTACCCCCAGGGACTGGACAGCAATTCCACTTGTAACCAGTCTCATCTCTGAGAAGTCTTTCCTTCTGCTCACGCTAAGTGGACATTTGCTCCCCAATCTGATAGCCATTAGTGGTTTTTGAAAATACTGTCATGTCTTGCCCGTTTCTAAATCTGTGAGGTGTTTAGTAATTAGTTGAAAGAATAAGCACTTTGCTGTCAGATTTAACTCCCATGCAATTTTATTTCATTCATTTATTTTAAAGATTTATCTATTTATACATACAGAACTAGGGTACAGTCCAGAGGTGCAGGGGCGGTGAGAGGATTCACCAGAGACAGGGTAGGGTGGGGAACAGAACAGGCCGACTGACGAAGTCCACTGCTGAGGGCAGCAGCGGGTGGGTGAGGAGAGGTCTGCCGCGCCCTGTGGGTCACCCCTGGGGCGGGGATTGAACACGCACTGAAGCAGCTGTTGCCAGCTTGCAGTGCTGTGCGTTAAGCCGCTGCACCACCAAGGAATGCCTCCATGAAATTTTAAAGCATGAGGAAATTCTTCATATCTTACAGGGGTATGCCGACAGCTAACAATCAGACCATTAATTTCTAGAGCTTATAATGATGCTTGATCTTACTTTGTGTGAAGTTGTGGTCTTTGTATCACATTTATTTTGATACCACTGTTTTAGTATCTAAACTAAATCATATGTGACTGATGCATAGCTAAAGAATAAAAAGTAAATTTCTGACAATCCAAAGTAGCAATGTGGCCTCATGAACGCTGAGTAACTCTAGCTGTAGAGTGCTGTTTATTGTATTCTAATCTGTAAACTTAAGAGATAAAAGGAAAATAAATTCTCATTGATCTTTGGAAGGCAGTTGTCTTTTTATTTATGTAATAATTCATCCTGACCTGCTTCATTATGCAAAGAACTTGAAGAACCTTTCAAGTTTAGACAATTTTAACTGTCCTAGCAAGGTTTGTGATGACTCTAATCCTTTAAAGTAATGTATGTAGTTGACATTAAATATGTGTGTCTGCAAACAAGGCCAACACCAGAGCCCTGAATGTTCCTTTCAGAAATAAAATCACCTAAAGACCCACTAGTGGCTGATAAATTGATGACAAGTAATTATCAATATAAGGTCATTAATACAAAAGAAACCAGCAGGTTAAAAAGGTTTAATACATTCTCAAATGTTCACACTGAAAGACTACATCAGACTAAATGGCTGGTGACAGACCAACCACTATTTTTTCATAAAAGAACTGAAGATAAAATAATGCAAATCAACGTATTTATTCTATTGTTTACAGTAGTCTAGATTCTCTTAGTCTCAATTCAGATTTCACTTTTAAAAATTTCAACTACCTAAAAAACAACAAAATCTTCATTCATTTTTAAACAGACTCTTCTTTTTGAATAATACCAAAGTCTTTTTTAAAGGTGACTAAAGGGCTTATCAATCTTCTACGGCTGTTATTCCTTTAGGTTGTTTCCAATTTTTACACTAGTATATATTTTGCCATGATGAATATATTTTAGCAAAATTTAAATATGACTAAGTGACTATAAAAATAATACCCGATCATTATAGAAGTTTATGAAATACAAAATACTATAATAAAGACCATAAAAACTGCTCACAACTTAGAGAAAATAATTGTTAGGGACTTTGGGGCTTAACCCTCTTTATAACCTTGGCATTTAAACCCAAGAGCTACTCTGACACCTCTGCTTGGATATTTCTCACGTGTCAAACTTACCTGTTCCAGACGGGGCTCATGTCCTACCCCCCCTATCCCGGGCTCACACAGTCACACAAAGCCAACCTCCATGACACCCCCTTTCTTCACATCACATCTACTCAATCTACTCAATTCCAAGGCCTGTTGGCTCCGCCTCACTCTGGTCTGGGCAGCTGCTATTCCGCTCCTTCCTTCCGCTCCTTCCTTCCGCTCCCATTACCCCTCCTTCCTTCCGCTCCTTCCTTCCGCTCCTTCCGCTCCCATTACCCTGCTCAGCATGGGGCAGGGAGGGGGGTGGGGGGGGGAAGACTCCAGCCCACTGATCCCGCAATCCATGTTTGTTTGTCTCTTGAAACCAGCAGCAAGACAGTTCAAAAGCAAAACTGATCTATCACTCAACTGAAATCTCTGTGCTTCCGAGAACCTTCCCTTGGTCCCAGAACCTTGGTACAAGCTGAATTGGGGCATGTAGCTCACCTCCTGCATTTTCATGTAATGTGTTTTGCCAGCATTTTCTAAGGTCATGAGGTAGCTTTTGAAAACGCCATTTTGAGTGAATGGAAAAGAATTCCCTTGACGGAGCCATCACCCCATGGCCATCACGACATTTCTGCAGCTGCCCGTCGCACGCACCAGGCGAAGCGGCTGCTGGTGTCTTAGGGGCTGCCCTGTGACACAGGAAAATACTCTCGGTCCAAGGCCGAGTTGGGGAAACCCGATGTAAGTTCGCCTATTTCTTAAGGTCTGGCCCTGCAGCTCCTTATGCTCGTTAAATAAAAGGCCTGAAACGGTCAGGGCATCCAAGAAGAAACTGACTTTTTACTTCCTTCTTTAAACATTTTGTTACTTTCCGCATTCCTTTTATTTTGAAAGTATCACATTCATAAGAAAAAAATAAACATTCAAAAATATTTAAAAAATTAAACACAGAATTAACTATGACCTAGGAACGGTATTTCTGGAAACATGCTCAGCAGACTGAGCAAGGCCCTGGAGGCGACTTCTATGCCAGCCTTCACGGCCCCTGTGGTGGCAAGAGCCAAGCGGAGGCCGACGCTGAGCCCAGGGAAGAATGGCTGAGCAAAGGCGGGAGGCAGGCCTGGGGGCAGCGTTCAGCCCTAAAGGGGAACGAAACCCCGATCTACAGCCTGCGTAAGCCTCAAACCAGCGTGTGCCACGTGAACTACGCCAGGCCCACAGGGACGCGCACTGTGAGCCCCGTGGCACCGTCATTATCCAGCTCACAGAAATGGGGAGCAGAGTGGTGAACCTTGGGGGCTGGGCAAGGGCAGCCGGTGTTTAGTGGGGACCAGGCAGAAGGACGGTGCTACAGCCACAGCCCGAGTGTCCCGAGGCCCAGCCCCAGGGCCGTGAGCACATACTGCAGAATGCTCTGGTGGGAAATGTTTGGTTCTGCGTATCTTACCACTTTTAAAAAGCATGGAAGAATCTAAACAACATCAGTCTAAAACAAGCTAACTATTCCATAATGATCCTAATAAACATTTAACGACTCTTAGAATTGCTTATGCTGACTCTTCAGAAAATGTACCCAGTCTGGGACATGCCCGGGGGAGGGTCTCGGGGCTGAGGGACGCTGCCCTGTCCTTTACGAGGTGTGTGGGGTGCCCGGTGCTTCCCGAAGAATTAGAAAACTCCCAGAACCCTGTCCACACACCTCTGTGTGTTCGCAGGTACAAGAGCATGTTCTTTCACACTGCTTTGCTGACTGCTGCTCCTCTGACTCGACCTTAAATCTTTGTGGAACAAGACACAACTACCGGTCACCTGCCAGGCTTGTTATATGCCGACTCCAGGCCCCTCACCAGACTGACAGGGCCATCTCTGACATCAGGTCTGAGAACCTTATGCTTAAACAGTTCTCCAGGACATTCTTAAGCAAAAACACAAAGTAAAATGCAGTGACTTCCCTTCCCTTTTCCTTGCAGCCTGAAGAGACACTCAGCTGGCCCTGCAAGCACCGTGGCCCCCAAAAAAGGGCCCCAAATTCCTCGGCTGAGGTGAGGGCGCCCTGGAGGGAGGAACAGCTCAGGTATGCGGCAGCAGTGACTCTGGGGGGGAGGGGCGGCAGAGACCCAAGCACACCTGCTGTCATTATTCGGCCATGATTTCTCTTGGGGAGGCGCGCAGCCTGTCAGATTATTTTGACAGACTGTACCAACAGTCCCATGAGCTAGCTGCGGACTACCGAGCAGAGAGGGTGGGTGAATCTGGAGTGTGGAGACTCAGGGAACTGAAACTTGATCCAGTAAGACCTCCATCTGGAGGTGCTTTGGTGGTGACTGGCAGCTCTGGAGGAGGCTTTCTCTCCCTTCCACAGACAGGGGGCGGGCGGCCTGGAGGGCGGAAGATGGCTTCAAGGCAAATGAATCACCACCATGGCAAAGTGCCACTCGGCCGCCTGGCTGACCCAGCGTCACAGCTCTTCTCTTTAATCATTCAGAGAAGATCAGAATGCTGCTGATCAACATTCACATACTGGAGGTGTACTTCGCGGTGATTTCCAGTTCCCTCTCTGTCCCTTCTAGATGAGTCTAGCGAGGGATGACGACGAAATAACTAATTCTTGAGAGGGTTTAGAAACGTCGAGGCCCAGGAAAGGATGTGCGTATGTCGCAGGTTATCTGTTTAAAAATGGGTCTGTGGGCTTCAAATATATTAAAATACAGAAAGTCAAGGCTGAAGAGATAGAAGTACGCTCCCTCTCTGGAAGCCACGGCCACAGAGTGTGGCAACGACGGCGGTAAGTGCGTCGGCCCAGCGTGTCCATTCGCCCCGTGACAGGAGGACCGGCCCTCTACGCAGATGCCGTCCCGAAAGAGGCCTGAGTTCCAGCTTATTCTCCCAACGGAACAGGAAGCATTTTGCCAGAGGTAAATGCTCTCACACAAGCAGCATACTTCAGAAGCTCCAGTAAAAGCAAAGCAGCAGCAGGCAAAGGAGGCAGCGGTCTCCCAGCCAGCCAGGGAAGTGAGCGAAGAGGCTCTGTGCTGGGAGCTGGGAGGCCCAGGTCAGACGGGACAGATGGACACGGGCAATCTCCAGGGGCCCCCCTGCCTCCTCCTCGCCCAGCTTTGCCCTAGGCCAGCGCCATGGCAGGAAGGCTCACACTCTCCGGGCTGCCTGGGAGACGCAGGGAGGCTACACCCCCAGTCTCTGCGTTCGCTATTCCGTTGCCCCATGTTTTCAGAGTTCCGTCAGATTTGTTATTGCTGGGACAGAGTGGCCACTTCAATGCACACAGGACACCTTCATGGACAGAAACAATTCACCTGGGTGAAGGTTTAAGGGTCTGAAAAAGCTATCCTGCACTCTCTCTCTTTTCGGTTTATTTTCAAGGTGCGCTCAACTTTCTGGAATAACAAAACAAAACAAAACCAAACACAGAAGAAAAACAGTCCCAGCAGCCTACACACACAAAAGCTCCTCGGCATTATCTTCATCGCCATCTTCTAGAACAATCGCACCTTTTGTCATTTCTGGTGGAGGTACAGCTGCTGAAGAAGCCAAGACTTAGTAGGGAAAGCTAAGACATGGAAGGAGGGAGGAAAATGCTCCCTTTGTTAAACGAAAAGCCGTTTCCATTGAAAAGTTTCAACACACTATGGAAGAGTGAATGCACTTTTGTGAGCAACAGCAAAGCGTGCAGTGAAGAAAAGCTGCCTGTCAGTCAGATCAACAGTCACTTGAAAATATCCCAAATCTTCCCCTTTTCTTGAAAAGGGGGATGGGCAGGAGGGAGTGGGGCTGTCACCGGCTGAAGATGTGCCGGGAAAGTGCCATCACTGTGATGCAGACTGCGACAGTCACTGAATTACCCCGTCACTGAATTACCGTCACTGAATTACCGTGGTAAAAAGCCGCAAGGTTAATAGGTTTTGCAAAAGTCCACAAAACTAATAAAGTGTTCTAGCGTTCATCAGAAACAGAGTGCTTGGGAAAGCATTTTATTGAATTTCACAAATATTCCAGTGAGTTTATTTTCCTTCATGAAGCAACATCTTAAGACAGGTAAGGACAAGCTAGAGTTTCTGTTACACAACAGGCTCTTGTGATAAACCTGATTACAATACCCTGTCAGAGGGGAACTTCCTGCTTAGCCATTAAAAAAAAAGCGCAGTGCCGCACCCTTACTTATTGTTGTTTTGAAGCAAAGATTCAGCTGAGAAAAAACTAATGCCACATGCACCTGTTAATCCAAACTTAAAACAAGACCTCCTGGACAAAGGAAAATTAACACGGAACGAGCGTAGCGTCAGAGGTGGCGACGGGCGCTGCGGTGGATTAAAGAGGAAGGCTGCCGGATTCCAAACGCATGACGACCACAGGCCAGCCCCTCTCACTCCGAGCCTGCCAGACTATCAGAAAGGTCGTAACGATGTCTTTTTCACGTCCACAGTCCAGTCTTCTGAAAGTCTGTGGTGAATGCACGCCTTGCTGGGTGAGTCGAGTCCCAGGAAGAGACCATTTCAGAAACACGCTCCCGGCTTGCATAGGCCGAGACACCGTCTGAACTAGCACGGCCAGCGGAGACAGGGACGGGCCGTTCCGTTTGGGCCCCGGGGCCAGAGCTGGGCAAATCTCACAGCCGTCCCCTCACGAGATGTGCCTCTTCTCCAAATACGCTGCCGACTGTTCCACAGCTGTGCTCAAACCCCACAAATCTGGAACCGGAGAAGGTGTCCAAAAGAGCAGACATGCCCAAAGCACTTTCTGTCTGGCTTTGGTTATCGGATTATTTTGCGCCAGAGTTGCTCGTCCCTATTTGGTTTGCGTCGGGCAACTCCACACCCAGCTCTACTCTCTCCTCGGGCTGCAGGTAAAGAGAGGCCGGGCTGAGCGTGCGGCGGGGGCTGGGCTGGCCCAGGGTCAACTAAAGCACGGTAACCTGCATGGAAGCACCGTTCCCCTTAGCAAATGCTAAGCGTGATTCTCCTAAAGGGTCTCAGCAGCCGGCCTCACACACACCATCCACCTGGGGCCATTCCCCACCGGTTTCGGCATCCGGTGACAGTCCACAGTGCCTGATAAGGGTATCCACACGCTGGTTTCCCTGAGCGATACTGACACACCCCGTAAGGTGCGCTGGTAGTCTACGTGCTTCTGAGCACAAGTTATATCCAAAAGCACAGAAGCGACACATCTACCGCTGAAATACTAGATTGCTTTTTAATTTTTCATTCAACTAAATACCACTGTTAATGGCCTTCTGGAAGTTTCCCACTTCGTTGGACAGATCTCTTTACAGATCACTTAGAAATCTCCTGAAAAGATATTTACTGATTCTGATTTTTTTTAATTTATAATAGTTTATTTTTACATCATTTTGTGCAATTTTTCCATCTCAATTGCAATCCCCTTGGGCTTCCCATCACCACACCTATTCCGACTGTAGCTATTTTAAGTCATTTCCTCAATTAACACAGACTGCGCTCCTGCGAGTATGGAGTTTTGCGAGCCTTCCGGAACCAGAACAGGAGCATCCTAGGGCCCCAGCTGTGAGCGGGGCCATGAGCCACAGCAGGCAACCGAGTGCCAGGCACGCTCGCTCGCTCTCCCGCTTCAGAAATTCCACCAGGCAACATCCACCCGCTGCCTCTGGCTCGCGAGGAGACAGGCCCCTTGCCTTGCTCACAATGAGGCTGCTCTTTGCAACTGGCTTTGGCGTAACAGATCTGTCCCTGAAGAAATGATACATCAGTTTAGCTTCTCTCTAAACTTAAAAAAAAAAAAAGAGGTACCATTTGCAGAAAATCAGTTTTGTGTTACTGGTTTTAAATCATCTCAAGTGTTTTTGTTTGTTTATTGTTTTAACCCTCTAGTTCCACACACTGGTTTTCTGCTGCAAGACTGTATGAGGGCGCATGGACACGCCTGCTCAGCTGGGCTCATTTCTAGAGTGCCTGAGAAGTCCGAGCACGGAGGGAGCAAGGCTCTTCCATGTCTGCCCCCCAGCCCCCCGCTGTCTGCGACACACCCCGCAGTGTGGCCTTTGGGGAACTGGGCAAGAGGCCACTGTCCGACGGCGGCACACTTGACCTGTCCCCACTTACTGGACACGCGGACTGTTCCCAGCTTTGTGTTCTATTTCCACCTGTCGTCCCCGGCCAACCTCCCCAGCAGCCTGCGTCGGCGGGAGCTAGCTGTGGGTGCACGCCTGTGCCCCGGGCAGCCTTGGGTCAGTCCAACTCCCAGGAGATGCGCGCTGGATGCTGAGGGGCGCGACGCCACCCACGGTCCCAGGGCAGCAGGGTGGTGTGATGACAGCCGTGAGCATCACAGCTGGATCTGGGTGAAGACACGCGGGCACTCTTTACACTTTTTATTTCTGCAATTTTTCTGTAACTCTAAAGTTACTCCACAACAAATGATTTATTTAAAAAATACTCTCCTACCTGTAAGTGAAGAAAAGCACAGGGCGACCATGGTTGTTTCTTGTCCCCTTCTGCCCCATCCCAAACCTTAACACTAATGATGACTGTCACCAAACCATAACTTACTGTGTTAGGTTTATACTCTCCAGAAGTCTAAGAGATTACTCCTCTATTCTAGTCTCACTGAAGATTAATTTAAAGGTAGCCAGTAAAGGGGATAATTACGAAGGGAAATATTACGAAAGGCTGCAGATAGCAAACTCTCAGGTCTTTGGCTGAATAAAGATGTGTGTGTGTCTGTGTCTGAAAAATAACCTGAGACTGGGGCGAAAAATAATTGGATTTTTTCCTAATGAATCCCAACATCTTCCAGAGCCCCTCCCCCTGACACGTCCCCCACCCCTGAGCAGAGGCCTCAGATCCTGGGCACTGGGCAGGGACAGCCTTAGCAGTGGGACTAACTTACCACCAAAGACAGACCCTGGACCAGCCATGAGAAAAGCTTAAAAATAAGCTCCGAATGGATTGAGCTGATCTCCAAGGTACCTAATTACATACCAGAACAAAATCCCAGTATCCAACAACATGAAATTCGCACCTGCATCCAATCAAAACTCGTCAGGTATGAAAGCAACAGGAAAATACGACACAGCCAGAGAGGGAGAAACAACCACCCCAAAGAAACACACCTAGAAATAGCAGAAAACAAATTTAGAAGAAAAGAACCAATACACTCAAGGATATAAAAGAAAATGTGAACATGATGAAGAAAACGTGAAAAAAAAAAAAAACTAAAACGGAACTTCCAGAAGTGAAAAATGAAAATAAAGCTGTGATGAAAAATATACTGAATGGGTGTAACAGATTAGACACTTGAGAAAAATAAAGTATTTCTGAAGACATGACCACAGAAACTACCCAAAACACACCAAGAAAGAAGGCAGATAAAAGAAAAAAAAAGGGGGGGAGAGGCAGGAAACAAAGAACAGAAGGCCTAGTACATGGGGACAATATCTAGTAGATAAATCTAGAACTCACACATCTTAACACATCTTAATCATGAAAACAATGAGCGGGAGGAAGTGAATGACATTTTTCCAAAAACATCCAAATGGTCAACAGGTACCCGAAAAGAAAATCAGGGAAATGCAAATCAAACCATGATGAGCCAGACCTCACACCTGCTAGAAAGGCCATCAGCTGAGAGGCAAGAGATAGCAAGTGTTGGAGAGGATGTGGAAGAAAGGGGAACTCAGTACTCTGTGGCGGGAACCTCACCCGGTGAGCCACTCTGGAAAATAGTATGGCGGTGCCTCAGAAAAGTTAAAAATAGAACTACCACACGATACAGCAACCTCACTTGGGCATATCTGGGCACACATCCAAAGGAAATGACAACAGAATCTCAAAGATACAGATACTTACACTCTAACTGTGCAGCATTAGCCATAATATGGAAACAACGTGGGTGTCCATCAACAGATGAATGCCAGAGGAGTCCTCACACTGACACCCACAGAGGAAGGGCATTCAGCCAAGGGAAAGAAGGAAAGCCTGTCACTTGGGACGACTTGGATGGATCTTGAGGACATTATGCTAAGTGAAATAAACCGGTAAGGTAAGCAAATACTTACCTTATCATTTATATGTGGAATCTTCAAAAAAAATGAAACTTTGAAAGTTTATAGAAAAGTGGTTGCCAGAGGCTGAAAGTAGAAAGTGTATGGAAGAGGGTGGATGAGGTCAATAGGGACAGGCTGGTAAAAGGGTGCAAACTTTTTGCTATAGGACAAATGAAGTCTGAGGAGCTAATGTAATATATGGTGACTACAGTCCTAACAGTGTTGTATAACTGAAATCTGTTCAGAGTAGAATTTAAATGTTCTCACTAAAATGATAAAAAATGAGGTGATGGGCATGTCAACTTGATGGAGGAACCCTCTCATAATGAGGAAATGTGTCAAATCACCACAACTTATATTTGAAATATATTACAACATTGTCAATTATACTACAATAAATAAAGAAAGAAATAAATCAGGCTTACAGAAAATGAAGCATATCTAAAGTGCTGATAGAAAAATAAGAATCCAGAATTCTGTACTATTGAAAAAAGTCATATGAAAATGAAAAAGAATCCCTTGCCAGCTGATCTGTAGTACCAGTAAGGCTAAAGCGGGAAAAATACCAAAAATGGCACCTGTATAGATAAATATGTAACAGTTTTCTCATTTTAATCTCCTGAAAAGATAAATGAGTTTAAAGCAAAAATAATCCCAATGCATCATGGGATTTAGTAAATTATATTATTATATATAAATTATATATAATTTAATAAATTTAATAAATATAAACTATTATAAAGTAAATGTCTGACACTAAAGGACAGAAGAAGGAAGTAAAAGGATGTTGTCGTAACTGGGATATTATTTGAAGTAGTCTGACAATGTAAAGAATATTGTAAACTCTAGCACAACCTCTTTAAAAATACAGACATAGCTAATAAATTAGTATTGGAGATAAAATGAAATCACAAAAATACCTTAATTCAAGAAAAAGCAATAATAGAAAATAAGGACTTAAGGAATGAATAACAGCAAGGTGGTAGATTTAAAGCCAACCACATTTATAAATACATCAAATGTAAATGGTCTACACACACTAATTAAAAGGCAGAGATTATCTGACTGGGTTAAAAAAAATCAAGGCCAAAATTCATACCACATACAAAAAGCCCACTGTAAATATAAAAACACAGGTTCATCAAAAAAGTGGACATATTGGCCCTCCCTGGTGGCGCAGCAGGTGAAAGCACAGCACTAAGAAGCTAAAGCTGCTTCCGCATGAGTTCGATTCCCGCCTGCCCCGGAGGTGACCACACGGCGCGGCAGACCTCTCCTGACCTGCCCGCTGCTCCCCTCAGCAGTGGACTTTGAAATCTGCCTGTTCTGCTCCCCACTCTGTCTCTGGTGAAGCCTCTCGCCGCCCCTGAGCCTCTGGCCTGTACCCCAGTTCTGTATGCACAAATAAATAAATCTTAAAAAAAAAAAAGTGGATATATTGTGCAAATAACAATTTTGTAAAAGCTGGAGTGTTTGTAGCAATATCTGACAAAGTGGATGTCGGCATAATAAACAGTACCAGGGAGAAGGGAGGACAGTACATACTGAGTTAGTTCACCAAGACAAAATATATAAATGTTCGGAACCTAGTATTAGGGCTCTCAAATTCTTGATGCAAAAACCAGAACATGAAGGAAAGAGCCGCAATCACAGTTGGAGAACTCAATACTCCTCCTTAATAACTGATGGATGAGTCAAATGACTCATCTGAATGGCTCCGCGGCACAAATAAACAAGTAAGCAAACATAATGTAACCCACTTCATGGCTTAGTTTACAAAACTTAATTCTCAAATTGCAAAAATTAGGGGGGCAAAACCCAGATCTGATAAAATACCAGGAACATAGTACTTCAGGTGAAAACCCTGGACTTAAAAAAAAGACAGCCTGGAGTTCTCCATTTTGCCCGCAGCTCGTCTCGCACGCCGCCCATCGGGGGGCGGTGCAAGCCCCAGCCCCGGCGCCAGGCGTGTGCCCGCGCCAGCGGTGCACGAAATGCCTTCCTCTGGTCACCGAAACACCAGGCAATCATGAAACGGCACAAGAATAATTTTCTTTTTAATTATTATTTTCCCAGATTAAAATGTGAGTGTCTTGCAGCATATACAAAGTGAAACCAAATTTCTTCACTGCAAAGGAAATTGCTGACTAAATATCAGTTCCGTGCACATAAACTCAGCCAACGAAGCACTGTCCTTTCCATGAAGCAACCAAAATTATAAAATTCCTCATGAAAAGTGAGTGATACCCATGACTTCCTGGAGTCTACTTTGAAAAACTTTAGAAATGGGGCACACTCAAAAGCTGAAATTTAACATGAAAATTATATTTTTCAAAAAGGTATTTTGTGTTTCTCCAGGAAGCTTGATTCCTCACTTCCCCCGTGCGCCAGAGGGAAAGCTCTCCCTCTGGGGCCTGGAAGGGAGACCACTCCCACCTCAATCCCTGCCGCAGACCCTTAGCACAAGCTTGCTGGAAGGCAGGTGCGTTTACATCCACGTCACCTCTCTCCCTGGGCCTGTTTCTTCACTGGAAAAAACAGGTGGAACGAGCGATCTCTGAATTTCCCTCCGGCCTTACAGTCCATCATTCCCTCTGAGAGATTGCAGTGTCCCATCCGGAGGCGGTCACGACTGAGTTTAAAAGGTAAAGACAACTAAGAAATAATTTTAAGCAAGAGCAAAAAGCACACGTAGCTTCGGTGAGGACCCTGTCACCACCAGGGCTGCGGGAGGCTGGGGCGGGTGAACCCCCCATCGGTAGGGTGAAAGGCGCCACTCCTGGGGCTGAGTCAAGACTAAGCTGGCAGAATAAAAGGTCCTGTTAAGAAAACTGAACAAATGTAACAGCACATCGAGAACGGTTGCACCAAACTTTTTTTCAACAGAACCTGGCGGCAAGGTTCCGGTAACCAGCCAGAAACAACCTGCAGTCACCACTGAAAATTAGGGCTAGCGATCTAAACACATTTGCAAACCACTACTAACCTCCCCGTCCCGCCCCGCTATCTGACTCGTGGGGGAGGCTGGGTGCTGCCGAGACCGGTCAGCTGAACTTCTCTCAAGACTCGAGAGGATGGTAACTCACAGCTGGAAGCCAGGCGGCCTCCCGTGCGCTGCTCCTGCTGCCCCGGACCGGCTGTGCCCCTGCCAGACCCGAGCGGGCTCTGGAGCGCCGGACACCGTCTCCAGTATTCACATCCCTGGCCTCACGCCAGTCCAGGGATGCGACCACGTCTTGACAAAGTGCGGCTGGGACAGCTGACCAGAAAAGCAGGACGGGTCTTCCGCGCCCCATCCTCTAAGTGAATGATCGCAGCTCTGCCTCAGCTGAGGCACCGGCCAACACCTTTTACACAGACCCGCCCTTAGGAAGGCTGTTTGGCTGCCCCCGCCCCCATCTCTGGTAGCCTGGACTGCCTTGACCCCACACCTGCAGGCTCTGGGTGCCACCTCAGCCTCAGGGCCACCCCTCGGTAACCAGTGTGGTGCCCCCTTTTTAGCTCAAAAAGCTGCTCCTGCTTCCAGTCCCGTCACCTGCCCTGCCACTCACCCTGGCCTCGCAGCTGGGCACGGTCCCTGTCCCTCCCTGGGCTCTCCCTCCAAACCTCGCCCTGGGAGCTGACTACGCTCGGGGGGAGGAGCAGGCTTACCCATCAGGGTGGGTCTCAGTTGCCTCAACTGTAAACAGGGGTGACAGGACGATTGCTTTATGGGGCTGGTGTGAGACGCCAGGAAGTGTGTCCACAGGCCGGGCCGTGACCAGTGCTGCCATCGCTCTCATTTCTGTTCTTGTTGTTTTTCCAGGTGAGCGACTGCTGCAGCTGCACTTCCCGCCTCGTGTGCCAGGGCGCAAACCCCGAGAGAGCAGGCACACCTGGAACTGGCCTCGTCTCCCCGGTTGGAGCGAGATGGAGTGCAAGGAAGCCCACTGGGCACCTGCCTCCGAGGGGCCTTCCGCTCCCTACACCCACAGGGATCCGCCTGCTCGGGGTCGGGGGCCCTTCCTGGTTTAAAGATCAAATGTTCTCTGCGACATTCACAGTGACCAACATTTTAATTCAATGCAAAATGGTAAAAGCGCTTAATCACCTAGGACGTAAACGTAAAGGTGTGTTGTAAGCTTCTCTGCTTACAGTGCGTCCTGGCCCAGCGCTCAGAACCAGCACCTCACAGGCCGTGGCCGGAGCCCGCGAGAGCTCAGAGCACACAGCCAAGCGTCTGCAGGACCAGGCTGCACGAGGCAGAGCGCAGGCAAACAGCAAGCCAGGAGCCTATGAACAGAAGGCCTGCGCGCCTCACGCGGCCCAGGACCGCCACGGACACCTGCAAGCCACACCCATCGGAGGCACGTGACCCTGCAGGGGACGACAGCTGCACTAAGCACACATGCTCACACAGATCCCGAAAGTCTCCTGAATTAAGCTGCAGCAATGTGCAGCTGGTGACTGTTAGAAGGCCTCCGAAAGCAGTTCCTTCCGCGAGCAAATGGAAGATAATATTTAACATTAATAGTTAGTACCTGCTAATTACTGAAAAATGAAAACCTGCTAATGAAGAACAGAGGGAAGATAACCTCTGAGAACTCTAAGCAGTGATTGACTCCAAATTAAAGGACCGAAGCCCTTCCATTAGAGACATCGGGAAACAGATCTAGAAAAAGATGAACACAAAGGACTAAATCGAGTCTCCGAAAATATGGTAATGAGTTTCTTCTCTTCTCCTGGCCCAGGCCCGCCAGGCTTCTGCGCATCGACTCATCGCCTGCTCTGTTCGCCTGCTGCTCTGCCCTCTGCTCCCCTAGTTCTTCAAACACTCCAAAGGAGGAGTGCTTACCCATAACAATAAAATGTACGTGTTTTTTCAAAAACAAAATCACCTAGTGCTCTCTCGTAGTGCGCAGGCATATATAATATACCTCACTCGTAGTGCGCAGGCATCAAACTATAGCAAAGTTTGGAGGATAAGTTGAAGGATTAGAAGAAGTCATGTAAAAAAACAAAAACAACACTTCTAATTCTCATTAAATTATGACTAATGTTCCAAATTTGGATAAAACAAATCCTAGAGGACATTAAAAACGAACTCATGGCCAAGTAAAAAGAACAGGAAAATACATCCCCGCACTGCTCTCGTGTCCTGCTAGTGAAACAAAGTAAAAAAGAAATGCGCTCACCTCGATGGCAAAGATCCCTTTGTCGCGCCCATATAATTTCATCTCCTCCGGAAAACGCTCAAACGCCTTTATGTAAGGAATATGGTCCTCTTCAACGAATCTTTAGTAAAAAAAAGTTTCCATGAGAGGCATGTACTGACTAAGCCAAGCAGACTTCCTGCAAATGCTGTATTTCAAAGACTCAGTTACGCCCACTAGAGCATCCACATTGTTCTAAGATGCAAAACCTGAAGATGCTCATTGTTCACGCCCATGAGTGTGGAGAACAAGGATGTTTTCTGTATCTGATGGGAAAGATCATCGACGTGCAAAAAGTGTATTTCTTAGCTGCCAGCTGGCCCCTGGCTTGCACACCTGGGGCTGCTTTCTCCCCCAGCCCCCTGCAAGATTGGTTCCCACTCATCTTTAACTCACTCCCTCAGGGCGAGCCTCCTTGGCCCTGGCCTCCTCCCCACTGTCCCTGCCCTCAGCTCCCAGGATGGGCGCACAGAAGGGGCCAGCCCCTCAGGCCCTCAGCCCCTCAGGCCGCCCCATGTGGATTACACAGCAGGGGCGAAGGTTCCCAGTGACTCAGTGAGCTTGAAGAAAACAACACAGCCGCAGAGGCCGAGGGGACTAGTGCTATACGCGGGGCACTGCTCTAGGCCTGGGGCACAGCAGTGGACAACACCCCAAAAATTCTGGTTCCCAAGGAGCTTTCATTCTCGTGAAAGTAGAAGATAAATGAGGTCAGACAAAAGGTCAGGGGGACAGAGAATGAGGAACGGAGGTTTCACCAGCTGGTCCCTATCAATACTTCAGCGCCTGAAACCCAGAAAAGCAGGTAGAGAAATGCAGGCAGGGTCAAGCCGAGCCTCAGAGCGTGTCGTCTCTGCGTAGTCAGCACTGGGCTGGTGCTGGCCTTCAGCTTTCTAGCAAAGACGACTGGCTCAACTTTAATTTCAAATGAAAATGTGATTTCTTTCACTTTTTAGATTACTGAAAGCTGAGAATTAAAGTAAATATTTTATGAGAAAGCGGTGTTTTATAAAGCTTAGTCATAAAACAGGGTTAACTAACGCAGCCTTACAGGGACCCCCCACCGCCCCAGCTAATTTTCATTATTTTCTTCAATCGACATAAAATTATTTGTATCGTGACCAAGGTACACCTATTTTAGAACTGGACTCTTGGGTCACATTATTTTGCCTTTTACAGAAGGCTCATCTCTTTTATAATATCTAGTGCTCCCCGTGTTAGTACGTCCACAATACATGCAGTCACCCCCCCACCCCCACACTCACGCAGTGAAGTAGCTGTCAGCCCTGTGTGGAGTTCAGGGTTGAGAGGAGTAAGAACTGAAGCTGCCCCAGCCCCGCCACCTCCGTGACCCTGGTGGGTCAGATGAGTCAACACAGACAGAGACACCGCCGGAACCCCACGCCCCCCCAAAAGGTGGCTGGAGGAGCGCCGTGGACCATGGAGCCCGGGGTGGGGGGTGAGGGGAGAGGGGTCTGCACAGAGAGGTCTAGGCAGCTGGGCTCTAACAGTTTAACAATGTTGCCCTTCACCTCTTTCCAAAGTTCATTTTTCCTTTTCAATTTGAAACTCCTCTTAAAAAACACGTGCTTTTCCAAAAGAAGCAGTCGAAGTTCTGAAGAGCCTACTTCCGTGCAAGATGCGCTGGGCCTCTGGGTCGACCCAGGCAGGGACGGGCGAAGCGCACGCACTAACAGTGTCCTGTGTGCCCCTGAAGTTTCAACCGGAGGCAGCCTGGGGTCAGTAAGCCGGCTCTCGTCACCGACATTTACGCGGCGCTGCCCTGAACTGCTGTCTTCCTGAACCCCAGCGTATGCAGCCCCTTCACCTCGTTCCACTTCGACTACCCGCATCCTGATCGAGGTCTCTCTCCCCTGGGTGAAGGGCAGCAAAAGGCCACCTGTTCTCCCGGGAAAGCCATTTCCCCACAGCTTCCTGAATGTTCCTGATAGAATCTTCCAGTAGCTTACTGTCAAACTTCAAAGCTGAACACCTAACAGCTACAGGCTTTCCTCTGGACAGATGAAGATGTCCTGAAGTAGATCCACATGGGTGTTCACCACTGCGGGCGTATTCAAAACCACCTAAGTGCGCCTTTCCAGCGGCCAGTTTTATTGTAAATGAACTAACCTCCACTGAAAAGAAATTCAAACTCCCAAGGTGCCAGACAAAGACCTTAATCCGGCCCCCACCTAGGAGCTCTGCCCCCTCCTCTCAGACGCGGCCCCACTCTGAGGAGCCCTACACCTGGCACGTCCTCCGGCTCTTCACCTTCACCGGCTGGCTCTTTTCACGCAAAGAAACCCCGCCCTCTCAGCAAGGCCTCCCTCGCCCAGGCGCCAGCCCCTCCACACCGCTCTGGCCCTGCACTGCACCTGCTTGGCCAGTTCCCACTCATTCACTCGCTCGCTTGGCTCCTCCTCTGGTCTTGACTTCGGGAGAGCCCTGATCCATGGGGCTCACAACTGTATCCCAACGGGTTAGACTACAAAAGAGGTCAACGGTCAATTTCAATAATAAGTGAGGAGTCAGCATTTTAGGGTTATGAGCTTTTCCTAAGGACTGGATGCTGTCCAAGGATTTAGGCAGGGGACGCACTGCAGGATCGGCATAGAATCTATGGCTACCGCGGCCAGGCTAGTAACGGATCCCCTTCCAATCAAGTTCTTTACAAATTTTTAAAAGTTTACTAGTAGTTCTTAAACTTTAGCGTCCATAGGAATCCTGGAGGGCTTAAAAGTGAGACTGCCAGACCCTGTCCCCAGGGTCTGCTGCGGCGGGTCAGGGCACCATGCTTTGAGTGCCTAGGACTGGCCTCGCCTCCCAGAAAAGCAGAGGCAGAAGATACGTGGGGACAGTCTCACCTCCCATTGCTCCCAGTGAAGCCAGAGCAAAATAAATGCTCTCCGCTAGCTAGCTCCCGTCTCCTAGAAGGCACTTCAGCATTCTCCTTGGCAATTCTGAGGGAAGGGAGAGGAGGAGGAGGGAGAGCGGGGGAGCAGGTGGCAGGGTGGGAGAAAGGGAGAGAGGCCCACGAGCTGACTGCTCCCAACCCCAGAAAGCGTTCCCTTGAGAGGATTTTGGTGCACAGTTTCCTGCTCCATCTTCTCAGAAGTCCATGAGTCAGTCCTGTTACCCCTCAGACAGGCCCTGGCTGGCGGCTGGCCCCTTCAAAGGCCCAGCACCACCAGCAGATCAGCTAGATCACTGGCGTCTCTGCCGAGCAGGGGGAGTGGCCGGGAGTGGTGGCAGCTCTGCTGGCAGGGGACGGCCGCGGGTGAGGACAGGGAGCGGGGCCACCACACGCCTGAGCTCCTTGGTGGTGTAGGCCCCTGCTGGGCGAAATGACGAGCAGAGTCCAGGCATGCTGGGTGAAGAAGAAAGAGAACACCGGCCATGGAGCAGGCTGAGGAGAAAGGGCGCGTCTCCCCCAGTCCCGCTGACCTGGAGCCACCATGAGGCGGCCACGTGGTGGCCAACAGGCAGCAGAGGTGCGGGGCCAGCCCTCAGCAGACAAGTCCAGGCTGGAGCTGTCAATTTGGGAGTCATCATCATGGAGAAGGTAATTAGAGCCTTGGAGAGGATGAGCTCACCCAGCGAAGGCACACGGGGCAAGGTGAGGTTTGCGACTTAACAGGAAAGCGCACTGAATCACGGACTATCTGCACGCAAAGGTCATCCCATCCGAGGAGAGCCTTATTACTTGGCTGATGTGGTCAAATTCAAAGGCACCGTCATGGCTTACTGGAGCCATTTTATTTCATCAGTGGCCTAGAGCCGCTGCCGCCGCTGAAGATGATAATGAGGACCGTGAAGATGGAGATGAGGAAGATGGAGATGAAGATGAAGACAACAAAAACGCAATCACCAGCGGTGAGCTCGTTCGTGCCAGCTGCTGTTCTAACGACAACTCATGCGGCGCTTATTACTGAAAGCAGATCCAGCCCCACGAAGGGGCCTCACCCTCAGCGCCGTCCACCCGCGAGGAAACAGGCAAAGGACATGGAGGCAACGCGCCCACGGTCACAGACACCAAAGCGCCAGAGCCAGGGTTTGAATCCAGGGTGAGTCGGGTCTAAGACTGTGCTCGAAACACCACACTGGCCAGGCCCAAGCGTGACACTCCCGGCACGTACAGCGCAAGGGAAGGACACGTGAGACGCAGGTCACCCACTCAGCCATCCTTCCCCACACGCCGACCGCGCAGTAACTATGAAGCCCTGCAGGTTTCCCTGAAAACGCCAATGCTACCTGGCAGCTTCTCTCCATAGCTTTGTTTTCAGTTTTGCCTGTAAACACAGCCTGTCCTCGGCTCTGACCACGCGGCTCTCGGTCAGCGGGACCCGCCGACCCCACCGAGGCAGCCGCCTGCCGTCTTCTCTCTCAGCAGCGAGAGCACTGGTACCCCTCAGGTGCTGCAGCATCACCTTTCATCTTCCAAGCACTTACCTCGAACTGGACAGGTGGCTGCCCAGCACCCTGTGTAAGGCACATGCGACTCTCCCACCACATAAATTTCTAGCCCAGGCCTCCCCATCTAGACCCTTCCTCAACTCAAGCCTTCAGAATAGCCAAAGCGTCACCCCTTAGTTCACACAGATCATGTGCAAAACAGCACACGAGACGCCCCACTCACCTCAAGAGGTCTGAGAGAGTCATCGCCTCCCTCTGCCACAGCAACGACAGGAAGCAGAAGGCAAGCGTCCCCGGCACGCTCATCGTCACCACCCCCTTCTTTCGGTGGGAATATTCGACTCCGTCAAGAGATCCGGAGCAGACAGACGCTGTCTCTAGGAGAAAAATGGAGACCAAGAAGCAAGTGACCATTCTGGACAACAGAAGAGCAGCAACAAGTCCAGAGAGGCGCTGTGAAGACCTTGAAACGAGGCGGCCGTTTCTATGGGCCATTGCCCTGGGGCCTTCTTCCCGCCCAGACCCCTGCACAGGCAGGTCACATCCTCCTGGCAGTCCCAGCGGGACTCAGACATTTTCTCTGGAAAATCTGATCCGCTCAGGGGAAAGATTTAAAGGTGATCAAAAGATGATAATGCTGGAATTGCACTGCGAAAATAATCCAGCTGGCTTCTCCACTCAGAGCAGCACTAACAAGGCCGGGGTGGGGCGACACGTTCAATCACCTTTTAGTCCCAACTCTTTAACAGGACTCAGGCTTACCAAACCCTCGCAGAAAACTTCTAACATAAAGCGAAGAGGCCAAAACAACCAATGAGTGGGGGCTGGGCAGAGAACATCATTAACATCCTCATCAAAGGAAGAAAAGATGCTCCCAAAATGAGGGCGTGAGCCAGGAAGACAAAGAAATAAAGACTCGGGCAACAGAAAGCCGGGAGAGGCGCCCAAGCCGCCAGCGAGCAGCAGACACCGTCCCAGACAGGAGCCGCTCGGGCAGGGCCACTTACTGGGAAGATGAAACCCACACACCGTCTAGGGAGCTGGGAGGGGCGTGTGGCGATGGTGTGTGACAAGTCACAGATCCGGACAACTAGAAGACTTAAATGATAAGAGACAATGACCTGCTCTGAGCAAATCAGAGGATGTAACAAAGAACCAGCACAGTAAGCTACATGGCTCCGCTCTGAATAATATTTTGCATCATTTATAATCTAAGCACTAGATATTGATCTAGTAAAATTACCATACAATCATAATTGGGAGACAGAGAATAAGAAACACAGTTGCAGCTTTCCCTGGCGGCACAGCGGGTTAAAGCACCACAGCACTGCACGTGGGGGCAGCCGCCTCAGTGCGAGCTCGATCCCCAGTCCTGAGGTGACCTTCAGGGTTCAGCACACCCCTCCTGACCTTCCTGCTGCTCCCCTCAGCAGTGGACTTCATCCATCAGTGGACTTCATCCATCTGCCTGTCCCCACTCTGTCTCTGGTGAACCCTCTCACTGCCCCTGCACCTCTGGCCTGCACCCCAATTCTGTAAGCACAAATAAATAAATAAATCTTGGAAAAACACACACACACAATTGTGTGCTGGTGACTGTGGGGAAGAGGGACAGTGGAGGAGTGGAAGAGCTAAGATTTCCATTTACCATGTGGGGATCTAACAGTTGATGTCCAAACCGGAAATCAGGATGTGGTGCCGAAGTGTGCAGAGGCTGTGAAAGCTGAACACGAATGCTTCTTGCATAAGGACACTAAGAGGGAGCGTGGACTGCCATTCATTTTTACTTTTATAATTTTTTATTTATAATAACTATGTATCTACTTAAGTTACATGCCTGCAGAATTTTGATTAAAAATTTTTAAATGTAGAATAGCTCACATTTGCAGAAACAAAATAATAAAACCCTTTCCCTTTCTCTATACACTAGAATCAAAAACTTTCTGGAATGATTTACTATAATAATAGTGGTTACTTCTGGGTGGTACAATGACTGGTTAACTTCATTTCCTTCATGACTATCTGCAATTTATAGTTTTAGTAATAAATTTTTGGATAAATAGTTACTTTTAATGTAAAAACTAAAATAAAGCTCTAAGGGTCACCAATTACTAAAATACAAATATACAAACAAAACACCATTATCACAGGTAAACGATCTAAAAGTTTACAAGGCCCAGTAGGTTAGGGGATGCTGGGACTGCGTGAGTTCAGGCTTGCCTGAAAGCATGGAGAAGAAAGTTCCAGAGACTCTTTGCTGCCAGATTCAGCTATGATTTTAACTTCTTTACTTCTTTAGACACAAAAAGAAACCCACCTGATTATCTGTGACACTACACAGTTCAGCAAAAAATGCCGATATGCTGATAAAAGGAATTTTCAGTCTTCGGAGGGCAAGAGCTTATAAAAAAGCAATCCATATAAGAAATGTTTTGCTGAAGATTTTATATAATCACATTTAACCCAGATTTCGACAGTCTCTAATACCAAAGAGTCTGCAAGCTATCTCCCAAAGCGCTGTGCCTGCACATGTTCAGATTTTAGTCATCTTAAAAGAAAAAAGGTTTTAGTAATCTTAATAAAACCCCGGTCTGTTCTTTGAGGCCTCTTTCCCCCCTCAGTTTAAATACATATATATAGCGTGGAAACACTAAAATCGTGACTCACCAAGATACAGATACAGATCTGTAACTTCAAATACACTCTTTTATCTACCTTAAAACACAGACATGAATCAGAAACACACACACACACACACACACACACAGTTTGTGCTGAGCTGGCGCGGGCCCATGCTCAGAAGCCGGCATGTCCTCTTTGATTCTCAGCTGTTACCCTATGGTTAAGTTCTAGCATTTCTCTTCTGCAACTTTCCTTCCCAAATTCTGAGCATCTATACACTCACTATGCTTCCTGAACGAGCCTCCTTTCTGGAACACTAACAGTTTAGCTGCCTTTAAAAATCACACAAAATTACTTGTGTGGCGCACAACGGGTTAGGACGCAGCACCATAGGCTGGCTACAGCGGTTTCAGTGTAAGTTCAGTCCCCACCTCAGAGGTGACCCACACGGCACAGCAGACCTCACCTGTCTCCCTGCTGCTCCCTTCAGCAGTGGACTTTGTCAGTCGGCCTGTTCTGCTCCCCACTCTGTCTCTGGGGAATCCTCTCACTGCCCCTGCCCCTGTGGCCTGTACCCCAGTTCTGTATGCATAAATAAATAAATCTTTACAATAAAACAACTTTCTTCTGAGTAGCCAGTGTCCCATGTGATGCTGCCTGGCAGTCCTCTCGCCAGGCCAGGCGCCCTTTCTTGGAATACAAGACTAGACTCACTGATCGTCAGGCTGCATTACCAGCTTCAAAGCTCTAGGTAAGCTGATCTCGTTTTACCTGAGTGTGACACTCTGTGGATGGGGAACGGCTTCCGAGTGTGGCCATCAGGCTGGGACTCTGCTCCACTGTCAGCAAGAGAAGGACCACTGATGTCACTCAGCAGCTCGGGCTCGCTCTCCCAATCTGACTGACTAAGACCGTCTTCGAGGACCTATTGACAAAATAAAATTATCGCACAGGAATTTAAAAAAATTTTTCCACAAAATTAAACAATTCCTGACCATCACACACACCATACAGGAAACCATTTCTGGGAACCGCGACCCTCTGCCACGTTCCTGAAGCACTCTCTGCGGCGCCCCCACCAGTGCTGCCTGGAAAGGGCCTGAGGCTGGTGAGGCAGGGCCAGGCGGCTCAGGCCTCTCCCCCCCCCCCCCCCAGGAAGATCCCAGCCCTAAGTGGCCACCGGGAAGTGCGCTTGGTGCATTCCCTCTGGAACCTGTCCTTTCTCCTCCTCTGTGACTCACCACTCACTCTCTCACACCATCTTTCCAAGCAACTGCTCTCCCTCAGTGGCTTCTCATTTCCTTGGACTTTGCAGTGCTGTTTACGGCACTTAAGTGACAAGGCTCTCTACCTCCCACCACTGCTCAATTTTTCACACGAATTACGGCCCGGCTCCGGGGGTCCCTAAGATGGCCCTAGCGGCCATGGTGGTTAACATCACCGTCAGGCAGCCAGGCTCTCGTCAAGCAGGCCAAGAAACTTGGTCTTTTTATGAGGCGATAAAAAGACACAATTCATTAAGGAAGCTCATAAGACCATGAAGCAAATGAAAATAGCTGGGAAGGGGAGAGGCTGGGTGCGCGCCCAGCACAGGCACCACCAGCCAGCTGCGCGGGGTGACTCTGCCGGAAAGCGGAAGCCGCCACGAGACTGACTGTTCGCCACCGGCACTGGCGGACCCCGTCCTCTGCCTAGCTGGGCCCCGGGGCACCCTGGCGCCCACCCAGAGCCAGGCTCTCACGAGCAGTCGCTCCCACCCTCTCTCCTCAGGCCATCACTCACCCGCACCCTCTCATTCTTTCTTTCTTCCCTATCGCATGTGCTCTCATTATCACTTAAGGAAAAATCTGCCCTTGACTCTAGCTACAACACAATTTCTCTGGGCTGTTAGGCAGCATAATGCAGCTGTCCAGACCTGCCATCTCTAGTGTGCCGCCTCTCAGTCCATCCCAGCCCCCCGCTGCTTCTCACCCAGTTGGGTCCCTTCCTTCCTGCCCCAGCGACAGCAGCTCTCCCCAGGAATGACTCCCCTCTCCCCCGGTTTCCCCAGGCCACTCGCTCGTTGCTTTCCGACCTCACCACTTGCTCCTCGGGCTCCTCTGAGCAGCCTCCCTGCTTCAGACATCACCCTGACCCAGCGCACGGTTCTTGGTCCTCTGTCTTCATGCCTCAGTGGTGTCATCTGGCCTTGGGGTTTCAACCACTACCTGCTACATCGCTCTCCATTCTGAAACGCAGGCCCAAACACCACACTTCCAGGGGCCATTCCTATAGTTCGTTACCAAAATGCAGGCCCTCTCCCATACGTTAACATCCCTGAAACCGGGCTGTGTCTTGCAATCAGTGGCACATCTGCTTAATGTGTAGCAGTATTTTCTCCCTAGGGTGCATCTTACAAACAGTATTTTAGATCTGAGGACTCCAGTGTAAGCTGACAGCTTCCGAACGCGCCCCTCCAGCCTCACCCTCTCCCCGAACGTCTTCATGCCAGAGACAGTTCCCCTGGCGCGTCTCATGGCCACCTTGCTGCCTGCCCTTCCTGCTGCCTCAGGTGTGACAACTCCCTCCCTGCTGTTTCAGGTGGTGACACTCGCTCCTTCCTGCTGCTTCAATGTGATAACTCCCTCCTTCTTGCTATTTCAGGTGGTGACACTTGCTCCTTCCTGTTGCTTCAGGTGTGACAACTCCCTCCTTTTACCCTACAGTCACCCTGACAACGCCCCTTTCTCTACCCCATGTCCAACCCATGAGGAAATTCTGTGGGACCTATCCCGACTTCATCTAGAACCCTACCGCTTTATTCCAGTCCCAGTACCTGGCCTCGGCGCCCCATCCTACCCAGGGGGTGCTTCTCAGCCTTGCGTCTAGGAAGCACCTGGGAGCTGAGTTAAGTGTCGAGTTGGCTTCCGTAGGTGCCGGGAGGCTGAAGTTCTCATTTCTCGCCCTATGGAGCCTCATGGTTCCCTCTCTCACAGCCTCCCCTGACTGCTCCTGCCAGCCCACAAGTCTGACCTAAGTCACATCTGCGCTTACCTGATGCCTTACCTACGCTTAGGGAACGAACTTCACCCAGGACCACAGACATCTGGGAGAATGACACCCCTTACTCTTCTTGGAACAGTCAGAGCCAAGCATGAAGGAAATACTTGACTACTTGTGAAGACTAAACATCCCATTCAAAAGTGGTTGTTCCTTTTTCATGTCAAAATAGAATACACCCATACTCTCTCAATAGAAATTGTATTTTTTCCAATCCATACGTTTTAAATTTCACTTATTTATTCACCAAGAAGACTGAAGTGTGATGCTAACTTTAGACAGGTGTCGACTCAAGTTGACCAAGACTTTTTCTAATCTTAAGTTGAGTAAAAATAATAAAACACCAGAGAGAATCCCAAGCTCTGATTCATTTTCTACATGCTGAGCAAATTTCCTGTCATCCGTGAGCTGTATGGCTTTAAAGATCAGCTTCGTTAACAATCTGGATTATTCCTCTCTCTTTTTTAAATATAATCTATTTTTGTGTAGTCCAGAAGTGTGGGGGGCGAGAGGGCTCACCAGAGACATAGCTGGGGACAGAGCAGGCGATCTGCTGAAATCCACTGCCAAGGGGAGCAGTGGGCAGACAGGAGAGGCCTGCAAACCGGCTGGGCTCCAACCCAGGCCACGGTGGTGCTACCACGGACACTTCACCCTCGGCACCATGGCGTTCCATCCCACCCCCCTTTTTTTTTAAACAAAACATTGCCTTAGAAAGCACAGAGCATCTTTTGACGTCCCAGTAAATTCAAGTTATTTCTCTTGGGTTTTTTAAATTCACTGCCTCACACCTCCAAAAGACACGTCCTAAACTAACCTTAGGACATTCCCCTCTTGCCATGGTGTTTTGCTGCTCTGAACCGTTCACTCTAGCACCTAGTCCTTCCCCAGCCCTGGGTCACTAGCCTCGGAAGGTGGAACCCACAAGACCCCAGGCAAACCAGAACCACTGGGTCAAGCTGCCCAGCCCCGAACAAGTGTGTGTCCGGTTTAGAAGCTCTTCTCAGGCTAGAGAATGAAACACATCAAGGTTGTTCAAGCTTGCTTTCCTAAGTGGTGGAGTCCTTCCCTACCCAAAAACAAAAGCTCCACAGCACACTAACCAAGCAGCTCAAAGTGAACCACTAAAAATATAACTGCTCTGGTGAATGTGGGGAGTGGGGTGAGACGCTCAGATTTCTCTTCACGAAAGGCTTCGGAGAGAGAAAACAACTGAGATGAATCTTGAACTACCAAATAAAGTAATTAGGTAAGCCAACCAAAAGGAATACCATGTGCAAAAGAATATTTTAAATAGTACATTGACACAAATTGCTTGGGTTTCCATTTAGAATGAAACTACAAATTTGTTCCAACTAATCAAACAAGAAGTCAAAGTTGATTCCAATGTCTGCATCAGTGATCCTGTTCTTCTGAGCCATAAATCATAGCAAACCCTCTGAAGAGCACAGTAAACCTCGATGAGGTTGAACATCCATGTCGCTCTACCTCACACGAGAAATTCCTCCATTCCCGCTTTCCAGACCATGACTTACCAGAGCTTTCTTCCTTCTGGTGTAAATCGAGTTTTTACAATATGCCTGCTTGCTCCTCTGAAGGTAACGCTTCCAAAAATTATGTAAAACTTCATTCTAAGGTGGAAGGGAAAGGAGAGGTGACTCGGGTCTGATGACAGACACCCCACCACAGCTCACCAAGGCATCTCCCAAGTGTCGCAGCCAGCTCCCGCCCACATGTGTTCTCACCCTTCTCACCGCTCTTCCTTAGAGAGGTTATGGCTATGATATCAGAACGCTTGGTTCATCGCAGTCTTACATTCTTTTTTTTTTTTTTAAGATTTATTTATTACTTATGCTTATAGAACTGGGGTACAGACCAGAGGTATAGTGGGTGAGAGGATTCACGAGAGATAGAGGGGGGAGCAGAACAGGCAGATAGACGAAGTCCACCGCTGAGGGGAGCGGCGGGCAGGTCAGAAGAGGTCTGCCACTGCCATGTGGGTCAGCTCCGGGGCCGGGACTGAACTAGCGCTGCAGTGGCTTTGGAGAGCTTCATAATGCGGTGCTTTCACCGGCTGCGCCACCAGGGAGAGCCCAGTGTTACATTCTTAAAGAAAGAGGCTATTTCTGTGATGATCACCTAGCTGGATCCCTTCCTTTTGCAAGCTAATTCACTCTGAATCTGAAATAACCAACCTGGCGGTAACTACACTTCCCACCGCGGCACGATACTGACCTATGGGCTCCTGTCCCCCGGCCCACCGCCCCCTAGTCCAAGAAGAGTAACATGAAACAACTTCTCCCCCTACCCACCACCCACCAGCCACGCAGTGCCCAGCACCTCTGACCCAACACTGCAGTGGTAGCTCCATTCTGCTGCCAAACACACTGCATGACCGGGCCATCAACAGGAAAACCATGAGTGGGATGTGGCCTCAGTTCTGGCCTGGGGCCTCTGCTCTCAGCAGGCCAGTGCTGCATCATTTAACCGGCCAGATGCAAAGTTATATGCTCACTGGCTATTCAGCAAAAGTGTTTTCACGAAGCACCCAGATGAAGCGGGTAGGCAGCCGCACGAAAAGGGTTAACCCTCCTGCCGCCCCTTGCTGCAGCAAGCAAAGCTATTTATAAGAGGATTTACACATAGGAGCACTCTGCAGGAGAGGCCGGACTCACCGAGCGCCAGCCTATGGGTCGTGCTACCTAGCACAGGGCGATCGTGGGGAAGGTCTGACACTTCTGGATGTTTCTTTCCTAGAATACTTTTGACCCAGATCCATTTCGGCCACAGGTGGCTGGAGGTCACCAGTGTGGGCCTGCTTCCAGACTGGTCTGAACAGCAAAGGCTCCTCTGCGAACCTTTTCTGGGCGGTGTCTGTCCACACTGATCTCCTGCTCTGTCTGCCAGAACGTCGCTGTGGGCCTATTGTTACAGGTACACCTCACAGGTTCTGGGTCTGGCTCCAGACCACCACAATAGAACAAACATCGCCATGGAGTGAGTCACAGGAATTGTTTGGTTTCCCAGTGCACATAAAAGTGGAATTTACATTATAGGCTATGAAATATGCAATAGCACGAAGACTAAAAAAACAAGTACATGCCTTAATTTAACAATACTTTATTGCTAAAAAATGCTAGCCATCATCTGAGCCTTCAGCAAGTTGTAATCTTTCTGCTGGTACAGGAAACACAATTATCTGTGAAGTGCACTAAAGCACAATGCAATAAAACAAGGTGTGTCGGTTGATAACTCAGCCTTCTCACTCCGCGAAGGCATAAAGCCCTCACTCCCCCCAGCACCGCCTTCCCGACGATGGGCAGGAAGCAGGTGCACAGGGCCACGTGTGCTTAAATAATCCGCCTTTGAAAGAATTCCTGCATTGGCCTGAACCAGATGAGGGAACATGAAACTCAAATAACAGCAGGGCACTGCAGGCCGCCTGAGGAGGACAAAGTCAAAGCATGGCCAGCAGCGCAGAGAGCGCGGGGCATAGTGTTAGAAGTGCCCGTTGCTGGGCCCGCTCCAGACCTCGTGAGTCAGGGCCCTGGAATGAGCATCTTCGCAAGCCTCAGGTCAGCTGTGTACATATCCCAGCGTGAGGACTCTGCTCCCAGGCCCACCCCCGCGCCGGGGAGCAGTCTGTGGCCCTCGAGTCCTGCCTGGTGCCTCAAGCATACATACATGAAAGGATTTTGTCCCTAAGTCGCAAATACTGCATGTTACACTCCCTGGGAAACGAAGCAAGCCCGACATTAACACCCCAAAGTCCCCAAGCAGTCTCCAAAAGTACTTGCTTGATTTTGTTGAAATAGTTCCTAAAGATCTGAAACTAAACCTTTTTCTTCTGGATGTACCAGAAACATTGTTTGTCCACATCCAGAAGAACATACTTTGGGAATTATTGGACCAGTGAAAGGATTAAGTGACATTTCCAGGGAAGGCGATTCTTGTAGTAGCTGGAATGTCGCTACAGATGATCTGTCTTTTCTCCTTAATTTCACTTTAACGCTCACTGTGCTTTAAACCACAACAATGTGAAGCCAATGTTCAGACAAAGGTGCACTTACCTTTAATTCTGGGCGTACTCCAAGTTTCTTTAAGGCTTCTGCTTGTTGATAAAGTATGTGCTGAAAACCTTCGCACACATACCAATCCCAGCCTTTCTCTAGTGACAAAGAACATCTTTCAGACAGTTGTGTTCCCAATGTACTAAATGCAATGCTACTACATAGCTACAGCTGCGTTAGACATTGCAACTGGAATTTTCTTACACCTTGAATAGCATTTTCATTGTTACATTCTCGTTTCTAATCTGGCAAAAAACTGCACATGAATGCTAAGGCTAAGCACCATTTTTATAATTTATCAGATTTTAAGTGTTTCTAGTGATCTATAATTTTTCTGAAATATTAAGAGGCAGAAAATGAGTAGCAATTATGTTTTAAAAAGTAAGTTCAGCAAACATGTATTCACACTGAGCAACGCCTAGCAGACGCCCGGAGCAAAGTCCCAAGCCACTGTTCCTACTGACCCTGCTTCACCTCATAAAGGGAATAGTCGGAGAATGAGTGAGCAAAAGCCAAGATGTGATGGTCCTGGAGCGCAGAAAGGGCCAAAGACTGTCAAAGAAAATGGACTGTTCAATGGCCTCTTGCTCTTCTGAAACGGGCCTAGGTTGTGGGGAGCTGAAAGCTTAGCTTAGTAATCCCCGAGCTTAGGTACCAGGGGGCTGCCGGGTGTTTCAGGGAGATTATTTTCTGATCCTCAAGACAACCCGAAGAGACTGTGATGAAGTCTGCCACGTCGATGGACAAAGTCACATGTGTACACGTGCGTTCGTAGTTAAAGAAAATGCTGATGGGCAAATACTGTAACTCGCTGAAAACCGCATCAGACGTGCTCACAGCTTCTGGAGTCTCCTCCTCTGGCCCCAGGAGCCCCTTCCAGGTGCACAACGAGGACCCCCCTCTTCTCCCCTCCCTGAATGCTGCAAGGCCCCCTCCCCTGCTGAGTAGCTCTGCTCTGGGAAGGCGCCGTGGCCTGCACGGGCGCCGAGCGGAAGGGCCGGCCGGCATTCTGGTGCGTGTAGACGCGGAGAGGGCTGAGGCGCCCGGAGCTCTGCACCCGTGGGCTCGCTTCGCCTGCAGTTCTCAGAAGTGGATACAGCCATTGTAACTCTGACTCTAGGCTCTCATTTATAGATGATGAAGAAAGGACAAAGAGGCACTTGCCATCTTTGAAGGTCCTTCAGCGATTTATGTGTAAACTGTATGTTTTAATTATTTAAGTAGGTCAAGTCAAAATTAATCAGGTTTTACTCGAAAAAAATTCCATTAAAATTAATCTACTCCTCGAAAATAAACCAAGTAAAATTATGGTTTTAGCCTAATTAAAAAGCCACGAAGGCTTATACAGGAATATGAATTAGTATTGAGGCATGAGGCATTCTCTACTCATCTATTTCACATAGATATTTCGCACACACTTTATAGGTGTGTGCATATGAATACACATGCCTTCGTTTACTTCATGTATGTGCATCCTTTAAGCTACCTCCTGTGGAAGAATCCACCATTATCATTAACCTGGTTCTAAACTTAAGAATATACTCCTAGGAAATTAATCACAAAGAAAAATCATCAGTTAGACTTTACCTCAGATTCCCTGCAATAATGGTTAATTACATGTACTCACTGGATTAAAGAAACTGATTACCTTTCAAAGCACGTTCACATTGAGGCTATTTGAAGAGAAAATAATTTTCCCTGTTTGGAAGGGTGTGTTCAAATTCAATGTGAGAAATGGATTTGTGAAAGTTGAGTATCGTGTTTAACTCACCTAACCTGACACTTCCATAGCTGCATCACTTTGCAAAATAAGCATTTTTCTTTAAAAAACACCGAAAAGCCTACTCGTAATCGGTAACAGAAAACAGTATGCCAACAGTCAGAAAGAGCACAGTGCCTCTGCTTGTTATTTTTGCATAACAGCTGCTCTTCTGAAACACAGCGCGGGGCGGGGTGCAGGATGCAGGAGGGCGCTTCCAGAAACTGCCTTCGGTTTGGCCTCGATGGCTACTAACTCCACTTTGGACGACTTGCTTAAAATTCCATTCCGCATGGGATCAAAAACAGTGGGGAGGGAAGTGCACTGGACCACGGTGATGGCACACGGGTGATTTGGGGATGGGAAGCCCACGGGGATTGCAACTGAGAGGGGAAAAGGCACCACATGATGTAAAAATCAACTATTATATTATTTTTTAAAAAAAACAACTCCATTCCGCATCCTCAACTCCTGAGCAGAAAGTTGCCTAAGGAATGCTAACACGCACACATGAAGAAGAACTTACCAAGTTTTCTTTTTCTTTTAAGCCCCCGGTTGATGGCCTGTATCTTAGTATTGGGGATAGCCCCAGTGGTGAGCACTTCTTTTGATCTCTGCAGGGAACAGAAAGGGCCCATCACCAGGGAGTGCCACAGCTCCCTGACCCAGCCGAGCACACCCAGGCTTGTCACGAACCAAATCGTGAGAGCAGGACCAGAGACTCCCGGAAATGGAAACATTCTGGCTAACCTTTATTTTACTTTTTTCATTAAAATTTCTTAGCACCGAAAACAGTGCCTAGAACACAGCAAACACTAAATAAATGTTCATCAAGTGAGTACATTTTTATTTTAAATAACCTTGTAAGTTTTCAAATCAACCCTAAAGGCAAACTTACCCACTTTTTTCTCCACCCAAAACGCACTTCGGAATTAAAGTAATTTCTGCATTTACTGTCACGGGCGATGCCTAAGCTACATGTAGCTCAGTCGTCCTACTTTTCGTGCGCTTGAGTAATGCTCTAAGATGGCTTTGAGCTGATTTTCATCAAACCGACCAGGTTTTACAATGACTAAGGGCAGCTCGGGCCCAGTCTTCAGTTCCAAATTCTCAGGGTTGGTACCTCGGCTGCTGGCCCTCTCACAACGAAAAAATGAAAGCGTTACATCTTAATGGTGAAGATTTTTACTCAAAGGAGAATACTTATGCTCTCTAAATTTAGAGATTTGAACTGAAATTTTCTTCAACTTTCATTAAGAATAAGTCTGTAGGCCCTCTCTGGTGGCGCAGCGGGTTAAAGCACAGCACTGAGAAGCTAAAGCCGCTTCCACATGAGTTCGATCCCCGCCTGCCCCGGAGGTGACCACATGGCGCGGCAGACCTCTCCTGACCCGCCCGCTGCTCCCCTCAGCAGTGTACTTCATCGATCTGCCTGTTCTGCTCCCCACTCTGTCTCTGGTGAAGCCTCTCGCCGCCCTGAGCCTCTGGCCTGTACCCCAGTTCTGTATGCACAAATAAATCTTTAAAAAAAAAAAAAAGTAGGCCCTCTCTGGTGGCGCAGCGGGTTAAAGCACAGCACTGAGAAGCTAAAGCCGCTTCCACATGAGTTCGATCCCCGCCTGCCCCGGAGGTGACCACATGGCGCGGCAGACCTCTCCTGACCCGCCCGCTGCTCCCCTCAGCAGTGTACTTCATCGATCTGCCTGTTCTGCTCCCCACTCTGTCTCTGGTGAAGCCTCTCGCCGCCCTGAGCCTCTGGCCTATACCCCAGTTCTGTATGCACAAATAAATCTTTAAAAAAAAAAAAAAGAATAAGTCTTTAACAACAGGATTTTGGGTACATGGGTACATGTTCTCTCTAACCCCAGGAACAAAGTCTAAAGCAGTTCTGGTTGGCCACAGTCAGAATGTTCTCTAAGACTAACCAGAATGCACACGAGAGCAGCCACCCAGCAAAAGCAGACGAAGCTTACACAAGAGTGGGCTAGAACAAGGACTTAAAATCGGATTGGACAAACTGTGGAATGGCTAAGAGCTAGAAAAGCTACCAACCCCAAACTGGGCCTGCCATTCATTAAATTAGCATATAGTTATAGTGGTGACTAGTTAATAAAAAAGTCCGCCAATGTTTAGAATAGCACAGGAAAAAACTTACTAAGATGAAGATTCAACTGAACTCCCCATAACCTCTTCTCCCTTCTCACACAAAGGCAAAAAATTGAAGGAAACTACTGAAATATTGTCTGTTGAGGTAACTGGTAATTTTAGCTTTCATCATGATTTCCATAATTTTTTACAGTAAACTTGGTCTTATAATCATAAAAATCCACTAACCTCACACAAGTCTAGCCTACGCCTGTATTAAAATTCACAAAAAATACTAGAAACACCTGTTGTCTAAATTGGCCAGCTTTAAGACACAGAATTGCTTCCTGTGTTAAACAAGCCGACGTAACTTCCTAATCCCCTGGCCAAGCTGAAGGCCTCTCCCCAGACTGCAGGGCCTGGAGAGCGGAGCGTGAGGCTGCCGCAGAGGAAGGCGGCGCCCACAGGGGCAGGGACATAGCAGCGGTGTGCCGGGACCTCCCCTCTGCAGGTGCGACCACTGTCTCCAGGCACTCCGGGGCCTGGCTCTGCACGGCGCCACCCTGCAGGCAGCCCCCGCCTGCCTGCACTGCCGAGGCAGGCAGTGGCCGAGGCACCACAGACGTGGGCAACACAGCGCTGCCAGTGGCAGTGGCAGGGAAGGCACTGGCTAGTTCTGGGCCCAGGGAAAGCATGCCCATGCTCAGTGCCTCTTCTTCGAAGTCAGTCCCGCAGGGGGCAGGCGAGCAAGGCAGCGAGCTAGGAGAGACTGCTGCAGGTTTTATCAAACAGAACACACCAGAAACACTATCACTGGGGAACTAGAAGAAGTCAGGTGTTTTAATTTCTATGAAATCATAGATCCCGCTAATGGCGACCGCTGGGTGAGCCCCCTCTTCCGTCGCCACGCTTACAGCTGCGCAGCTGGCCCAGAGCGACGGTGAGTGAAACTGCCAGCGCCCTGAGGAGGCAAGCAGAGGCTCACGCTGCACACGCTGAAGTGGGCTGGATGTGGCTGTGCGCACACCAGCCTTCATCATCATCGAATGACGGGCACGCCCAGCACCCCAGCACTTGCGCCAGTAAGCGGGTTACTGTTCCGTGGAACTGAAACGGGAGGCAGATGTGAGGACGTCAACCACAGGCTCAGGACAGCAACAGGCTCAGGACACGCTGCTGGCGTGAATGGAGCTGCACGCTCAATGAACCACTTCTCTCAAGGGGATGTGCTGAACTCTATTTTTACCCAGGATTGTAGTTGTTGAAGGTAGGGAGGTAAACCTGGCCCCTAGAACCCCACGCTGGCCAGAAGCCAGTCTTCACAGCTGCTCTCATCCGGCCCAGAGTCACCTCACCTCACGCCCATAAGGTGCCAGGTTGTTCCTTCCTGGCTCTGTCGGCTCTGAGTAGCTCCTTTTCCAGAAAGAGGAAGAGAGGACAGCCCTGCGCGGCTAGCCTGTCCCAGTGCTGGTTGCCCACACCCTTATTTTGCTTCTACCACCCTGAAGGTGTGGGAGCGGCGCAGGGGCCCCAGCAGCCACCGTGAAGTCGCCTCACCTCCCCTGCACATGGGCCACACGACCGCCCACTGGGAGAGGCGAGACTGGACCGTGAGCCTGGAGTCAAAGGCTGGGGTTCGGGCCGGCTCAACGCTGTGAACTGTGGCTGCGCACCTGGGCCTCCCCGCGGTGGCCTGTGGGCGCCGCCTTCCTCTGTGGTGAGCCTCACGCTCCGCTCTCCAGGCCCTGCAGTCTGGGGAGAGGCCTTCAGCTTGGCCAGGGGATTAGGAAGTTACGTCGGTGTGCTTAACACAGGAAGCAATTCTGTGTCTTAAAGCTGGCCAGTTTAGACAAAGGTGTTTCTAGTATTTTGTGAATTTTAATACAGGCGTAGGTTGGACTTGTGTGAGATTAGTGTATTTTTACGATTATAAGAGCAGGCTTATTGTAGAAAATGAAATAATGTATAAAACAATCTGTAATCTATAAAAGGTAAAATAATAATAGAGCATATGTAGATATTCCAACCATCCTCACCCTTCCTAGCCCTCTGTCTTCCAAACCTCTAGGCCACCGTAATATATTAAAAACTTAAAATAAGTATTAACACATAAAAAGAAATGCATCATCTTCTCAGTTCAATTTTAATTATTTCCCCTTAGACAACTTCTGAATCAGGAAATCATTTACCCATAATCTCAAGAGTTCATACTAAATCTCTTTTACAAGTTCCTTGACCACGTATAAGCACCGGAAGACTCCTTATTTTCTCTGACTTTGAGCACTCCCTGGATGGTAAAAACGGATTCATTTTTTGGCAACAATGCCACGTAACGGGCTGAACTGGCAACCTTTAAACATAAGCAAATTCACAAATGCGATCTGTTACTTACTTCTGTGACATTATGGCAAGAAGTACAGTAATATTTGCCTTCATCGGTGAGACCCCAAGACACTGCAGCACACTGAGTACAGCGTTCCTTGAACTCTCTCTATAGAAGGCAGAAAAATGTCACTATCAAATATCAAACCACACTTCACACATTGTACTAAACCCTGAAGTTCTATTTGGAGGGTTCCTGCAATTGTGTCCCCCCAAACTGCAGGAAAATAGAAATAAAGGAAATCATAGAAAGATGTAAAATTACAGAAAATAGAAATATATGATTGAGATTATCTATAAACAAGAACAGCCGTTCAGTCTGAGCAGTTTGCAACTAAATTCAATTAGCAAAGTTACTAAAACTGGCGGGGAGCGGGGGCGGGGAGCGAAGGTGGGGAGCGAAGGTGGTAAGGGCAAAATGAAAGAAAGGATGAGTGGATACAAGCCTTAAAAGTGCTAGGATAAAATTTAAATATAGAGAAGACTTAAAAAAAAAAAAGTATACCATCTGGAACTTGGTCGGGGACACTAAAAACACATATTCATGGCTGAGGGAACAGATTTTATTAGGCTTCTTTCAAGTTCCAACTCACTCAGCAATATAACGAGTATGGGTCATGGACATGCTAGGGACCAGCTCTACTCGCGGGGGCAGGGCACTGTGAGTCCGGATTATCAGCCGCTTGGGCTGGCACCTGCCTGGCGCTGCGGTCCATTACGGGGTGGGCGACACTACACAACTGCCCCAGCGAGGCCTGCCTTCGCCTGCTGCTCGCACACGGGCGGGCTGGCAGCGGCTC
>NW_004567121.1:37771795-37778370 GCF_000260355.1 Condylura cristata
AGCGCAGAAAGCCAAGTCCTTGGCGGAGATTCCGTTCTGGTGGGAGACCAAGAAATGCGGACTTGCGCGACGTGATTAAGGATCGCAGGGACACAGGTGCAAGGCTGTGCCAAGGACCAAGGGGAGGGAGAGTGGGAGCAGAAGGGGGCTTTGGTTCTCCGCACTGCTCAGGAGGGTCACGGAGGGGTCACCTCAGGGAAGGGACAGAGCCCTGCTGCTGTGCAGTCCCGTCCCCAGCTTCATGCCATGTGGGGTGAGGCTGAGCCAGGAGGCCATAGAGGCGCTGAACACCTCGTGGGAGAATAGAAAATTAATTTGGGGCAAAATAAAGACTTGTACTTGGAGAAATTGGGGACGCCGCTGGTGGAGTTACATGCACGCACTGAAGTTTATTGTAATTTTTTAACGTGTAGTGTGTCTACAACATTTCTTTATTCATCTGTCAGTGACACAGACTGTTTCTAGATCTTGGCCATTAGGAATGATGACTACTCACATGTGGGATTGTTGCATCATGCAGTATTCTACTTTTAATGTTTTTAGGGATCGGCATTCTGTTTTTCTAGCAGCTGTAATCAGTTTACATTCCCACCAACAGTGCAGGAAGTTTTTTTTTTTTTTTTTTTTCACATCCTTGCCAACACTTGTTATTTTTCATCTTTTTTTTTTTAGATTTTATTTATTTGTCCATACAGAACTGGGGTACAGGCCAGAGGCTCAGGGGCGGCGAGAGGCTTCACCAGAGACAGAATGGGGAGCAGAAAAGGCTAACTAACAAAGCACACTGCTGAGGGGAGCAGCGGGCGGGTCAGGAGAGGTCTGCCGGCCATGTGGTCACCTCCGGGGCAGGCAGGAATCGAACTCATGGGAAGTGACTTTAGCTTCTTAGTGCTGTGCTTTCACCTGCTGTGCCACCAGGGAGGGCCTATTTTTCATCTTTTTAAAAATGAACTTTTTACTATCATCTTTAAGATATTTTCCCCACCATCATCCATTGAGCCTCCCATTTTCCCCCATTATCCCCACTTCCTCTTAACCTCAGAGCCCTCAGGATGTTTACTGGTGTTCACTGTTTTTTTTAAAGTGCCTGCTATGTCAATGTCCAGCGCTGGTTTTATCTTTCTGCCGTACTTTCCCTCAGATTTCCTGCATTTTGGGGTTGAAAATAGCTGCATTCCATCCTTCCTTATGGCTGAATAGTACTCCCTGGTATGTGTATACACACCTTGATCCAGGCATTTGTTGATGAACACTCTGGCTGTTCCCAGCTGTTGTTAATAACACTTCTGTGCAAACTGTGGTCCATAAGGGTTTTTTGGTCAATGGTTTCTATTCTTGGATCAATGCCCAAAAAGAAATCACAGGGCTGTATGTTATTTCCTTTCTTAGTTTTTTTTTTTTAAGAATTTTTAAAAGATTTTTTAATTTATTATACAGATCTGGGCAACAAACCAGAGGTGTGGGGCGGTGAGAGGCTTCCCCAGAGACAGAGTGGGGAGCAGGACAGGCCAACTGGCGAAGTACACTGCTGAGGGGAGCAGCAGGCGCGTCAGGAGAGGTCTGCCACGCCATGTAGTCACCTCCGGGGACTGAACTCACACTGAAGCGGTTGCGGCCAGCTTGCCGTGCTACATCCTAACCTGTTGTGCCACCAGAGAGGGCCTCCTTTCTTCGTTTTTTAAGTCAACCCAGATTGCTTCCCATAATGGTTGCACCTGACTAATGTTTTACTGATTTGTCTGGCTCTGGTGGTATGATAGACTGCTGGGGACAGAGCTAGAAGTTGGGAGACATTTAGGAGGCTCTTAACAATGATCCGGACAAGTATAATGACATCATGAACCAGGAGGAAGCAGAGGGAGAGTGACAAGTAGACAGATTCTGGAAATACAAATTTTAAAGTGGCGCTTTGAGAATGGATAAGAAGCAGGCTGTACGAGAAAGGGTCAAGAACAACTTTAGGACTTTGACCCTAGGAACTGGCAGAGTGAAGCTCTTGACTGACTAGGGCAAAGTCGGTGGGTGGAACATTTTGGGAACAGGTTAGAGGAGGATCGGGGGTTTGATTTTGGACATAGTAGCTTAGCGATGCCTACGGCCATGGTGGTGGGATGAAGACAGGTTGCTCCAGGAGTCTGGAATTTAGAGGCAAGTTCTGGAGCCTGGAGCCTGGGCGTCCTCTCTGTACACTGGCTGTTCAAAGGCACGAGCGAGGGGAGAGCCCAGGGCGTCTCCTTACTCACTTGCTCCTTCAAATCAATTCATTTACTTCACGAGGTCATTAAACATATGTCAGGTGCTGTGCCAGCAGTTGGAAAATGAGAGAAATAAGAATCACCCAGCTCAGTGCAGCAGCCAGTCTCAGTTTTCTCTCTCACAGCTTTGGAGACGCCGTGGCTTCCATGTCTTGCTCTGTGCTGCTTCACACTCTCCACAAACCCTTGTCTATCTTCAGAACGTCAAAGGTCATCATGTCAACAGCTTGACCATTAGCATCTGTGACCTAGACCAGCCCTCACTTCAAATGTTGAAACATTAGATTGTTTCAGGGGGGCAGTACTGAATGCCCCACTACTGACACATACAAGTTAATGTATTGAACTCACAGGAGAGCACACGAGATCAAGGGTTTTGTCTTTTTATCACGATCTGGAGCAGGAGCTACTTAGCTCACAGGATGTGATCGGTAAGTATCTGTTGAGCAGGTGAATGACTTTGTAGGGTTCCTCTGGTGCACGAAATAGTCTAAATAGATGGCAGACCTCAATCTGAAACTGGCCTTGAGGTGGCCAGACAGAACACTAGCCTCCTGGGAAGGAAGTGTCTCCTACACTGTGACCTAGAGAAGTGCGCCCGCAGAGAAGCTTCCATATGAACTTCCTACGACTAGCGTGGGCACCACTGCAGCCCTTCCTGATGGAAAGAGCCGTGGTGGAAGGACTCCATGAGGGGGGCTGTGCTACGAGTATAAGCACACAGGGGTGTATTTCTGGAAAACAGCTCAGAAACTCGGAGGTGACGTGGGGGAGCTACACTTAGGCAGCTCCAGGAAGAAGCAGCAGGGTGATCAAACGAGGGCAGAGATAATAAACCTGGCCCAAGATTTCATTTAACACAAAAGCCTGCCTGAAGGTTTTGATGTATTTAAAGCAAGAATGTGTAGTTAACCCTTCGAGTCTACCAAAGGACCTGTCTGTGGCAAGGGCCTCAGTATTACACGGATGCCCACGCAGTGAAGGTAGCCAAGATTCCACACATCTTAGCGACAGACACAGAGCCCAGCGCTAACTCAGCGCTGCCCCTCTGGAGAGAGCACACTGAATAGAAAGGACTTGTTCTCTGGGTATAGAATACTGGGTTAGCAATTGTTTTCTTTCAGCACTTTAGAGACATTAGTCCATTTCTGTTAGCTGCCCTTGTTACTGTTGCGGTATCTCTTGTGTATCAACTATATGCTGAGTAACTACAATAGTTAAAAATCAGGCAATGTACTTTTAAATAACCCATGAGTAAAGGTGAAATCACAACGGACTGACAGAACCATTTTGAGCAGAATAATAATGTAAATAGAGCACAGCAAAATTATGAAACAGACTTTTTGTTTTTTCTGCTGTCTCAACTATCTCTAATACAAGGATGAGTATTAAACAGAACACTGTACATGTTTTTTCATCTACAAAAAAATACCTGCATAAAACAGTGTTAGTTCGGGCCCTCCCTGGTGGCGCAGCACTAAGAAGCTTAAGCCACTTCCGCGTGAGTTCGATCCCCGCCTGCCCTGGAGGTGACCACAGGGCACGGCAGCCCTCTCCTGACCCGCCCGCTGCTCCCTCAGCAGTGTACTTCGTCGATCTGCCTGTTCTGCTCCCCACTCTGTCTCTGGTGAAGCCTCCCACCCTCCGCATCTCTGGCCTGTACCCCAATTCTGTACAAATAAATAAATCTTTTAAAAACAGTGTTAATCCTCTGTACATGTCAATGGAAATGCTATAGCCCAAAAATTCATCTAGCAAGGGGAAAACAGAAAGGATGAAAAATCACTGATGTTGTCATACATCTCAAGAAGTTAGAAAAAAAACTAGGAAGGAAGTTCAAAAAAAACTATAGAAGGAAGGAAATAAAAGGGAGAAATTAATAAAAGAGAGGATCCAGAACAGTAGTATTAGTTTTTCGAAGAGACACAGAAGTCGAGTAAGCCCTACAAAGACAGATCAAGGAAAGCAATTAGCTTTAGAGCACGAAAGTGACATCACTGAAACTACCATGGACATTGAAAAGCGCACACAAGCTACCTCTAGACCCATAAACTTGAGAAGTGTGATGAAACAGAAAACTTCCTAGAAAAACATTTTAGCCAGAAATATGCAAGAGGAAAGAAATCTGAACAGCTCCCTGCAATCATAAAATGCTAATGGCGATGATGCCGTCTGAGAAATTCATCACGAGGTGGCTTGTCACTGTGTGAATATCGTAAAGTGTAATCACAGGAGCCCAGCCCCGGGCCCTGCACACTCAGCCTGTGGCCCCGAGGCTGCAGGCGCTGCTCTCAGCACTGGGGGGCAAATTGTGTATTTTAAGGTTTCTAGAAAGAGCACAAGTACAGTGAAGACAGGCGATCAGGAAAAACCCAAAACCCAAAGGTTCCCCGGGACAAGGCACTTAGCCGAGAGTGGAGATCGCAGGGCAGAAGCTGCCCCGGGGAGGGGTGAGTGAGGAGAGGGCCTTGCTCCCCGACACCCCTGCAGACTCACGCGCTGTCCTCCCAGGCTACTGTGAGTTTATGACCTTTTTCAGATAAATTTTCATTTAAATAATAAATTAATGCAGCTTACTGTCAGTTTTTTAACTTTACAAACTTCTGTTTAGCTTTTGGACTTTGTAGTGTAGCACCTAGCTCCAGACACACTTCATACGGCTGCAGAAAAATATTTTCTTAAGGTTATTCTATCACCGGAAGTCTTTATGCTATAAGCTATAAGTTTGTTTTTTTTTTTTACTTCTTAAACTTTTTTGTTGAAAACTACGACATAACACACATATTCGCCGGAGCGCACACGGGGTGGGGACCTTCAGTGTGACCGCCCTCACCTCCACATCTTCCCGGCTGGGGTGTCTTCAGGGGAAAGGTCTTGCACGGGGCTGTCTTCCCCCTTGATGCCAAAACCTTCTTCTGGAATCTGCCCTGAAGGACAGCCTGGGGCTCTCAAGGAGGTGTGGTGCTTTTCAGAAATCTGCCCTCTGTGGTTTGGTTTGCCCCGTGTGTCTCTTAGATGTGCTTGTCAGCAAACCATGAATGTTCTAGTCATGAAACGCTTTCTGTTTTGGGATCCAAGCTTTCAAATCTGTTAAGGAACTGTTGAGGTGTACAAGAGCCTCTCCCTGGGGTTCTGAACCCACTCTGCAGCTTCCTGTTCTCCTCACTGCCTCTCCCTGGGGTCCTGAACCCCCTCTCTGCAGCTTCCTGTTCTCCTGCCTCCTGCCTCTCCTTCGGCTACGCGCTCCTGCTCCAGTGCCAGCAACTCCTCACTAGTCAAGCCTGTCATCCTCATCCACACCCAGGCAAAGCTGTTTTCTCACAACCTTGTTGAGTTTTGCAGCCCCCTCATTCTGGCAAATTCTTAGAAATCGTGGACAACCCGTGCCCCCCCGAGTCTCCTTCCACACACTCCTCATACACTCCTTGGTGATATCACCCCAAGCCAGGTTCTTGATGCAGTCATAGCTGTTGTGATCCTTCCAGAATGACATCAGCCTCTTCTTGGTTGCAGCAATAGTCTGGGCAAAGAGCCTCCTCAGGCGGGAAGCTGGGTCAAAGAGGTGGCGTTTGGAGGGAGAAGGCCATTTTGATATTGGATGGAGATCACCAATAAAAGGAGGATTTCTGGGAGCATTAGTAATAATAAGCAAAGCCTTGAAAGGTATGCTGCCCTCCAGACAATAGCTCGATTCTCACAACAAACACCTGAGACATGACGTCATGCCAGGTGGCTTCAGTGGGAAACGCAGAAACACCAGCCACGTTCCTGGGCAGCCAGACACATGCATCTGCACTCCGAGGGAATGTTCTGGCTGCGGTGTGAACTGGGGGCCACCCTGGGCCTTTGCGAGGATGCGGAGGGAGGGAGAGGGGATGGCAGTGGAGAGGCCAGCCTGCCGCCCTCAGGCAGGAAGAGCAGGGCCCTGGGGGGTGGGGGGGCGTGGGGAAGCAGCTGGCAGTGGGCGGGGGAGAACCCCAGCGGGGTGACCAGGGCCGAGTGAAGATGTCAAGAAAGGAAGCACAGAGCCTGGGTGAGCTCAGCATCAGACTCAGGAGAGGCACGTCACTGCCAAGATGGCCTCGGCGAAGAGGAAGCTTACTAGGAGCGGGGTCACAGCCACCAGGAGGGAACCGGGGCAGCAGGGGCGCGGCCAGCACCGACTGGCGCCCCGAAGGCGTGGTGGTGACAGGAGAGACGGAGGCACTGGACACTGACACTGAACACTCACTGCAGGTGTATGCTGACGGGAATGGAACTGCGGTCACTGGGAGAGAGCCCCCCTCAGGGCAAGGACAGACTTGCTTCCCCCCCGCCCCC
>NW_004567121.1:37778470-37799377 GCF_000260355.1 Condylura cristata
GGCTGCGGCCCTCTCAGAGGGGCAGGCCAAAGGCTCCTCGCGCTCAGCCAGGCAGGGGCACGGGTCTGCCAGGTGTGGCCAGTTAGAGCGGTCTCACCGCCTCGAGGGCCCCCGACGTCGCCACCCTCACAGGGCTTGGAGCCCGGGACAGCTCAGCAGAGAGCTCGGTGAAGGATCTTCTGGGTGGGAAAATGTCTCAGCGGCCATTCAAGGGGACAACAGCAAAGACTCTGGGGGAGGGGCAGCTTGGCGGCGGGCAGGCTGGCAGGAGGCCACCTCGCCACTCCTCCCTCTCTGGGGACTGCAGGCCGCTTGAGTCACAGGTGTGCAGCGCTCCTAGCTGGGTCTGTGCAGTGCACAGTTCACACCCTGCCTCCTCTGGAGGAGGCAGCATTGGGGCATGTGCCCCGCCAGGCCGCCCCCTGGGCTTCATTTGCACAACTGAACTGGCCTTTTAAGTATTTTTTGCAAGATAAGAGCGAGTCTGGGCTCCCCTCAGAGGTGAGAGCCTCAGAACCTCATTACAGACCTGAGGTATCATGGCAAGATCACCAGTTGAAAGGGCGGGGAGACATATTATTATCTTCAAAGCTTTCTGAGAACCCATTAAACACTAATCACAAAGCATAGGGCTGTTCTGGGGAGCAGTATCCCTGCGCCTCCTACCTGGGGCCTTTCCCCCCAGAGCGCCCACCGGCCCTTCCGCTGGCAGGGAGACCGCCAAGCATCTCTCGGATGGACGATGGACGTGCCCTTCACCTCAGAGCCCGCCTGTGCCTGCTGGGTCCATCGCTGAAGCCCGCCCCCTCCCCTTGCCCCATGAGTGCTGGGGAGAAGGGAAAGTGCTGGGCACCTGCTGTGTACCCGCACCACCAGCGTCATCACAGGCCTGGGAGGGAGACCATGCTGAACGGGGGTGGAAACTGAGGCTCAGATGGCCACAGGGTCGCAGGGCCGGTCAGAGGCCGGGGATCCTGGCTTATGAGCTTCTTGCTGCTGACAGGAAGAGCTGCCCAGGTTTCTTCAGTGAATTGGAGGGTGAATGCATGAAGTCTTCCTCTTGTCTAAGGACATGGACTGCCAGGAGGCACAGCCCCAGTGACACAGAAGGGAAGCGCCTTCTGCTCTCCTCCTGGGGTGCTGAGCTTGACAGAACCAGCTCAGGCTTTCCCGAGCCCTCCAGTGATATGATCTCTATGATCTCGGCAAGTTGCAGGACCTGCTGGGGGTGGGGGGTGACTCATTACTGGCTTCCTGCAGCCCCGGGCTTGCTCCTGCCTCCCTCTGGCCCTGGGGCTAACAGAGCCCCTGGGCAGTGGCTCTGGCCTCAGATGCTACAGGCCCTGACAGATGACTCCTGGCTTGTGGCCATCTAGTGGCCAGGACTGGCTACTCTCAATTCAGGGGCCCAGCACAAAATGAAAATGGGGACCCTCTGATGGAAAGTTAGAATGGCAAAGTGCTGACAGCAGCCTGTGAAGCCGGCACGGTGCTTCTGAGCACAGCCTGTGTGGTGACGTAGAGCTGTGCACCCCGACCAGCCTGCCTGTGGCGCTGACCCTGGAGAGGGGACCGCTCTTCAGGAGGCGAGGCCTCCCAGGAGAGCCAAAAAGGAATAGACTCTGGAGCTGAACTTGGAACCGTCTCAGCAAGCCGATTTGAGGCTCCATCCCGTTAGACTAAAGCCTGGAGGGCCGGTCGGGCTTGTGTGCAGAGAACATTCTAGGCTCCAGGCACAAGTAACAGCTGATGACCAGCACCCACAGACTCAGAGAAGGCTTCTAACTTGAAACAGAGAACAGTAACACGTGGAAAAGGGACCTGGAGAAACCAGAGCCCTTCAACAAGCCCCCCGGGTAGGGCAGGGGGTGATCGTGTGTTCATCAGGAAGAACCAGGCGCGATAGGAAAAAATCCTGTAAGCAAGTTGAAGCTATGGGTTGAAAACAAACATAACATAAATGAAACGGAAATTTCCTGAAGATTAAACAAAGATTGAAAAGAATAAAGCAAGAGGGAAAACCTAGGAGGTTGGAAGCCCCTGACAGAAGGGCCGGGGAGAGCACCCGGAGAGGAAATTACCAAGGAGATGAAGCCAGGGACCCTCCCCGGCCTGAACCCCAGTCTCCAGCCACCAGGCTCCACCCCGCACAGGAGTGCAAAGGGCCTGGGGGCAGACGCCCCACCATGAACTTTATTAGTAATAAACTGGTGATAATAAGCAGAACTTGGTTTCTTAGAGCTCCAGAGACTGCGAAGTCCAAGGTCAAGGCAAGAGCTGATGGCGCGAGGGGCAGTGTCTGGTGAGGTCCCGCCTCTTGGTCCGCAGGTGGACGCCGTATTTCCAGCGTGGACTAGCAGAATTTCAGGGCAACAGAGCTACCGTGAATTTCTCGGAAGAGCAGGTCAGACGCAGAACGAATGGGGCTCCCCCATGCCGGACGGGAGACCTCCCGCCTCAGGGCTCACGGCCTGCACGCCCGCAAGCAGACAAACCCAAACGCCCAGAGAGAAAACCCCTTTCTCGCCTTGTACCTTTCTGAGCTACTGGCCAGAACAGCCCAGCAAAACAAGGCGGGATCCAGGAAGCAAAGGACCCAGAACGCCGGGCCCTGCTCCAGCAAGCTGTCCTGCGGGGTGCACGGCGGGAGGCCCTCAGAGGCAGGCCCCTGAAGAGGATGGGGTGATGCGTTTGAGGCCATGGAGACCTCATAGATAAGACACAGCAGACACAGCTGCCTTAATGGGCGAGTGGAGAAAGCCAGGCGGGGGGAGGTGGGAGTGAGCACCAGGAAAGGGGGGCGGCGCAGAGCCTGGGGAGCGTCACTCGGGGTGCTGGGGGACCCATCCACCCACCCGAAATCCGTTTTTAGCTGCCTTGCGGGGAGTGGGGGTCTGGGCACTGAGGCTGGAGTCACTGTTGCGGGCTCTCACTAGTAGGGCTTCTAAACGAGGCGGAATCAGAAATACCCAAGAGGTAGGAACAGCCCCACCCTGGGGTTTCAAGCACCATCCTGAGACCGGGGGTGGGGGGGGGGCTAAGACAGCGGGCAGGCGGACCCAGCTGCCCTCTTCTCTCAGAGCTGCCGGGAAACCGTAAGGGAGTAAGAAAACCGGCCTCAGACCCCACCGGACACTGAATCATCACCTGCAGAGCCCTGAGCTGCGCAGCGGCTGAGCCTGCGAGAAGGGTGGTGGAGGCAGCCCAGAGCCCAGCCGGGTCTCTGCTGGGAGGAAACGCGCCGGGCCAGTGTGCACTGGACACGGTCCACAGCAGCGCGGCCAAGACCAAACCCAGGACGAGGACACTGCCCGGGCCCACTTCTCCCTCGCCCCGCCCCCATTTCTGCTGTCCGCCACGGGGGCGGCTCTTTCTGGGACTCCACGAAAGGTCGCCATGCCGCGACCTTTCACTTGGCTCCCGGTCACTTACTGATGCCTTGGCCGGCCTCGGCGCGGCCGCCTGCCTTGGTGGGCCGTCCTGGCTGTCTGCCGAGCGGCAGCGCCTTTAGTCGGGTTTTTCTGACGCACTTACCGCAGAGGGGCCTTTGGGTTAGAGGCAGCTTCGGCTACTCTGAGCAAAGCTGCTTTCAACACTCATGTGCTATTTTTTGTGTACACATAAGTTTTCGCTGCACTTGAAAAATGCCCAGGAATCCACCTTCTGAGTCATCCAGCAGGGGGGATGCTGAACTTTGTAAGTCCACGCTAAGCTGTTTTCCACGCGTTTGTACCATTTTGCACCCAGCAACATCTGAGAGTCCCTCTGCATTCTCGCCAGCTGGGCATTGGCAACGCTGTCCCCTTTGTCCACTTCCGTAGGTGTAGAGCAGCGCAGCGTCCCCTTTAGGCTGAAATCTGCATTCTCCCATCACTAATGATGTGACTGATTCCATCGTTTATCTGGCACCTATATTTTTTTTTTTATAAAATATCTGTTCAAGGGCCCTCCCTGGTGGCGCAGCAGGTTAAAGCACAGCGCTGAGAAGCTGAAGCCACTTCAGCAAGAGTTCGATCCCCGCCCTGGAGGTGACCTGCAGGGCGCGGCAGACCTCTCCTGACCGCCCGCTGCTCCCCTCAGCAGTGTGCTTCGTCAGTCGGCCTGTTCTGCTCCCCACTCTGCCTCTGGTGATCCTCTCACCACCCCTTCGCCTCTGGCCTGTACCCCACTTCTGTACGCATAAGTAAATAAATCTTTTAAAAAATCTGTTCAAATCTTGTGCCCAGTTTTAATTGTCTTGTTATCACTGAGTTGTACGTGTTCTTCCCATGGTATGGAGGCAACCCCTTTATTTTATTGTCTCCCAGTCTGTGGCTTGACTTTTCATTTTTCCGTGGGCACTTCAAACAGCAGATATCTGTAATTTTTATGAAATCCAATTATCATTTTTCAAATTTTATGTGTCCTATTTAAAAAATAGTTGCCTAAAACAAGATCACTCAGATTTTTCTCCTGCTTTTTTGGGACACAGTTACTGTGCATGTTCGTTAGAGTTCTCCCTATTTCATAATGCTCGTTCCGGGTGTCTGTGTGTGCTTGAGAGGAAAGAGGGAGGGAAGGAGTCTCCTTTATGCTCCCCAAAGTTGAGCAAAAGAAAATTGGCTAATTAAAGATTGTGGTTAGCTGAGTTCCAGTTAAGTAAGGTTTTACTGTATTTGGCATTCATACTAATAGGTCTGATTATGTCACACCCATGTTCAAAAAGCTTCATGGGGAAATAATTATGGGATGTGCTCAAAGAATGTACTATCAATTTACAAAGGCAAAAATTGGAAACAGCCGGGCAGGATGATTAAACAGGTGATGTTATATTCTGACCAGGAGCCATAAAAATGACATTATGCAATGGCAGCTTCCAGAATGGGCCAGGGTGCCTTCCAGGGGCAGGCAGGCATCGCGACCCCCACCCGACCCACGTCCTGATCACGGCATCTCTGCTTGTCGCTTTGGCTTTTGAGCTTCCTGGTAGTATTTTGATTAAAAAAACTCCCATGCAAAAATACTTAAAACACATTATTGCACAAGATTTCTTTATATATATAATGACCAAGAAGGTGTTCGTGGACTTAAGGCAGATTCCAAGAGAATTGGTTTTACGGCCTGTTTAGGGAAAAAGGAGAATATGTGTACAGGAAAAAACTGGGAGGTTACACGGGTGCCAAATTGCAGCTGTTGGTTCAGAGCAGCTAGACGTTTGTTCTCGCTTGTATTTTTCTGAATATGGATGGCTCTTTGATGAGCTTGAATAAATTAGAATTCCTTAGATGTCATTCAAGGCCGTGCACCCTCTGACAGGAAAGATGCCTTTCTAAACTCCGTGCCAAACCTCGCTTCCCCAGAGAGTCACAAGCTTCGCCTCTAAGGATTAGTCACCGTTTCCAGAGTTCACCCTGCCGTTTGCGGCCACCAGGCCTCTCCCCAGCCACCCCTCTGCCTGGGGAGCACCCCATTCCAGGGTCTCTCTGAGACGTAAAGAAAATCCGATTCAAAACGAATGGAGAGTGTGAGTTCAACTAGTAAGCGAGGAGGGTGGGGGGGGAGGCAAAGAAGGAACACTTGAAGGAATGCCATAAATCACAGTGGGAATGCGACTTTCCTTTCTGCTGGGTTTTTGCGTTTTATTCGCCTTTTGCAAATCTTCAGTGACCTGCAAAATAGTAAAGCAAAATCACCCCATTTCGAGCGCTGAGCCAAAGCGAACACCTCGGAAAGCACTCCATGAGAACATCCACATGAGTCTGTTTCCACCCTTCCCGCAGAGGCTCCTACTTTGAGCACAGTGTGCTTGTGTGAGCAGAGGACTGAACCACTATGGCCTCTCCTGCCGGCCTGTGCTGAGCTCATTGTCTGCCTCTCGGAGGGTCTGTTCTCCGGGGCTGGGAGCGGGGCCACCCCGACGCTGGTCCCTGTGCCCCAGCACCACCCTGACCCTGGCCTCCGCGCGTCCGTGTCACCCCGACACCGGCGGGTGCCACGCCTGGCCTTCCTGCGAGGCTGAGGCTCAGATACCCTCAATCATGGGCTGTTGATTTCAGTCTGCTGAAGTTCTGAAAGCAGAGCCAGAAGCCCTCTGTAACCTGCACCGTTCCGTAGACCGGCATTTATTAAAGGCCTGTGGCTGGCGAGCCTGTGATTTTCATTGAGTTGATTCTCCTCTGCCGTTTCCAGGACTTGCAGCCAGCAGGCCAGCCATGCCCCCACGCAGCACAGCCCAGGGGTGCCCTCCAGTGGTACTGGAAGTGGGAATTGCAAGCCAGAGAGACAAACCGAGGTGGGCTCTGCACCCCGAGAGAGTGCATGCGCCCCCAGGGGAGATGGCCAGGCCAGAGCCAGCCGCACAGGGGGACCTGGCCGCAGCCTCAGGATGGACTCAGGGAGGGGGGTCCAGCCCCAGAGGGCTGCCAACACCCCGAGGGGGAGTCCTTGCCAAGCCACAGCCTAGCCAGCGATGGCAAGTCAGCGCTGAGCCTGCTGCCTGCCTCCGCGGCTGCCCTGGGGGGCAGGGCCTCACCCTGAGGGCCGCAGCGTTTTATGTTTATGGTCAAACCATCCCCCTAGGACACTGGCGTTCTGACCATGGTGTTGTGTGAGCTGCGCTTCCCGCCGCCTGTTACTGGGGCTGGCCCCTCGGAGGTCTCGCTAGCTTCAGGGTGGACGTGTCCTGCAGGGGGCAACGACTCACCGGCTGGACTCAGGCTCCCGGGAAAGGCCTGGCCCTCGCTGCTGGTGGACGGTGCCTTCATGGTCTTCACCAGGTCTCTGCTGGAATGTCGGCCCTTTCCCTCAAATGTTAAGATTCTTTACCTATGAATCATAGTCCCTTTTGACCTCTGTATTGATTACAGTTTCCCTCCAGCTGCCATTTAGATGCTGCCTATAGTGAGTGTTGTTTTTTTTTTTTTCCTTTTTGCCATTAAAGTTTCTTTTTGAGCTTTGAGGAGGTTGGATTTATCACTTTGTAAATTGCACCTGGGTTTTGAGACAAGGCCACAGCCTTTACCCACCCCGGGGAAGAGCGGCCTGCCCACTTCCCACCCTATGGGACACTCTGATTTTCAGTCCTTTTGGAGTGCAGATGTGTGTGAAGTGTGGGCTCCTTTTCTCTTGGTTGAACGGCTATCTGGTTGCCCAGATACCATTTTTTAAACCCCCCACACCTGCCCAGTACTTTGAAATCCCACTAAACCTCTCTGTGTACTACTTTGGGACTTTCTGCTAGCTCTTCCTGGCTTGCCTGCTACTAGAACCTTCCGTTATCTTGTCGTGTTGGGTGGAGAAGCAGTGCCTGCATCCCGACTCAACCCTTCGCACTCAGAACATTTACTGGCTGGGTCTCACCAGCGCCAATCAAGCTGGATTCGGCTAACCTGCTCCTCTTTCTGGAACCTTATTATGGCGAATACTTGGTAAAAAGTCTTCCTCTGAAAAAAGCAAAGTATGGCTGGTGATCCTCAGTCCTAAAGCCGAGCTGGCGGGACCAGGCCGTTCACAGCCCCTGGAACAGTGATTTCATCTGAGCGCCAAACGGTGCCTGGCTCTGGCTTCAAACTGCCACCACCTTCCAGCCGGGGAAGAGTCTGTCCCTCTGCTCAGTACAGAGACCCGGGGCCCCTCTGGGGGTCTGAGACCCTCCAGCGCCCTCGACCTTCCAAGCCGGTCCTCCCCAAGAATGCGCCTGCCATCCAGGCCTGCAGCGCCGGGTCTCTGCCTCGGGCTCTCCAGCCTCACAGCTTCTCAGCAGAACATTGAAGGAGTCCCCAGGAAGGCCGCCCTTTGACAGGAAGGTGGGGCCTGACACAGGGTGGCGGGGACGCTGGCTGGGCGCCTTAGCAGAAGATGGAGGCCGGACAACGAAGGCCCCAGCGGTAACCGCCCTCCACATTCGCAGAGCACCTACGCCCCTCAGTCCCTGGGCCCACTCCTCTCTGGGGTCAGGCGATCCCTGGTGGCCTGGCCTGAGGGAGGGACTCGGGCGCCACCTGGTGGTCCCGGCCTTCATCGCACTGACGGCTGACCCTGATGGCCACCCAGAAGCTTGGGGCACTGGGGCCTTAGGTGGGAAAGCCAGCGTTCCCAGCCCACCCACTTGACACCCCTGCTCTAATTAGCTACTGGGGTGCCCAAGTCTCCCCCCAGGGGCAGGTTTTCCCTTCAAGGGAAAGGCCCCGTGGGCTCCCTTCCTGCGGTCCTTACCGTCCCCTCCCCGGGCCCCGCCTGAGGCTGCAGCAGGGTGATGTCTAACCCGAACAAACCCTAGAAATCTGGCCGTGCTGCTGAGTGTGCTGCGGGGTGGGGTTCCTGTGGGAACGGGGTCTGCTCCAGGCGACCCTCCATCTCTTGGGTCGTAGGCTCCCCCTGTAAGAGGAGGTAAGTGGGGACAGGAGATGAGCTCTGGACACAGCGGTAACGGGAGGGACCCCACGGATGATGCTAAATGAATAGGCCAGAAGGAGAAAGGCGAATAGCAGATGATCTCACTCCCGTGGAATCTAAAGAAACAAGACCGGGACAGACAAACTAACCAAAACCTGCCCCAGAAATCTGACTGCAGAGCCGAGGCTGCCCGAGGGGTGGGCTGGGGGCTGGGGTCCAGTGCACTGGGCTGGAGGGCACCATGGTGTGGCCACACACATCTGAGGGTGCACCTGCACCTGCGCCCCTAAATCGTGTACAGTGTTGTAAACCAACATTAACTTAGTTTAAAAACTAAGTCAAATCAAAATGGGAATGATGATCTATGCCGTGGAGATTCCCTAAGATTGCAGACCTGGATGTAAATTCTCGGCACTTAATAAATGCTGCCAGCTGCCAGCGGGGGCATCGCGGGCGTGAGTGGCCAGCTGTGTCGTCTCCGGGACGGCTCAGCCTGGCCTGTTGGGGGCAGCACCCCTCGGAGCTCCTGGATGCCCTGTCACCATGCTCCTGTCTCCTGTGCTGGCCACCGCCCTGGTCCGGGACATGGCCAGTGGCAGGTTCAGGCTGTCAGCCCAGTGCCCGGGACCCTGAAGTCCCCAGGAAACAGCAGGATGGACCAACGGATCACAGTCACTCCTGCCCTGGCAGCTGCGTGATTACAGTGGATGGGAGGGTCGAGCTTGTCCTCTTAAGTGACGGGAGGAGACAGAGGGAAGGCGGGGCAGGTTCTCCCCAAGTTTCCCTCAGGAGTGTTGGGGCGCCAGCCAATAGCCCAGATCTCTGCTGTCCCCTTGGCAGGAGAGGGTGCCCTTAACTACCTCCGGGATATGTGCCCGTGGGCCCAGAGAGAGGACCAGTGAGCAGTGCCGAGTCAGCTGGGTGGTTTCCAGAACCTTTGGGAAAAGGGGGGCTCCCACACCCAGCCCTCCCTCATCTGTCTAAACAGCAGTTCTAAGCCTTCCTGGAAGAGGGGAGAGTGGGCAGAGCACAGCACTGACAGGCCCTGCCCCCCGGTGCCCGGCTGGTGGGTGGCCCGGCAGAGGGCTTTGCATGGCGCCTGTGCCATAGTGCCCAGGGCTTCCTTGGGGCAGGGGGGCCATGCGGGCTGCTGCGCTGGGGCTCCGGGCCCCTGGGAGAGGGTAGCCACACCGGCCTGGCTTCCCTGTGGGAGCACAAACTCGCTGGCCCAAGCGCCCTGGGTCCCGGCACGGGCGCCCCGGCACACACGCCCCTCCCGGCCGCGGTGGACAGGGCCACCCAGGCCACGCGGACGCCCCTTCCTGTTGGCAGCGACATCTCGATGAGCCCCGAGGTGCGGAATCACCCCCAAACGCGCCCCAGGGCCAGGGCCAGGCCTTGTCTACCTGGAAACCATGGCAGTGTTTGGGGCATTTGCCTCGGAGCCCCCCGGTTTTCCATCTAAGAGGTCAGAGACGTCCCCCTTCTCCCCATCTTCCCAAGACCTGCTGACGCCTACAGCCGCCCCTCTAGGGCCCTGCCCCCCTCAGTTAGAGCCGCCCCGAGGCCACAGGCACAGGGCGCCCAGTACACAGAGGGGCGCCAGGCCAGACGGAGGGTGTGTGGTGTGGACGCGCCGTGAGGCTGGCTCCCCCAGGCGGTGGCCGGGGCTCGGTCGCGCCACCTCCGTGAGAAACACGTCCTGCAGGACAGGGCCACAGACACGAGCAGGGGCGGGCGGCGCCCCTGCCAGGAGTGGCCAGCCCCGTGCAAGGCCGCGGCCGCCCACGGGCCCAATGACCTCCGGGGCCCCCCAGGCAGCAAGAGCAGACGCCAGGCTGAGGAGCGGTCTGCCTGCTGCCCCTGGCTACCGATGGGGCCTCACACTCCTCTAGGCCCGGGGTAGCTTCCTCAAGCTGCAGTGATTACGTCCAGAAGGGGCGGCTCTCGCCCAGAGCAATGGTGGCTCACTGGCTGGAGGCTGGGAGCGGCCGTCCTGGGGAGCCCCCGGTGCCTCCTCAGCTTCCCGGGAGCGGCCGTGCTCGCCCTTTCTGCAGAACCCTGTTCCAGATTCACCACGGCACAGGTGCGGGGTGGGGCAGGCGAGGAACGCCAGTGGCAGCAGCGGGCATTCTCCTTCAGGTTGGCACCTCTCAGCGCAGCACGTCTCAGCCTCCAAGCAGGGACACCCCAAGCCATGGTGAAATGGGCAGCAGCTACAGGAGTTCCCGTCAGCTGGACGTGCAGGCTTTGGGGGCCAGAAGTCCCGGACCAAGTTGTCAGCGGTTCCGAGGGCTGAGGGAGGGTCCACACCCGCCCCCCTTTTGCTCCCAGGCACAGAGCTGCCAAGCTGCGTGAGCACCTGTGTCCACTTCCTCCCCTCTTCAGGACACTCACTGTACTGGCTGGGCCCGCCACCCCCAGTGGGGCCCTGTCTAACTAATCAGTTCTGTGGTGACCTCATTCCCAACATAGGTCATAGTCTGAGGTCTCCCTGCCAGGCCAGGGGCCAGGCTTGAAGCTTCTCCAGGCCGGCCAACTGACCTGTTGGCTAGCCTCAGAGGTCAAGAGGGACTGGGATTCCAACATATGAACTCAGGGACGGACACCATCCAACCCACAGCAGAGTGAAGAAGAGGAGGCTGAATGAGGCCTAGGCATGGTCAGTTCTAGAAGCTTTGGAGCAAGAGTCACAGGGTTTCCAGGAGCCCATGAGTCCAGACAGTTGCTCCTCTCAGCCCCTGAGGGAGACGCTCACAGGCCAGCTGGTCCACCCCCTCCAGATCCAGAGCCCGGCAGGAAGCAGTTGACAGGCCTGGCTGAGCCCAGAGCCTGGCCCTTGGCCCCGGGACCCTCAGCCGTGTTCCCACCGCGCTAGCCACTGTGTGGTCAAGGCCATCCCCAGTTAGCACAGGGAGCCGTTACAAGAGCCACTGCCTGGTCCTGCCTCCTCCGAGGTACTGCTGTGCCTCCACAGGTGTGTTTCATGGCCTAGTCTCAGGGAAGTTTCACAGATGCGGACTCTGGGGTCTGGCAGGGAGCCAGGGAGATGTCCTGGGCCTGGGCCCTGGGCCTGGGCCAGCCAGGGCAAGTGCTGAACACTGTCCAGCCCGCGTGTCTACACTTGCAGGTTTGCGGAAAGAGCCTGGGACTGGGCTTCCTGGGTGGATTCTCCCAAGTCCCCTTCCCCACTCTCCTCCCAGGAATCTCAGGCCACAGCCTCCCCGCAGAAGTGGGCCCGCCAGATCCCACGGTGGGCCAGCAAGCAGAATGCACCAGGCTGTCCTCTGCCAAGGTCTAAGAGCACCCAGCTGACCTGGGCACAGTGGTGCCTCCACCAGACCAAGCCAGGCCCGGCCACCCGGGCTCCCTGCACCCCCCAGACCCCTGTCCAGGGCTCAGCGGGGAAGCAGAGCCTTTCTGAGCCACTCTCCTGCCACGCAGGGACCGTGATGGAGACATCACCTTGCAGTAGAGGGGGGCCCTGCCTTGCTCTAAAAGGCCTCTTGGGGTGCCCAGCTGGTCTGGCCTGAGCCTAGCTGTTGAGCCTGGGAAGTCCCCAAGGAACCCAGGGGCAAGGCTGCCCAGCGTTAGGAGCCTGGGGGGGTGGGGCGCTCCGAAGGGCGGCACATGCAGGTCTGGGCAGGCAACGGCAACCCCTGAGTTCTACCCTCTAGATGTTTCTCAAGCTGGGGTCCCCTCGGATGCATCTGAGAGTCCCGGCGTTCTCTGCAGAGACTTTGCATGCCCGGTGACGTCCCTTCTAACTGGCCCTGCCAGGCGTGGGCCCCTCCCGCCCGAGGGCACTAACGCGGGGGCTGCTCAGCCGCCTCAGCCTAAGGGGAGACAGAGGAGAGCCGCTGTCGCGCGCAGGGGAGGCAGCACCCCAGCGTGGCCCTGCAGCCTGGGCGCAGCGCTCAGAGCAGCTCGGCGCGTGGCCCGGCCCTGAGTCATGCCTGCTCGTGGCTGAGCAGCGGGAACCCCAAGCCCGAGTTTTCTAGACTGTAGGGGAACCAGACCAGGCACTCTGAGGGAGCTGAGCTGGGCGTGTGTGCTGAGGTGGGGACAGGCGGCCGCAGAGACGGGAGGCCCCGAGCCCCGGGTCGTGGACCCATGGAGGTGTCTCGCTGCCGGGCCTCCGAAAGCCTCCTCTGGGCGCTGCCCGCTTTCTGCCGATGGGCCGGACCCAGGCTCCTCCTCCGCTGGCTCCAGGGGGGGCCGGCAGGCCGCCCCCACTCAGCCCCAGGCCGTTCTGGGGGTGAAGTGCCCCTGCGGCAGGTCGCGTCTCGAGGATGGACGTGGCTTCTGTTTGGCCTCGGAGAAGCCGCGCTGCGCCCTGCCCTGGAGGCGCTGACGGGTGGCCTGGCAATGGGGTCATCCGCGCAAGTCCCTACAGGCGCCGTCCCTGCCAGCAAGGGGTAGCTAAGCCGGGCACCAAGAATGTGCTGCGATGACACATCCCGGCCCAGGCCTGCCCAGAAGCTCTCTCTGGAGGCAGCACGGCAGGGGGCAGGCTGGGGTCTGCCGGTCACGGGGCCTGGGCCGGCTGGGTGGGCAGCTGGGGCTGTCCCTGGCCCTCCATCCCTGGGGTCTGGCAGGCGTCTCAGGGCCCTGCTGGCTGGCCCTGGCCAGTGATTTCCTGTGGAGCCGGCCGACCAGTGTGGCGGACAACCCAGAATAAAGGAGCACGCCCTTGCAGCCCGTGCAGAGCGGCCTGGGCCGGCGCCGAGTGCCTGGGGAATCCCAAGTGGACAAAGAGCCCCTGAAGGGGCACGGGCCCGCAACGCCATCGCTTGGAGCCGGCCCAAGAAGCTTAAGAAGCCGTGGGCGTGACTGGCAGCGGTGTGAAAGTCCTTGGCTGCACAGTTCTGAAGCAGTGCCGAGTTGCTTTCTCTCGTGCATGCCTGCCTCCCTGCGGCCGCCCTGCCTTCCTCCCACCCACCCTCCGTCCAGCCGCCCAGCCCCCCCTGCCTGGCGCAGGTGGCCAAGGCAGCTCCGAACTGCGGAAGGGGAGGTCGCCCCGGGTCCAGCCGCACCAGGCAGCCCCCGCAGCCCCGCGGACCTGGGCCCAGAGAGCCCTCGCCTCACCAGGAGCCAAGCAGGAGGCGGATGAGGAGGCCCCGATTCTGCCTTGCCCCCGCCTCACTCAGCCGAGGCAGGGAAGGGCCAGGGCTGAGGCGTGTGTCACCGACAACAAGGGCTCCAGACCCCCTTGGGGCGTGCGCAGAAGCTGCGCGTTCTCACCATCGGCCCACTGCACAGCAGAGGAGCGAAGGCCCAGAGAGACCTGGTCCAGAGCCGCAGAGTCGCCATAGAAACTAGGAACTTGGAAGGCGACAGGGGAAAGGGAGAAGGGCAAGGGGAGCCCTGGAACTCCAACTGGACTCAGCAGGAGGAGCGCAGCGCCCCAAGTGGCCACGCCTGGCCTACCCTGTCCCCAGGCCGGATGTTGGGCACCCCCGGCCACGCCACCCCCTCCCTTCCCAGGGCTGCTCTGGCCCAACTGCAGCTGCTGTGCCTCCCCCTGGTGGTCAGGCCTGGAAATGCCCCGCATTTCAGTTACTGCCGTTTAGTGAATGCTGTCCTTGTTCCTGCAGAAGTTTGCTACTTGTTCTTACTGAACGCTCTGCTAATGTTCTTCAAATATCCACAAGGATTGAGAATATAGTATTCCCATTCCATTGTAGCTTATTATCATCAGTTTATCTAGAATTAAATAGGACAAGTATTCTATTTTGATTGAAACAGAAGATCCATTGTGACTTAAACTGTCAGTGAGCGCTGACGCGGCCGCATGGAGCCGCGAAGCAATGAAGACCATTGCAGTGGGGAAAATCCCTCAACAGAGTTTGATTTAAAACAACACAGTGCGCTCCCCACCCCAGACCCTGCCAAGCAACACCCCTAGTTAGTGATTTGATCAGTCCAGCTATGAAGTCATGGGTTTTACTTACGGGAGCTAAGTTCCCCCGTCGGTCTCTCACTTTCTTCCTAACCTTCCTTATTCGGCCTAGGGCACCCTTTGCCACTTTAATGCTTTAAAATCTTATGCAGTCAAAATAGAAGATTTTTCCCGTTGGGAAAAGGATCCAGGTCAGCTTGTGCCGTGGAGTCTGCTAATGGCACCCCAGTGCATCTCGTCTAACCCCCCAAGTTGCAGGCAGGGCACGGGGGAGGCGACCAGAGTGCACAGCAGACTCCACGCGGGGGCAGATGTGAGAGCCGGGCCTGGCCCCAGCCAGCCGTGGCCGGGCACCGAACTCGCCGTCCGGGAGCTCAGCCGCGGGCAGAGGGCAGGTCAGCTCCCACCGTGATTCCAAGAGAGTTTCCAGCCCCCTGGTCATTTCCAGGGTGAGTGAGCAGAGTCAGCTGTCCCCAGCTGTTGGCAGCCTGACTGGATGTTACCTCGGCAGCCGTTGTCAACAGGAATACGGGCTCCCCGTGCCCCGTTTCCTGCGCAGCCAGGAACGTGTGTGCGAAGCAGTGTGGGTCCCCCAGGCCCGTGTGGGGGCTCCCTTCCACTCAGGCCTGCTTATTTATAACCCAGAGGAAATTTGCCTTGAAAAACAGGATTTCCGGGCTGGCTAATTTTCTTCTTTACATTCTCCAAGGACTGAGTGTGGAGAACGTCAGCATTTGAAGAAGTTGCCTACTTTTAGCGGCAGTATGAGACTAATATCTAAAAGGGGGCGACCCAGGTCCAGGCGGAACCCCGCCTCACCTCACTTCACAAAGGAGGAAATCAAAGCCCCAGGTGGAGGCCTGACCCACCCACCTCTTCGGGGAATTACCTGCGAAATTCATCGGTGAGGCAGGACTTGAACGTGGCCACCGCGGGTGCTCCTGCCAGCTGGTTCCCCTAAGCACCCCACTGCCACGGAGATGCAGCGTGGCTGGCTGCGTCTTCCTGCGGAACCCCTTCCTCCCGCCTCCCACACTCCTGCCCGCTCTGACGCCCACCCCAGCGGGGGCACTAATGGCCACTGGATCCTGCCCGGGGCCACGTGGCCCGAGGAGCTGGCTCTACTGGCCTCAGGCTGCGCCCCGCCTGCCGGCCGGCCTCCACTAAACCCCACCACAGCTGTGCTCGGCCAGCTCAGTGAGGCTGCCCAGCCCGCCCCGAGGCTTCTGCTGACCTCCAAAGGTGCCACAGGCAGCCCTGCCATCCAGCAGTGCCCACGGGGGCCCAGCTTGGTCTCTGGTTGGGCCTGAGCATTAAATGAACCCCAAGAGATCCGCAGGATGTAAAACTCAGCCTCCAGATGAGGGAGAGAGCCCCGTACCCCACTTGGAAGCAGCAAAAGCTAAATGCTTAGACTTGAAGTTCAACAAAGAAGCAGAGAGGAAAGAGCTACAACAATCGTCTGAGTTTCTTTTGGGGCCACGAGGACCCAGGCTCGAGGATGGGCCGGGGACTGGGCCCTACGGGGCAGGACACCTGGCGCGCAGGGGCGCGTCCCTGTGGGAGGGACACACAGGCCGCTGTCTGAGCAGGGCCGTTGCTACCGCCTTCTCTGACTTCTTCCAAACAGGAACTGCGGCGCCGTCTGCAAGACTGGGCCTGCAGAGGCTGCTCACAGGAGGGTGGGCCCAGGCTCCGGGGGGAGGCCGGCTGCAGTGGCAGGGGCTGTGAGGAACCCTCCGGGCCTCGGGCACAGCGGGATTTGGGACATCGCGGGGGGAGCCAGGGGCCAAGCACCCCCACGGCGTGTGAGCCCCCTCCCCGGGTCCCGGGGCTTCGCGAGCCCATGTTCCCCGACACGCTCTGCCCAGGTTCTGTGACCTGGTGAGTCACGGAGCTGTCACTCAGCACACTGGCGTTTTCTGGCTCGGGCCGTGCTGAGCCAGCCTGCGTGGCCCCTGCCAAGGCCCAGCCCGACCTCTCCTGTTCCAGCTGGACCTGTGAGTGGGTGGGGCCCTCGCCTTCCCCTGAGGTGTCTGGGACAGGTCCTCACAGGTGGGGGAGATCCAGGAGGAGGGGGACAGCTCAGTGAGTCCCATGTCCCCAACTGCCCTCCACCCCCGTCTGCACTGGACCCCTGGTTCGGGGTCACCCTGGAGCCCTCTGGAGGCTGCACCAGGTGGGGTGGCTCCTTTCTTCAGCCACCGGCCACCATTGCACGGGTGACCGCCAGAATGGCCGTTGGCCTCCAGGACGTGAAGACAAGAAAGGTGAGAAGGACGGAGGCAGGGCTGTGGGGGTTGGGTGCAGGTGAGGAGTTGTCACCAGCATCTGGAAGCTCTGAAGTGCCCGGGGCTGGGACTGGAAGGAGAAGGCTTGGCCAGTTTCCAACCTGACTCATCCTCCCCCAGGAACGTCCTGGAGCCGGGGCCTGGGGCAGAGGAGGGTGGTGGGACTTACCCAGGCAAGAGGTGGTAGCCGAGAGGACATCTCTGACCAAGTTGGGGGCAGGTTGGCGTGGCGGGGGCCTGGGCTGAGGAGGGAGGCCCTTCCGGATCCCAACCAGCCCTGTGGAGCGGACGTCCTGGCAGCTGGCGCCTCCCCCGCTCCAGCTGCCCAGAGCGGGTGTGGACGCTGGCTACTTGCCAAAGCAACTGAGACCAAGGTGGGCCCCTGTGCCTTCCTGCGGGCTGTGAGCAAAGGGGACCTCCGTGCATGAGGCGGCCTCTCAGCCAGAGGGACGGCCAGCTCGGCCAGGCCTGCTGCCGGGTCTGGTGAGGGACGCTCCCTCCCGGGCCTCAGAGTGCCCATCGGTGATCGCGGGAGTGGCTGTCCCCAGGTGACAGACATTCAGGGCCCCTCTCACGCTGACCTTGAAGATGTTCCCTGCAGCTGAGGGCTCTCCCCCATTGGATTCCTGCCTTCACTGCCCAGAGCCCCGTGTGAGAGTCTGGGAGAGGACCAACTGTCCATTTCCTCAGACGCGGGCGCTGAGGCTTGCGAGCGAGAACTTCGTGGGCACAGAGGTGTTGAGCTGTCGATGGCAGGGCCCGGCTGGAACCCCAGCAGGGGCCACTGTGGTGACAGGGGTCAGGTCCAGTCAGAAGGGGACAGGGGACATTGCTCAGGGCCTCCAATGGGCTGCCCACCTCTGAGGTCCCCTGCCTGCCACCCTTGCAAAGGAGTGCCCTGAATACCTGGAGGAGACGTCCTTCTCCCTCTTAGGTAGCCCCCTGCGGCTGGGCTGCCACTCCTGAGGGTTCCCCCGCCCTTGGGCCGCAGGCACCTGTCCCAGGGGTCACCCCCTGGCTCACCTGGCCTCGTTTTCAGGAGACGGTTTTTAACCCAGAGTTGCAGAACACAGCAGGGCGGGGCTGGGCACACTCTCAGTGGGGCTGACCTCCAGCTTTCGGGACTGAGCAAAAGGAAAGCCGCCTCTTGAGGCCGAGTGGGTAGCTTCGTGGTGACTTCATGAGCAGAGACAGGTGGCCAGCACACTGCCCTGGTCAATGGCCATAAAGTCCTCAAGGAAACCAGAGCATTTGCTCCGGACTTTTGGGGTGTTGGGTGGACAATGCCTGAGGCTGTGGGTCAACTGTGCGCCAGGTCTGGGCACAGAGAGGGCCACCAGGTAGCCCCGTTGCTCTCAACAAGTCAGGGGCGGCGAGCCCACTGCCCCGGAGGAGAGGGCGGCCAGTGGACAAGGAGGGAGCGGCCCGATGCTGCCCACGCGGCGGGCCCCAGGTATAGCTCAGCAGCTGCCGTGTCCTCCCGGCAGCTCCGTGGACGGCGGGGCTGAGCGTAGTGCCGAGGACGGGCGCTCGTGGGGCCCCGGCCACCCTGCAGCCAGAGACTCGCGCTCGGCCCCTGCTGGGGAGCGCGGCCACCCCCACAAAGCCCTCAGAGGCCCCGCTCCCACTTGCTCCTTTAAAAAGAAATCTGGAATGAGAAAGAAGAAAGTTTCTATTTCTGATGATGCAGGGATGGAACGGGAGGCCTTTAAATCATTAAACTCCAGAAATCAATTATTTATTCAGGTCAGACAGACAGGAAGCCGCCTCCACCGGGGACGTCCACCGACACTCTGCCGCTGTGTCCGGCCACGCCCCTTGCCCGCTCTGGGCCTCGGTGTCCTCTGGGGCCAGCAGGCTTGGGCGGATGGGCTCCAAGAGAGCTTCCGGGAGCAGCCGGCCCCGGGCTCCCGCCGCCCCCAGCGCCTGGACCTCCTGCTCCCGCCTCCGGGAAGCTGGCGGGGGGACCCCATTACTGGCCACAGCGTTTCTCCCGCCCACCCTGCGCGGGGCCCTCATAGCCCGTCACGCTGTGACCCCACTCACAGACCAGGGAAGTGGGCACCGAGGAGAAGGTCCCCCAGCCTGAAGCAGCTGGCTGCGGCCTTGCTGCCCCCGGCGGGCATCGTCGCCCCCGCACCCCGGCTCCTGGGGGCCTGGCTCGGCCCCCTCCCCACCTCAGTGCCGCTCTGCCCCTGCCGGGGTGAGTGCGGCCAGGCCATCATCAGCGCCACCTCCTCCCCCCGGGCTGCCCTCCCCGTGCCTACGGCCGCCTCCGCCGCACAGGCCGTGCCGTCTTCCCGCCCTCCTGCCAGAGCAGGAGCCCCGTGGGCTGGGGACAGACAGTGCACAGGCACCTCCACGTCCCCGGTGCCCAGCACCATGCCTGCTGCAGCCGGTAAGCGTGAGCGAGCCCCAGGGCGCGTGCTGGTCGCCCCTGGGCCTGGCCCTGGAAAGCCCCCAGGGTTTACCCGCCCCTGGCACCTCTGAGACTGTTTATCCGCGGAGGGACGCAGCTTGGTAGGGAAGACGTGCGTTGCCGTGGCAACAGACACTTTTCCGCCTGAGCAACTACACTTGCACAGAAACCCTGGTGGGCGCGGTGGGCGCCGCCCCTGCTCCCGCAGCCTCCCACTGTCCCCTGCGCCTCTGCGCCGACTCTAGAGGCGCGCCCTCTCTCCAGGCCGCTCCATTCTCAGTGCTCTGAGCCCTGCTGGCTTCGCATCTCACCCCCCGGCCCCCCTCCCTCGCTGATCTGGCACTACCCAGCTGTGCGCCCCATCACTCCTCAGGGAGCCCTGGGCCCAGGCTCCCAGTCCAGCTGGCTTTGCACTCCACCTGCCAGCCGGCTTGGACACCTCCCCCCCTCGCCCTGGGCTGGAGGAGGGCAGGATCCTCCCAGGGCCCCCCAGAGTCTCTGGGTCGCGGAGGCAGAGAGGGCAGGGAACAGGAGGAGAAGCGTCTCCGGGAGAAGCCCAGGCCGGCCCCCAGCTCGGAGGGGCAGGGAGGTGCGGGCCTGGTCCCTCTGATGAGAGATCTCCACCCACCATCCTGCCAGGCTGGACCCCCCCTTCCTCTACAGAAACAGGGAGACCCCCACTGCCGGGGAGTCAGAGACCCTGGAGTCTGGTGTGGGGCGTCGGCCAGCCCCAGCTCCATGCCCCTCTCCTCACGCCCCAGCCTGCTGGTCCTGCCAGCCTCCACAGCCGCCCCCTCCACCCTGCCCCGCCGCCCCCGACCTGCATCCACCTGCATCAGCCTCCCATCCTGCAGCTCCACGCTGGTCTCCATGGCAACTCACCTCCCCCGCAGAGGACCACTGTGCTCAACTGGCCCCGGCCCTGCTCTGGGCCTGCTCTGGGTGGGGGCCGCCCACACACCTGCTCAGGCCAGAACTCAGTGCTCACGCGGGTGCCTGCCCCCACAGGCCAGGGAGCTGTGTGGAGGCGCACTGTGGGGGTGCACAGGTGTTTTGTGTGCAGGCCCAGGTGCTGCAGGCACCCACATCTCGCCCCACTCTGCCCTGGAGGCCTGAGGGCTCCTTTGCGGTGCAGGTGTCCTGCACCCACGGGCCGCTCTGGGCCCATCCCTCTGCGCGTCTCTGGCTGGGTGGGCCCAGCTCTGGCCAGCTCCTCCCCGACGCTCAGGCCCACACTCGCTGCCGAGGGGACACGCTCGCCACCTTTGCTGTGCCCTCCCCGGACCGCCGTCATCCAGGCTGGACTTGGCCTGGAAGCCATGTTCTGTTCTCCTGAGACGCCACCCTGATTCCATTTTCTTGTCCAGAGAGCGGGAGCTGAAAAAAGAGCCGTGGACAGGCAGCTGGGAGAGGGGAGGTTGCGGGCAGGCGTCTGGAGAGGTGCTGGGTGGCCTGCATAGGACTCGCTGCCTGCGAGCCTCAGTTTCCCTGTCATCTGGACTTTCTAGTTCCATCCAGAATTCCTCTGAAAGGTGATAAGCTGAATACTTAGTTCCCTTGACTGAGCATTTCCCTCCCCCCAGCCCAGCTTTACTTGGCAGACTGGGGAGGAGGGAGCCCGAGGCACCCCGCTGCCTTGGTGACACATGGCCTCCCGGAAGTCTCAGCAGGACCTGTGTCTGCCAGCGGGCTGCAGCAGAGACAGCGTCCGCCCAGCAGCCTGACCCAGAGGCCTTTGCTCTTTCTCCCGCCTGCCCCCTGCTCTGCCCACTTGCCTGGGCCAGGCAGAGGCCTCTGCGTTGGCCAGCCCCTGGTGACAAAGGGCACAGTCATCGGTGGGAGCAGGTCCCCGCCCCGGCGGCCAGCAGGGCCGTATATCAAACAGGGAAGGGTCAGAGGGAAAAGAAAAAACGCAGAACCCA
>NW_004567121.1:37799540-37808940 GCF_000260355.1 Condylura cristata
TCAGACTCTTGGCCATGGATGGCGGGGCCTCAGGGCTGGAACCGGGAGGGGCCCCGGGCTGGGGCTGGGGACTAAAGCCCAGGGGATCCCTGCCCTGTCCGGGCGCCCAAGGGCCCCAGGGATTGGAGTGGGGCCTGAGCCTCTGCATTTCTAATAAGCCCCACGCTGCACCCTGCTCTGGGACCACACTGACTCGATCAAGGGTGGGCCGAGGTGCCAAGCTGTCTGGGTTTGAACTTGGCCCGCCCGATTAGCTTCAGGTGTGGGCAAATGAATTCCCAACTCAGGGAGCCTTGGTGAAATGCCAGCCTTCCCGAAAGCCTCAGCAGGACCTTTGTCAAGGAGGCAGCTGTGGGGACCGAGACTCTCGAGTGTCCGTAGAGTTGGTAGATGCCAGAGTGCTTGGTCGGTGTTAGCTATGGTGCTATTATTCTCAAACACGAGGCTGAAGAATAGAAGCTTTTTTGCTGAGGATAAAGGGTTGCTGTTGAGGTTTAAGCAGCAAGAGACCTAACTAAAGTATCTTTGAAAAGACTTTCTCTGGGGAGGCTGGGAAATGAGTGGGAGGGAGTGGAGGCCTCGGGGCAGCGCTGACTTCAGGCCTGTTACAGGGTGTGGAGCGAGAGGCCTGGGAAGTGGTGGTGGGGACAGAGGGAGAAGAGGCCCGGAAGGTTAGCAGCTCAGGGGAGCTCACCGGAGGGGGCCCCGGGGGCCTGGCCTCGGGCCCAGGCTGGCCCGAGCCACAGGGAAGCTCTGAGCGTGGTGAGGGCTCCGGCCCCCTTGAACTACTGCCGTGCGCCCTGCCGTCCCACCCTGGGACAGACCCCTCAGGCTTCCTGCTGTGTGCCCGCCTCCTCTGCCAGCCTCACCCACCAGGGCTCAGGAGGCAGTGCTGCTCAGAGGAGGCAGACCTCCCGGGCCCCTCCCTGGGCCACCTCCCTGGGCCCCACTGGGAAATGCTTCCCAGCCTCTAATTTGTGTTAGCAGCAGTGTGGGGAGGAGAAGACCAAAGCAAACATTGTGTTCCAGACTTCTTAAACACTTGCTGGCAGGCCGCTCTGGGGCCAGCGAGATGAGGAGTAAACCCAACTTCTTGCTAATTCCAGGACGGCGGGGCTGGGCGGGTAAGGCAGACGCCTCTCGGCAGGAAGTTCCCTGGCCACGCCCGCCCACGTGTGGCCACCCAACTTGTGGGAAACTGTTCCTGTCAGGTGCTCTCTGCTTTCCCGGAAACGCCAGCGGCCAGCTGGTAGACAGCGGGCCAGGATTTCCACCCATTGTCCGAGGTCCAGGCTCGGTTCCTTCATGGTCCATGTGACAAATACCATATTTTTCTGCCAACATCTTCTCCATTTCTGCCATCACATCCGTAACTCAGGAGTGGGGGTGGGCTCCCTGCCCAGCCTGGGGTCGGCCGCCTGGGGCTCCCTCCGCCCCCCTGCTGGTGTCAAGGTCCTACAGTCACCAGGCTAAAGGCGTCATTTGCGCTCAGACCCAACATAAAACAGCAAAGAAGCTGCCTTTCTCTTGGTGGTTTGCTTCCACAGACAGCAGGGCCTGGACCTCGTTTACAAATTTATAAATAATACGGCCTGGGCAAGCAAACGTGACTACGGGGCGCGTGTACCGAGGCTGACCGGTCCGGAGACTGCACGTGCCGAGGGGCCTCCCGGGCGAGGGCCCACAGAAAGACAAAGCTCCAGTGACCTGAGGAAAAGCCGCCTCTCGCTGGTCCAGGGACCAGTCACCAGCCACTGCCCTCGGGCCACGCCCACACTCCTTGGCCTCAGCCCGCTTTTCCGCCAGCAGTGGAGTTCAACTCCTTTGTCGTCAGCCCGAACGAGCTTACTCCCCGGGCCTCCAGCCAGAACCTCCAGACCGCCTCCCCTGTCCTCACTTAGGAGGCCGGTTGAGCGGGCCCCGGCCACTCCTTACCCCGCGGCCGGCCTGGCTCCGACACACACCTGCACGCACCACAGCGCCCCAACGCGGCCCCCCCCACTTTACCTGGGTTTTGATGCTTCTGCTGCCCGCTTCCCTACTGAACTTTGAGTCTCCTGCAAACCAAGGCCTCGGACCTGCTTGTTGATGGCACAAGGCCAGTAGCACAGGCCCCGCTCTCGCCGGAAGGAGGTGTGCGGCCATGCGAGGGGACTCTGAGCAGGGCCAGAGAGGTGCCCGGGCTCCAGGAGCAAGAGAACTGTGGTCCTGGTGCCTGTCTTTTCCCTCGCGTCCCTCACATCGTCCTCCTCTCCCTCCTCCAACCAACCTGCTTTCCTCAGGTTCAGAAAGCAAAACATGGCCACGTATCTCCCAAGCCGATGGGATTTACCTCAGCCTCCTGGGGATCCTTGAACTCTCCAAGTCCCAATTCCAAAACCATCTGGAAAATTCTCTGGCTGTCTTGGCCAATCAGCCACCTCAGGGACACCCTCCTGCTGTGCTCTTGGCGGCTGAGGGGAGCCCTGGAAACACTTAGGTGAGGCAGAGGAGAAGCAGGTTCCAGAAGAGTCGGCACAGCACGCCCTCTGTCCAAACAACTCATCCCCCTGCCCAGCCCTGACTTCAGCGATCTGACCTGTCTGCGAGTCACGGCGTCACTCTGCAGGGACGTGTTGAAAAGAGCAGCGCCGGGTGGAGCGCCCTGTGTCCCTCAGTCCACGTTCCCTTGCGGAGCGATTTCTCTGCCCAGGAACCTGATAACGACTCACCAGACTATAGCTCGGCGGGACATGAGACGGCCACGCCTACAAGTGCCACGTGTGGACATGAGGAGCCTCACGGAAGATGCTTAGATCCACCAGACAAACAGGAAACGGTGACACGCAGGACAGCCCTGCGCAGACAAGCAGAGAGGGGGTGCGGGGTCACTGGCTGCATCCGGGTAGCCCAGCAGGCAGGTTCTGAAAGGGGGCTGTGGCGGAGGCCAGCCTGGCCCTCCACCTCTACGCCAGGAAGGCCCACACACAAAGACCGACCTCAACGTGACCGGCAGGAGATTCGAGCCGGCCAGAGGTGGCCGGGGCCTCCTGCACCTGACCCTGAATGTGCACACAGATCAAGACGACAGCAGGCCACTGGTCTTTATCCCGGCCTCTTCCCTTCCGAAGAATCAGCCTGAGCATTGTGGCGAGCTGGTATTTTCTGTTCTCTGTGCAGCTCTACTAGGACCTTGCGAACTTTCTGGTCTCTTGATCTTGTTTGCAGTGGCGGGGGTGAGGAGTGTGGTCAGGCCCGGAGAAGGGGGTGTTTAATTTCCCTCCATCTTGGGCCCCCCAGCCCGTACGAATGTGGGCACAGAGAGTTAAGGTCTGGTGCCCCGTGGGACAGAGTGCAGTGACCTCGAAGAAGTCATGCTTGTGACTTGAGCAGTCACCTCTTGGCCCCAGTTTCCTTATCCATAAAATGGGGGCAAAGACAGCGCTAACTTCAAGGCTGCTGTGAGGACTACGTGAATTGACATGATAAAGCTCTCGGGACACAGTCACGCCTACGCTGGTGCTAGCTGTGGCGCTCAGTGACCGAGAGGAGAAGCGGTCAACACCTGCCGAAATCGAGCTTCTTCCTTGTTTTCTGCACCAGATTCAACGCCTGTGTCTCTTGGGCTCATGTTACTTCTTTCATGCTATCCCAAGCATCGCTGTTTTGTGGTTTTTTTTACATCATTCTTCATTTTTGTACAGCAAATGCCTTTTCGTTCGGTGTGACCCCCATGGTCACACCAGGTCACCCATGTGCCGTCACCGTAGTCCCGCGTGCTCTTCCGCCCTGTGCAATCATCGCTTCCGTGACAGTGTGAGAGTGTCCTCACGCTGCGGCTTTGCAGCCATGTGTCTGCCCAGATGGGGAGCTCCCAGCAGGCAGGGGCCCTCCCTCCCGGCCACCCTCCCCATAAAATCAGGCGCAGGCCTGTGCTCCAGCAAGGCCTGGTTGGCAAGCCAGTAGCTACAGAACCCAGAGTCACCTCTCCCAGGCCCCGCCTCCTACCTGGCACACGTCATTTTACTCGAATTGAACTGAACTTCTGGAAGTTTGCGGCTAGACATCCTCACTAGCAGGCATCCTCCAGACGCCTGAAGGCTGCAGGCTTTTTCCAAAGGGAGAGGCTAAGTCCTGAAAGTTTAGTGGCCCTTCCCGAGCTCCCAGGGGGCTCCACTGCCTGGGAGAGCTGTGCCCAGGAGTCCCCGCCCACCCTAGGGCCCCTCTGTGGGTGCCAGAGGACCCTCACCTATGGGTCACACTGACGAGGTGTGCCTGGGTGGTCCCTAGGAAAAGGGGAAGTTCTAGGTTCCCTGCCCCACCCAGAAGGAGGGTGGAGCTGAGGAGAGAAAGGAGAGAAGAGAAGGAATCTGAGAAGGAAGCAGGAAGCAGGGTGGAGCAGAAGGAGCCCTGAGGAGGCCACACGGGCAGCAGCATGTGATGGAGACGCCAAGCTGTTCCTGGCCCCGGACTGGCCTCGGCAGATGCGGGTGAGAGGCCGCGGGAGGTCATTGACTATGGCGGTGTTTATATTGCTTTTGATTTTGCTTTTCCTCCCAGACGTGTCTGGCCACGTCCGATCCTTGTCCATGGGTCCCGGCCAGAAGGTGCTTTGGCCTCGTGGCAGCTTTCAGGCCTTGCTTTGGGTCAGGCCCTTTTGGTGGACTTTTGGCCATGAGGGGACGGGTCACTTCAGGTGTTTGATTTAAAAATTATATTCTTTGTCTCCTGTATTGTATACTCACTGTTTTAAAGGCCCTTTTCATTCAAGTCTTATATGTTTTGTCTTGATGCGGCAATGGCAGATCCCATTTAGAGCAGGCAGGTTTGGGGGTTCAGTGGTGCCCCCCTCCCTGCCTTGTAACAGAGGTACCCTCCCCACCTTTCTGGAAACCTTGCTGGGTTTTCTCCTGGAGCGTTGTTCTCCTAAGCGAAAATTCCAGAAACCCAATCCTTTGTCTTTGGCGATAATAACCCCTGTGGAGGTTCTGTGCGATGCCTCAAGCCCAAATGACTATTTGAAGCATTATTAGAATTCAGGCCACCCCATCAGCCCAGTTCTCTCTGCGCTGGGAGGCTGGGAATAAACAAGGTAGATTGCGAGCTGCGTGCAAAGCCTGGACGATGGGTTGAATTACCACTGAGGATTCCAGCGTCTGGGAGCCCCCAGGAAGTGTTACCGAGCGAAGCATAAAACTGACTCCCCAAAAGGAACCCAAGAAAGCTCCGTTCCACTGTACAAGCAGAATGCTTATAAGAGACCTTTGGCCACATAAAACTGGGTTTCTAGTGGTCACCAAGGGTGTTCGCCTGGAGGCAAGTGGCCTCCTGAGCTGGATCCCCTTGGTGCGATGACTGGAGGTGTGGGGGAGCAGACAGCCAGCCCAGGATACCTCACCGGCGCCAGGCTTTCTCCTTTGGCTCTGAGGCTAAGTCAACAAATGGAATAGGAGGTCGCTTCCGTGTTGCCGAGTCTGTTAAGAAATTCACTATGAGAAAAAGACAAGTATCAGATGGTTTCACTTATATGTGGACTATTGAGAAGCTGAACAAAGGGCTGGGAAAAGATAAAACTTGCAAGCTGACCACAGACCTGAGGCCTCCAGCAGGGAGAGGGGAAGGGAGGAGTCAAAGGGGAAGGAAGCACACCGGGACTGTGGGCCATGCCGTGGGGGCTTCCCTGAGGGGAGAGGCCAAACACTGCACGAAGAGCAGCGATGTAAGGAGACAAGCACATTTCACAAGGCATCAACAGCAAAGTCAGGCCCCCGGCGGCCAGCGGGTCGGGACACAGCACGCAGGCTGCCGCAGCCGCTTCCCTGCGAGCTCGATCCCGCCCCGAAGGTGGCCCCCAGGGCGCGGCAGACCGCTCCTGACCCCGCTGCCCCTCAGCAGTGGACTTGGTCCATCTGTCCTGCTCCCCGCTCTGTCTCTGATGAATCCTCTCACTGCCCCTGCGCCTCTGGCCTGCACCCCAGTTCTGTGTGCATAAATAAATCTTCCAAAAAAAAAGGAATGTCGGTGTCTTATTGGGGCGTGCAGGGGGTGTCTTTGGGGGGTTCTTGGAAACAAACAAGGCCGGTGCCCACCCCAGCGCCCACTGACAACTCCTGGGAGACGCCTGCAAGCTCCCACACTCGCCAGCCCCTACCCTGGTGCAGAATCCCCAAAGGGCGAGGATCACTCTTATTCAGAAGCAAGAGAGCCTGGGCCTTCTCCTCGCTCCTGACCAAAACTAACACCCCTGGTTTTCTGGTTGGCTCCCCTTTGCTCTTTAAGCAATAAACAAGAACCATCTGACATGTCCTTAATTCCTGAACCTCAGGCTCAAGCAGCTTACCTGATTTACTTCGAACCTCTCCTGCTCTCCCAGACGTGGCCTCTGGCCCGGTCCCGTGTTCTCCGTCCCTGAACCCTGCAGTGGTTACAACCGGCCCCTTCCCCCAGAGGGCCCCGGGGCTGCTCACTCAGATCCACCAGGTCCCTTAAGAACAACGCCCTGTGGGAGGGAACGTCCACTGGTGCGGCCACTGAGGAAGCCACCGCGCTTCCTCAAAAACTAAGACCAGAAATACTGCATGGTCCATCTGTCCCACTGCTGGGTAGTTACGAAGAATATGAAAACACTAACTCAGAAAGACCCACGGGCCACGCTCCACGCAGCGCTACTCACCAGGGCCCCGACAGGTAACAGCTGCCATCTAGAGGGCAAGGGCCCAGCCCAGCGGCCGTGAGGTCACAGGCTGCGGGAGGGCGCTCGGGGAGGCGCTGGGCTTGGTCTGGGGGTGGCTGAAGGAGAGCAAGAGGGCACAGTGGAAAAGCCATGGTCATGGGGAGCAGGCCGACGTGGCCCCGGCTCCCTCCTTCTGCCACAAGGCAGCGCGGAGGCTACGGATACACCACTGGCCCTCGGTTTCCTCACCTGGGACACGGAGAGCTCAACCTTGCCTGCTTCCTTTCTGGGGCCACTTCAGATGGGGGTGGGCGCCTGTGGATACCTCAGAAAATGTCCATCTCTCCGTCTGGTGAGGACAAGAGCGAGGGGGGGATGTGGGCAGCCACGGCTGGGGGGCGGGGGGGCGGTGGGCCCCTCCTAGCCGGGCAAGCCAGGTTGGGGCGGCCTGGGACTCTGCTGCCCTCCCAGGTGGCTGTGAAAAGTCTCTTTTTGTTTCAACTGACGTCAGCCTTACTGAGCACGGTCGCTATCTCTTTCTCATCTCTGGACAGGCGCAAATGAACCCCGCTCCAGAGAGGTTCCCTCTATCGTGCCCAGGGCCTGGGGGACGCTCACAGACCTCAGGTTCAGTCCTGTCTCCTGTGGGAGCAGGAGTCGGGCCCCTGGACCCCACCGGCCCCCCGGCCAGCCCATGCGGCATCAGCAGACCCCTCTGGGTGGCCTCCCCAGGCCCTCTCCCACGCAGACAGCACGGGGCCTGACCTCACGCCTTTGGCCCACACAGAACCAGACAAAGACCCGCGCTCACCGAGCAGCCGTGAGGGGACAGACGCTGACCCAAATAGGCACGTAAGACACCACAAATAGGATGACAGAGGATGTGAGCGACGGGAAGTAAATAGGGCAGGCTGGGCAGGAGACGTGGGTGGTGGAATTTGAAGCAGAGTCAGGCTGCTCAGCGGGCGACAGCCGAGTGATGCCGGGGAGTGGAAGACCCCGGGAGGCGGGAATCGTGTCCCCGACGAGCCCACGTCCAGAAAGGGACGGCGTCCCAGGCCGTGCCCTGTGAGGTGCCCGACTAACACCTTCACTTCACTAATGGGAGAAGGAGTTCGTCTGGGCTCCCACGCTAGCAAGCAGTGGAGCTGGTCCCCGTGGGCCTGACTGACTCCCTCCCTGAACTTAGCACTGTCCCCGCCCCAGAACCCGAACGTCCCTCCTGACACCCCAGGCGCAGAGGCGTGGTGGCAGACAAGCATGGAACTTCCGGTTGAGGTTATCAAGGAAGGCTTCCTGGAGGAAGAAGCGCGTGGGGCAGGCTTGAAGGCGGCATAGGGTCTCCGTGGCTAGGGCTAGAAGGGATTTCTGGAAGGAACGGACCACGTGCGTAACTGAGAAAGGCCTGCGTGAGAGGCCGAGCACAGCTTCCAGGCAGCACTGGACAGGACGTGGGGACTAGGCTGGGGTGGGCAGAGTTCGAGGGACTTGGGTGATGCAGGGCAGACCCGTCACATGCTCCTTGTCTGAGCGTTCGCTCCTTCTTCTGTCAAGACTTTTCATGTGAACGATGGTGGCGCCTCGATATCCATCTGGGCCCCCACAGACCTGTGTCCGTGAACAAGCTCCCAGGAGGTGTGGGTGTTCCTGGGGGTGGAGGGCCTGGTCCAAATCCACCCAGGTCCCCTGCTTCTCCCCGCCACCCCTCTGCACCCAGCCTCACCCCGCCTGCCAAGGCCAGGTCTGGCGGGAATGGCCTTCCCAGCCGCCAGCGCGTGCACAGGGATTGCTGTCTTCACCCTCCAGCGCTCTAAGAGGGCGCTCGGGGCAGAGACACAGGCAGAGCGTGTGAGGCCAGAGGCGGGCGCTGAGGGAGTCGAGGAGTGCCGCACGTGTCCAGAAGCTGGAAGAGGCGAGGATGGACCCTCCGTGGAGGCTTTCGCGGGAGCCTGGTCCTGCCAACACCATGACGTTAGACCCTTTGCCTCCAAAATGTAAAGGAATACGTGGCTGCTCTCGGCCGCCGGTGGCAGCGCTCCAGGGAGCCGGTCCTGAAGCGGGTATCCCTCGCCGCTCCAGGCCCAGTGCCTGCGCCGCCGGCTCCCTGGGGCCTCGGAACAGCTTCCTGCGCCCGGCGCTCCTGCCCTGAGGTTGCAAGTCCGCACCAATGGTGTCTGGGGCCCCTCAGGCCTCCCCGCGCCGGCCCAGATCAGGCCTGAGGGTGACCCACAGGGGAACCGCAGATTCCACGTGGCACCATGGAATTGAAAAGAGGCCACACGCGTGCCTCCCACGAGGCGGACGTGGGTTTCGCTTTGTCTTCGTCTTCCTGTCCCCTTGTTCCAACCTGGTGACCGGCTCGAGCTTCAGGGTCCCCTCAGACACAAAGCTCTTGCCGAAACCTTGACCCCTCCCCTCCCAGGCAGAAGACACCCCTCCCTTTTACTGCTCCGCTCCTTCTGGGGGCTCTCTCCTCACTGGTGTCCTGTGTCCCCCACAGGGTGATACCGTCAGGTGGTGTCAGGGCCCCGGCCGGCCGGGGAGGAGCTTGTCCTGCTGACCCAGCTCCTCTCTCTGCTCCTCGCAGGCGAATGAAGGAACGAGCAGGTGTGTGAGGGGCCAGGACCTGGGCAACCAACCAGCATTCACTAAGCAGACTGCGCCAGCTGCTCCACTTGATTTTATTTTTTAGTGTAGAATCTGCTCTCTATGGCCTCCAAGAAGTCTACATGGTGCCTGAGGCGTCAC
>NW_004567121.1:37809175-37839441 GCF_000260355.1 Condylura cristata
CCAGCCTGTCTCCTGTCATTAGAGATCAGTGAGTTTTCTGGAACTGTAACTCAACAGAGTGGAGCAGCGTGTGCTCTTTGTGGCCTGGTGTAGGGCTGTGTTAACGCAATCCGCAATGGCGTTCTCCACAGAGGCGGGGGCGCCCTGTCCGCCAGCAGGGCGTGAGGGTTCCAGCGCCCAAATGCCCTTCAGCACTTGATGTGACTGGCCTTTTTAGTTCTGACCCCACGTCCTAAAGGGTGTCTGGAAGGTTCTCAGGCGACTTCCCTTTACGTTTCCTTGGTGACTCCTGGCCGGGTAGGTGCTTCACTTTCACAGCCCGGTTTGGCTTCCACAGCGGCCCGGTGACCCCGTTTCACAAAAAGGAAGCTCCGGGTCAGCGCCGGGGTCACCCGGCTGTGAGTGGTAGAACCAGACTTCTCCTGGTTGCTCAAGGGCTTGTCCTCGGCGACCCCGTTAACTCTGAAGTGCCGGGGCCTCCGGCCAGGTGAGAGCACAGAGCGTCTGGAGGGGAGTGAAGACGCAGCCAAGGCCTTCCTCGGCTCCCTTCCCGGCTCCTGTCCTCAAAAGCAACGAGGCTGCCAGCCCTCAGCACAGCCTGGCAGGCCGCCTGGTGTCAGCCCCACGCCGCACGCGGCCGTCGCCTGCCGGGCGTCTCCCCCGCTGGAGGGGAGCTCCCTGCCTGCTCTGGCTTCCTCATGCTCACCCTCTCTCCGAGACAGGTTTCCTAGAGTCCAGTCACAGCTGTGGCCGCCCAGTCTGTGGGAAACGCGAGGCCGGGCCAGCAGGCCTGCGCAGAGTTGACAAGTCTCCTCAGCAGGCCCTGTTCGCCTCGAAGCCACCTCGGAGTCCACAGGCGGCAGAAGGCCACCTCTGGGGTGAAAAGAGAGGACAGCTGGGCAGCCGCCAGGGACCCTGTGCACACAGGCGCCCACGCACGCGCTCTCCCACGCGCTCGTGCGACTCTTTCCTCAGCACATCCCCTCAGGCCACACCCTTCCCTCGTAACTCAGACCCCAGAGTGTCACAGTTGGCATCTCCCACATGACTTGTCCCCCACTAGTCGTGGGGATCAAAACTAGCCTCAGGTTTCGCAGCCAAAGTAGCCAAGCGCAAGCACTCGGAGCCCCGTCCCAGCTGGCCCATGGGCGCGGCCGCCTCTCCCGCCCCCCCCCGACTCGCCAGCCCTCCTGTGCTGGGGCCACACTGCCTGCGCGGCCCCTCCCCGGCTGCGGGGCCCTGGGGAGCACACCCCAGGGCTGAGCGGGTCCTCTGTGAGCTTCTCTTGCAGTTCAAGCTTCCTGGAGACAGGACATCGCATGCCCGACTAGGCAAGGCTGGAGGGCTGCGCGTGGAGACCCCAGCACACGCCCCGTGCCCAAGTGGCCTCTTCCAAGCCCTCATCTCGGGCGGGACAGGGGCATCCGGGAGCCTTGGGCTCAGTGGGGCCTGAGGCCTGGCTGTGACCCCCGCCCCCCGGGTAACCCCCAGACAGTCACTGTGACTGTCTGCGTGATGGGCACCCGAAAGGCGGCCCGGAAGTCAGGCAGGATGAACCCATCGAACAGGAAACAGCACACCGAGAGCCCGCTGTGCCAGGCTCGGCTCGAGGCAGCCAGACACAGCGGTGGCTCCCACCTGCGCCCCAGGCACCCCCCCTCCTGGGCCCGTCACTCCAGGCAGAGGGCGCGCCCTGCGCTAACAGGAGGCTGTGCTCGGGGAGCCCCTAGCCGCGGGGGGCTTCAGGTGCCCTGCCAGGGTGTCACACCTCAGGCCAAAGCTTAGAAGCTAACAGGCAGAGAGGGATTCCAGGGGCCTGGGCGCCACTGCTCCTCGCCCCCAACTTGGTGGGGTGCAGCAGCCGCAGCTCGAGAGTCAGCCACTGGAGGAGGGCGCAGGCCAGATCCAGAGGGTGGAAGCAACTGACTTGGAGTTTTGTAGTTGCTCTGACTGCACAGCCTTGCACCCCAGCCCCAGGCAGCCTGTGACACAGGCTAGACAGTCCCAGGAGCCCGAGCCTGCCCTCAGCCACGCCGCCCTCAAGGGGTCCCCTGGAAACTTGGAGGGGTGCAGGCAAAGCCCATGGGAGGGGGCTTGGCCCCAGAGGAGAGGGGTGGCAGCACCATCAGGAAGCTGGAAGGCACGGAAGGGGCTACACCCTGCGAAGTCCGAAGGTAGGAGGGGCAAGCTCCGTCTGTATTCATTGTTCAGACTGATGTATTTGTGCACAGAACTGGGGCACAGGCCAGAGGTGCCGGGGAGGGGGGGTGAGAGGACGCCCCAGAGACAGTGCGGGGAGCAGAACAGGCAGTTCGATTGAAACACTGCTGAGGGGAGCAGTGGGGAGACCGGAGGGGTCTGCTGCGCCCCTGGGGTCCCTCCCTGGCCGGGGATCGAACTCACGCTGCAGCGGCTGTGGCCAGCTTCGTAGTGCTGCGCTTTTATCCGTTGTGCCACGGGGGAGGGCCTGATCGTTTTTAAACAAAAACAAAATAGCCACCACCCTCCCTGTAGCCCCCCCGCCCCCCAGTTCTTTAGCTCAGATTTACTTGTCGTGGTCAGCTCACCCGCTCCATTCGCTTCTGTCTCCCGTGAAGGTGAAGCCATGGGTACTTGTCCTTATCTCTCTGGCTCCCTCTCTTCACATGACCCCTTCCAGCTCCTTCCATTTTGTGGCAAAGGGCAGCTTCCCTCGCCCCTGCTGCCCCTCGGTGCTCCCTGGTGTCCCCAGGCCGCGTCTCTGGCCTGTCCATGCGTGAGTCCAGCTGGCTGTGCCTCAGCGGGGATTGTCCCAGCTTAGGGAGGGGCCTCCGGCTGCCAGCTGGGCACCAGTCGGAAGGAGGCCTAAGTAGAAGAGCGGAGCAGGTGCAAGATGCTGTGGCCCCAGGCGTGGCGGGGCCCGGGGCCGTGGCCTGCGGTGCCAGGGGTGCGCACGCGGGAGTTCTCAGCAGCGGTGCTTCTGCTGTGGCTGCTCACTCTGTGGGGCGCCCCGTGTGCTGGAGGCGATTTAGCAACACCGCAGCCTCCACCCTCTAGATGCCCCCAGCCAGGGTGGTCAACCACGTCTCCAGACAGGGGTGCACGTCCCCGGGCAGCAGGGGGCTGCACACTTGGCCGGAAAGAGACAGGAAGGTTCTGCCGGCTCTGCCGTGTGGGTGACGATTGACGCCCAGTCCGCCGTGGGGGCTGTGGTTGGGGGTGGGGCTTGACTTGACTCCCACCTATAGGGGGTCCGACGCGGCGCCTGCACCCACCCACACGGCCCAGTCGCGCAGGGTCAGCAGAGGCAAACCCAGTCCTGAGGCCTCCGTGCTCTCTGACTGCGGCGTCCTGGCGCGTCAGCCTCCGTGACCCACACTTCTGTGCAGTGACTGCAGCACCCACGCGTGCTCTGTGCTGAGACTCCTCGCTCTCTCCTCAGAAGTAAGTGGTTTCTCCAGCAGAGACAGGTCTGCGGTGACCCACGGGCCAGAGCGTCTGTGCAGGGGCCCCCGGAAGTCAGAAGGGCGTCTCCAGAGCCGTGGCGGCGCGCCCAGCCTGCCAGGCCTGGTCTCCCCGGGGCCCTGCGCCCTCGGGCAGCTGAGCTGCCCTCCGCGAAGGTGGACACACAAGCAACACCTATCAGAAGGCTGTGTCCACTCAGACCAGAGGGAGCTCTGTGCACACAGGGGAGGACTCCTGGACGTGGGAGAAGAGAGCTGCCCTTGAGGGCGCAGGAAGGAGTCGGGGTGATGGGCCGAGAGCACGTCTGAGTGACAGATACGGGACATTCACGCAGTGGGCAACTGACAGAGCAAGACACAGAAGCTGGTGGACAGTAGTGACTCGGTGGAGACTCTGCGCGTACGAGGGAAGCGGAGGGAGGAAGGAGCACGCAGTGCCACGCTGGCGGCGGGCAGTCTCTGCCAAAGATCTAGTTTTTGGTTAATTATCAACACCTCCTTGTTGGGCCGCTTCCATTTTGGCCCTGAGACATAGGGTCAGCCTCGGAGTGCAAATCAATACAACCAAAGGAGGCCCTTGCGGACGCCTTTGACAAGATGGACAAGAGAGGTCGGAACCGTTCACCGGTCCAGGCAGGGTGGGAGAACCCGAAAGCCCAAAGCCAGCACCGGCGCAGCGGGGGTGAGTCGGGAGTGGTCAGCAGCGCGGGCCGCAGGCGGGGAGGCCGGTGCCAGCGCGGCTCCAGAGGCTGCTGCCCGCGGGCAGGGGACCAGCCCCTCTGACAGAGCAGCAGAAGCCTCGTGAGCAGATCTGCGGTGGGGCTGCCGGAGCTGAGCCGCAGCCAGCATGCACGGGGAGGATCCAGACGGACTCAGGGTCCCCGAGAGAAATACTCCGGCACCCAGAGAGAGCGAGCGCAAGCCCAACTTGAGGGCTGTCAGGAGTGAAGGGAAGCCTGGCTGACCGGCCATGTGGAGCCAGGGCCACGGGCCTGCCCCAGCAGGCAGCTTGTTGGGCCCTGGACTCTGCTCAGCCGTGTGCGAAGCAGCAGGGAAGTTTCTGGGCGACTCCCGGCTCTCCAAGGACTCCCCAGGGTTCGTTTCTTTTCTAGACAGGGGAGAAAAACTGTGACCCCTCCCTGCTCCGTTTTCTCCTGCACCGAGCAATCAGAGTATTTTGGTTAATAACCTCAAAGTGTGACTGACTGACTCTGATAGCAGATGGCAGTCCCTTAAATCCTTCCTTGCACAGAGCGTGGTGGCCTGAGGGGAGAATATGCTTCGTCCTCTGGGAAGAATGACAGAGAAGAATGCCCCGCCACACCTCTCGCGGATGGGGACTCGTCCAGTGACCATGAAGAGTTCAAGGGGTTCTGGGCCAGACTGTCCCCTGCGTCACCCCGTTCAACAGCTCCACCTGCCATGCCGGAAAGGGAGGCGAGAGAAATGGGTTCCCCAGAGCCCAAGTCACTCAGAGGCACCCAAGCCCACATTGCATGTTACAGCGAGGAAAGTGAGACCCAGCAAGCCTATTGGATTGGCCTCAAGCTCACAGGGGCCTGGAGCAGAGGAGCCCAGGACCCCCATCTGATTCTCTTTCTTTTCCTCAGCCTCACCCCCGGATGACCTACCTCCCGCTGGCGAGAAAGCAGCTGGCACACCCTGCACCAGCGCCCGGCTGTCACAACAATGCAGAGTTCCGAGCGAACTTTCCCGTGTTTGCAAAACAGCCCTGATGCAATGGTTTCCCAACCTCAGAATTATATGTTTGCAAGAGCAGCTCTTATAAAACCTGCAATTTTGAGAAGCGCATCAGTCCTGAGCTTGAGCAATCCCTCCCTCTCCAATTAGAAAGCAGAGCTTAGCTCCAGGGCAAGTCAGGATTTTTTAACCTGCCTGACAAATCTGCATAAATATCCTCATTTAAAATAAAAAATGAAAAAGCTTAGGCCTCTCTGACAGGCTTGGCCACTGAGGAACTGACCTAAAGGATGGTTTCTCTTTGCACAGATGGTTTCCGAGAGCCTTCAGGCCACCCCAGCCTCTGGCAAAGGTCAAGGCGGAGTTGTAGCCAAACGCCTGCTCTTGACCTGCTGGACCCTATTCAGTCTTTGACCCCGACAGGCCCGTGGGCCCCAGGAGTACCACCCAGCCAGAGACTTGGGGGCCAGGAAGGCTGGGCCTCGGAGGACCGACCCCAGGGCTGCTGGGTGAGATGGGGTGCCAGGATGCAGGCTGGGTAGAGCTGATGGAAGAGCGCGGTCCCGGGGTCTGTGCAGACTGAGGTTCACCAACTGCCGTCACTGGCGTGTCACCTGCTCTGAGCCCCACTCAGCTCCGTTGCTCCGTGGCACGAGGCAGGACACTGCAGGCTGTGGCGTAAGACGCAGGCAGCGTGTGGGCAGCGGACAGCTGGGCGGGGCAGAGCCAGCCTCCAAGTCTGGAGGTGACCGGGTTCTGCTTGGTCACAGCAAAATTCTCAGCCTTCTTGCAGTTTGCCGAGTTCTGCTCCTAAGGTTGTGAGTGTGACGTGGTCGCCACCACGCTCAGCAGCACTTGGAAGGGGAACAGACGTGAGGCTGATTTTGCAGGCTCGGGGTGTGGGTGGGGGAACAGATGGAGGGTGCAGAGTCTGGTGAGGCCACTCTGGTCTCCACTGTGTCCCGCAGCCTGGATATTTCCCACCCGCAGGGCCAGAAGGATGATGGTTCTCAAGCCTGGTAGCACCCTAGAGTCGCTAGGAAGACTTCAAGGCATATCAGTGGCCTCAACCCCAGAGTTTTATGTGGTCTGGGGTGGGGGCCCCATAAGGCATTCTCAGGGCACTCTGAAAGGGCAAGTAGACCTCTGCCAGCCCTCTGAGGTCTCCGGTGTCCCCTCTGACGCGCTGGGAAGCAAAGGACCCAGCAGAGGGGCAGGCCCGCCGGGGGCGGGAGGCTGCTTGCTGTGGACTGTTGCGTGGCCTTGGGAAAGATCACTCTCTCTCTCTGAGCATCAGCGGGGAGGGGGAGAGCTGGGTGTCGGCTCAGGTCACGTGCAGCTGTGAGTCTTGCGGCTCGCGCTCCGGAGGCCCCTAGTGAGCAGAACTGCCAGGAGAGCCGGGCCCAGACAGGTTCACTAAGAGATGCAGCCGGAAGTGGGCGCTCAGGTGTGCAGGGGACCCCACAGCGCTGCCCAGACCAGCCCTGGCATGTCAAGTGAGGACTCCAGTGAACCTGGGCAGACAAGGTCTAGTCTCTGAAAATTAGCTCTTGCATGATGAAGACACGCAAGCCCGACTTCCCCGCCTTTCTGGATGAGGAAATGTGGCACTAAGGCTCTCTCGCTACCTGTGCGAGGTAACAAAAGGCAAAGCCAGATGAGGCCCCACCGCGGGCCTGGCCTGCTACTCGTCCTCTCTGACCCAGCTGCTCGGGTGGTGCCACAGAGACGGACTTCCAACCGCTCGAGAGACACAGGAGCTGGTAGGAGGTAGCCAAGGAAAGGGATTGGCACACAGCAGCCCCCACTCGTGACTATCCCATCTTCCTGCAGCAGACACCGTCCAAACACCCCCAGGGGTGAGCTCGGGGGGCCACGGGAGCAGCCCCGTGCAGAGAGCGCTCGGGAGACTCCCCCTTCACAGGCCAGGGACACGCACAGGGAAGGGAAGTTGCCTGCCTGAGCTCGCGCGGGGTCAGCCTGCAGCGAGGCAGGCAGGCGGGCTCAGGCCCGGGCCCTCCGTCTCGCAGCGAATGCTTCTGGGGTGTTAACTGGAAGAAAGGCCCTCAGAGGAGCCGAGAGTATACAATGGCGTTGGGGAAACTGGACCGCCACGTGCAGAATGAAACTAGAACAGCAGCTCACGCCGTAACCAAGATCAGCTCAAAACGGGCACAAGGACATGTATGTAAGTCTTTTCACATACAAGACTTGTAGGTGCCGTGAAATATGTAGAAGAAAGCATGAGCCAAACGCTCGATAGACTTCTGCGATGTCTATGGATTCATCCCCAGCAGCAAGGAAAACAAAGAGACTGTGAACCCTTGGGCCTAATCAAAGCAAAAGGCTCTGCACAGCGAGCGGAATTGTCGCCCCATTGAAAAGGCCCCCCACTAGACCCCCCCCTAGATGGGAGAAAATCCTCGCACCATGGACCTGACAAGGGGCTGCTAGCCAAGATCTACAAAGAACACACACAACCCAACAAAAAGAAAACAAAGAATCCAATCAAAAGTGGGCAGAAGAGCCAAGTAGACACTTCTCCGAAGAAGACGGAGATGACCAATAGGCCGTGACAAAATGCTCACGGTCCCTTACTGTCAGGGAAATGCAAGTCAAAGCCCCCATGACATGCCACCTCTCACGGGTGAGAATGGCCCAGATCAAAATGATCATCAGCAGCAAGTGTTGGCGAGGAAGTGGGGGAAAGGCACCCTCTGCACTCTGGGTGGGAGTGTACACTTGCCCAGACCTTCTGGAGAGCAGCATGAAGCTTCTCAAGATATTAAGAATGGATCTACCATGTGAACCAGCAATTCTGGTTCTAAGCACTGACCCGAAGAAAGCAGAGATAGGAATTCAAAGAGAGAGCTGCTCTCCTGTGTTCACTGAGCACTGTTTACGACAGCCAAGCCAAGGAGACAATCCAAGTGCTCAAATACAGACACGTGGGTCAAGGAGATGTGGGCGCCATATGCCGTGGAATACTACTCAGCTGTCAAAAAGGTACTTTCTTGCCATTTGTGACCACTCGGGTGGAGCTGGAGGGAATGATGCTGAGTGACGCATGTCCAAAGGAGAAAGACAGATGCTAGATGGTGTCACTGATATGTGAAATACAAAGAACCCGAACAAAGAGTCCTCAAGCTAAACTAAAAACAAACTCTATTAGTCTGACTTGTAGAACTGAGGGCACCAGAGAGAGGGGAGCAGGGCTGAGAACAAAGTGTGGAAGGAGTACAGTGGACTGTGGGTGTTTGGGGGGTGGTTTTGGTGCAGTAGCGACTCCTGAAGGGGGACACCCCAGACCTCGAAATCACACCGAAAATGTAAACCGACATTAAGTCAAAAAAAATTAATAAAAATAAAGCTAGCCAATGACCTGTCTAAAAATATCTCGGTGAGCTGGACAGTTTATTAGACCATCAAACCACGGAGCAGCTCAGAGGTTTCCTCTGTGAGAACAGTTGCTCAGCCCAAGTTAGAGTTTACAGGGACGGGACAGGGAGTTCTTGACGTGGAGACGGAGCTATCCGGATGGCAGACCTGCCCTGAGGCTCCTGACCTAAGACGCGCTGACGGCCACGGCGCAGGCGGCATCGAGGCCACGCTGGGGCCCTGTGTTCTTGCTCCGGCTGTTGCAACCTCTTTATCAGGCCCTTGGTCACGACAGGGGACAAAGGCTGGTCTCCCCGCGGCCAGAGGTGGCCCGGCTGTTCCATGGCCCCGTCTGTGCCGCGGCTCTGCCCTCAGCGCTGCTGCAGCAGGTGAGCCCCGAGCCTTTACTGCCCGTTCGCAAAGGTGAGGGGGGAAGCGCCCTTCACCCTGGGGGGCACGGGAGGGTGCGCAGCCGGCTCTGCGGGCTGTGGCCCTCGCGGCCGTGCCATTTAGGATGAGGCGCTGGCGTCCTGGAAGGTGAGTTAGATTATTCCCCAAACATCCTGAGTGTGCTGCTAGGAGCGTCCGTTGGTGAGCGGTAAGCGAATTTCTGTTGCAAATACACCCCAGGGTGGGCCTGCTGGGGGCTGGGGCTCTGCATGGTAGCTTCGGGGTGGCTGGAAAACCCCTGGGGTGGGGGGCAATGAGCTGGGGGTGGGGGCGCCATCCTCTCCCTCTGTCTGCAGCAGCAGATTGAGGGACCAGCCGGGTCAGCCCCCGCCCGAGGCGGGTCAGAGGATGCTCCCGCAGGTGTGATGGGGGCGGCCAGTTGTCTCCCCCAGCCCTGGGGACAGTGAGGTCACCAGTGCAGCTGCAAAAGGGCAGGCGGAGGGGAGGTGAAGGCTGGATGAGGATCACCCCAGGCTGCTGGCCTGAGGCCAGCCCGGGAAGGAAATGGGGCGCTGGACGGGTGAGCGGAGAGGCTGCCAGACTGCCAGTGGGTGTGAGGACGCCCGGGCCATCTGGGGTCTGGTCGGTAACGGACAGGGCTGGGGATAAGGACAGAGCCCAAAGGTCACAGCGCTTGTCCGTGCTGAAGGGACGCCTCCGTGAGGGAGGGGAGGCTGGGTGGCGGGGAGCCCGGGCTCACGTCTGCGCCCTGAGAAGGCATGCCCGCGGGTGTGGGGTTCGGCTTCGAGGGCGGAAATACCTGACGCTGTCTAGGAGCAGGGTGGAGGGGTGAAGGGTCAGGCGACCTCGCTTGTCAGTAACTCAGGGGCGGGGTGGCAAGGAGGGCTGGGACCCGAGTCTGGTGCTGTGGGTCACCGCTGTGAAGAGCGAGAGGCCACGGTCACAGCATGACCGGCGCAGGGCCTGGCCATACAGCTGAGCCCACGTGGGGCCCACTCATCAGCAACCATGGCCTAGGCACCTGCTGCAAGGTGGAGGCGCGGGTGGTGCTGAGCCTGAAAAGAACGGACTTTCTATTGCTCATCTCAAAGGAGGAGAAGACAGCCACAGAGAGCTGTGTCGCTCGGGGGAACCTCCCTGCCAACTCAGTCAGTTCGCCGGTCCCTTCCGCTGGACTCGGCCCCACTGGGCCCCCCTGCAGAGCACCCGCTCTGTTACAGCCTCACCTCAGCACGCAGACTGCCCCTCACCTCCTACAGCCAGCGCAAAGCCCCTCTCGACTTCTTTCTCATTCCTTGGCGCCCCTCAAGGTCAAATCCATTAAGTGTGACCTAAGCACAGGGCTCCTCTCTCTTTCCTCCCAAATGATGCTCCGAGACCCCGTTTCCAGCAGTGGTCTTCACAGTGTCTCACCCGGGGGCGCCTCTGCCCTCTGGCCCCTGAGGCCTCAGCCCTACTGGGCCCCCCCGCCTGACTTCTGGGGCACCTCCAACCTGGGTTCCCTTCTTGCCTTTTTCTTTCTTAAAAATCTTCTTGGAGGGCCTCCCTGGTGGCGGAAGGGGATAAGTCTCAGCAGCATCAAGCTGTCCGCAGCCCCCGCGGCGCGAGTTCGATCCCCAGCCAGGGAGGGACCCACAGGGCGCAGGGGACCCATCTCCCCGCCGCTCCCCTCCGCAGTGTGTTTCAGTACATCCTGTCCTGCTCCCCACCTGTCTCCGGTGGACCCTCTCATCCCCGGGACCTCCGGCTCTTGTGTGCATAAAGAAAGAAACCTCAGCAGTTTCTCCGTGTCGTAGCGCGCCCTTGCTGGCGGTCGCCAGTCCTTCCAGTGGGCCCGGGAGTCCCCACCGTCGGCTGGCCTCATTGAGAGCCACGGCCTGTAGTAGCCCGTCCCTCCAGGTGTACAGCTGGAAGGGACACTGTCGGAGGGAGACGGGAGGCCAGGGGCTGCCGCTGGGCATGACGGGTGGGGGGAGTGGTCCTAGCTGTGGGGCCAGGACGAGGACGCGCCCACTCGGCCCCGCCCCGGCCGCAGCCGCAGCGAAGGCCCTGTGGGGACGGCGTCACCCACAGCCGCTCCTGCTTCTGCCGCCAGTGCAGCAGCCTCCGTGGAGCACCAGGCGCGTCCCCCTGCGGGAGCTGCGGCCCAGAGCCCTCAGCCAATGAGCTGCTGCTGGCCCTGGCGCTCCTCCCTGTGATTTGCGGTGCTAGGCTGCTCGGTTATTGCTGAGCCTTTTTGCTATACAGAACAAGAGCTTGCCCTTCGTTTTGTTGAAGAGTTCTGGCTTGATCTGCTCATTCACGTGATTAGGGTGGGAGGGGAAGGGAAAACCCAAAATTCACAAATTTACCGATGGAATTGGTTTGAGTCACGATTCTGAACGGGGCAGAATCTGGGAGGTGCAGAGGCGGGTGGGGGTTACAGACGGAGAGGCCAGGCCAGGAGAGGCCAGGCCAGGTCGTTAGCAAAAGAAAAGATGGCTTCAGGCAGGAGCGGCTTCCTTTGACAGACAGGGGCCAGGGGCCTGTGAGCAGATGACCTCACTGAGGGCTGACGGGCAGACCACCCTGCAGAGAGGGGGGCCCGCCTGGACGGGGCCCAGGCACGAAGGATTCCATTTGGGCCTTTATTTTTCTTTCTGTTTTTAATACCAGTGTGGGCTCAGGGGGTCCAGCCGAAGGGCCTCGGGCCTTACTGACCTCTGGGCGGCACCCTTGAGCCCACTGTTGTCCTCCAACCTCACCCCATTTCACTTCCCAGTTGGTCTTCTGGCGTCTGCAGCACCTTTGTGACCAAATTCCCTACACCAAACTCCCTGGGGGGAACCTAGGGTGGTCTCTGTTCCCTGGACACAGGCTGGACCCTGACCGCCTTGGCCTGGGCCTCCCACGGAGGTGTAAGGTCCGTGAGATATCAGGCTTGTTGCCCGGCTGGCCTCTGTGGCCACCACCTGAGGCCCTGATGGTGCTGATGGCACTCAGGGACGTGGGCACAGGGCACGCGGGCCTGGTTGCAGACGCCTGGCGCACGGGTGGGCAGACCTGCGGTGGGATAAAAGCGGCAGCAGCAATGAAGGACAGGTGGCGTGACTACAAAGAGGCGAGACCCCGAGAAAAGAGCGTAAAGATCGGTGGGAGGCTGGGAGGCTCCCCTGCCTGCCTGCCTCCCCCCGCTACCCCCCCCCCCCGCCCGGTCCAAGCTAGCTCCTGCCCTGCCCGGCCTGCCTGTGCACCGGGTCCCCGAGACATTAGATAGAGCCTGAGCGCCCCCCGAGGGCACGGGGCCCCTGCCCCCTCCGCCTGAGCCCAGCGTGAGCCTGCCCCGTGCATGTTTGCACAGCAGCTGGGCAGCTGAAACACCAGAAATTTCCCTCTCATGGCTCTGGACACGGGCAGTCCGGGGTGCCGGCCAGTCCAGCTCTGCTTTCAGACCTGCGCCCCGCAGGTGGAGAGGCGCTACCCTCTTCTTACCAAACAGCCCCCTTCTTGACCTCATCTAAACCAGGATCCCCACGAAGCCCACCCCCCAAACCGTCACCTGGGGCTCTGCGGGGCTGGTGGGGCCCCAGCGTGTCCTCAGCACCAACACTGGCCTGAGGCGCGTGAGGATGCCCCCCAAGTTCACCCATGTCCTCCCTCCTTCCTCGGCAACGTCCCTTGCCCGGGCCTTTCACAGGCTCGTCTCCTGCCAAGGTGCAGAGGCCACTCAGCCCCTCAGCCGGCACCTCACGGGCCTTCTCTGAGGGAGCTGCCCCAGCCTTCTGTCTCGGGTGCCCCCCCCCCCCATTCACCGCTGGGTTTGCACTGTCTTCACCCGCTGCCTGGCTACAGACTGAAATTCCTTCTCCGGACCCTGGGGGGAGCATGGGGTTCTCAGCCCCGTTATCCTCCCACCCCGCCGGCTGCCACAGCCGGCCAGCGGCCACGCTTTCTCCCAGGGTCCGTGACCCGTGAGAGGTCACGCCGTCCTGTTACTGCGCAAGGCGCTGGGAGCAGCAGAACGGGCTGCACACCTGCGACTACCGCACCTGGCCCAGGAGCCAGCGGCAGGGGTGTGGAGACACCTGGACCGAGAAGCAGCGGTCACGGGGGAGACTCAGGGGGCTGGGGCTCACTGCTGCCTCCCCGCCTGCTGGGGAGCCTGGTCCCCTGATTCAGCGTTAAAGGGCTGTCAGGTGCACCGAGGCTCCACACTTGCTTTCACCCACCCGAATCACCTCAGAGCCTGACGGTAGGTCGGGCAGCTGCCAGAAGCCCACACCCCGCCCTGAGCTCTGAGAGCCCTGAAGGCAGAGGCAGCTTCGTCACGGACACCCCGGCCCAGAGCAGCCCCCGACACAGGCAGGCACGAGGCAGGTGGGTGACCAGAGGACGCTCCGGGGTGACAGACCAGAGCGTGGGCAGGGCCTCGGGAGCACAGGGCCTGGGGCTGCGGCCCAGAAGGAGCGTTACTATCCGCGGTGATTTCTTTCCGCCTCCATGGTCTCCAGGGCCAGCGGCTACCCCGGCTGGTGAAGGTGGTCAAGCTGGTCGCCCACCTCCCCAGGCGCGCGACTGCAAACCTGCACCCTCACAAACGCGAGCAGGAGGCGGCGGCTGTGGACGTTGCCATGCGATTGCGGTGGAAGGGGCGTAATTGCAGCCCAGGAGCCGACCGCAGATCCCAGGGTGGGAAGGGCAGTCTTGGAGTCCCCAGGGGCCTGGCCATGAGCTTCGGGGTGAGTGGGCCAGGGGGCTGCGAGCCCCCCAGGGGAGCGAGGCTCCCTGGTCTGTGGCCTCCACAGCTGTGTTTGTGCTTTTCAGACAAACAAGAACCAAACACCTGTGGCTGATAAGCGTGATAAGCCGCAACGACGTGCTGGTTACTCCCAAGCCTGGGGTCAGCCACCTCCCCGGCCAGCCGGGCCTTGCACCTAAGGTGCTTATACCTAAGGTTCACCCATCACATGACGCCTCTGCTCAGCTGCCAGGGCAAGACTGGGGGGCTGTGTCTCGGCTCCACGCGGCACCCACCAACCACAGAGGTGTGGCCTCACCCCCTCTTCCCTGGCCACTGCTGGGGCCTCAGTCCAGAAATCCCTTGTGTGGGGAAGGCAGAGGCCACCCCTGACCCAGAGGCCAGCCCAGCCCTGGGCAGGGCCCCACCGTCCCCTCTGAACTGGGACAAGCTCTCTGGGGCAGATATCTTCCAAGCTGGGCCTTTGCTCAGAGAGCCCTGCAGGGTGGAGGAGGCCTTAGGAATTCCAGCGTGGGTCACCCTCAGTCCATTTCCCTCACTGGGGCAAGCTCCCGCTCGCCGTCCCTCACGGGCATTCAAGGGCTGCTGGGAAACCAGCACTCTCCTCTTTTCAGCGCGACAAACAGGGCCCCCAGGTGCCCTGCCTCCGCCCTCCCACCAGAGCTCAGCCGGCAGAGGAACCCAGGGCCCGGCACCCACGGGCCTGAGGCTCCGCGGCTGGGAAAGGCGGCGCGGAGCTCGGCTTCGGGAGCAGGGTGGTCTCCGAGCGCAGCTTAGGGCGCGGGCCCAGAGAGAAATCCCGACTCCGTCTCTGCTGATGACCGCCCTCAGCCAAGGAGGCCCCTGAGCACAGCGCTGGGAGGCCAGAGAAACTGAGGCCACGTCTGGCTCCCTCCCCCCACTTCCAGTGAGGACATAGGAGAGCGGTGGGGGGAGGCTCTCACTGATGCTTCCTGTCCTGTGATTTACCCGTTCATGGCAAAGTACAAAAATTGAAATAAGGGGGAATAGCAGTCAAAGTGACCCCTAGCCTGACCCCTGAGGTAAATCTCCTCACACCTGGCACACCTGGGCACACCTGTGGGCCTGTGCGTGCCTAGCTCACGGAGGACCGTGCAGCCTCACTTCGGCCGCTAGACAGCCGGCCGAGGAGGGTCCGGGTTCGTGCATAACCAGCCCCTGTCCTCACGCTGCAGGTACATCCGGGCACTTGCTGTGACTGACCCGCCGTTGGGGAGCGCACCCAAAGCTAAGCTGGGGCATTTCTAAACGCTTAGCCTGTCTTTTTAGAAGTAAATGTAGGTGGTGAAGTGTGCTTTTATGACTTGGAGTTGCCGTGTTTCTTACTCTGGTGGGGTTTATCAGCAAGACATCCTGTTTTGTTTTTGAGCTTGCATTGCTTTACTTCTAATGCAGTTAAAGTTTTATCTGGACACTTAATAGGCTTTTACACTTCTTACCTCAGGCCTTTTCTCTATTTTTCTAATGGAATATGTTTCCTGAGCTATTTCTTTTTACTTTATTTATTCGTACAGATTTATTTATTGATTCATACAGAACTAGGATATAGGCCAGAGGCTCAGGGGGTGAGAGGACTCACCCGAGAGAGAGGGGAGCAGAACAGGTGGAGCGACTGAAATCCACTACTGAGGGGGGCAGCCAGGAGGGGTCTGCTGTGCCCTGGGGTCCCTCCCTGGCCGGGGATCAAACTCGTGCTGCAGAGGCTGCGGCAGCTTCCCAGGGCTGCGCTGTGACCTGCTGTGCCCGGGGAGGGCTTCTCCTTCTCTTTAAGTGTGTTTTTCTACCACATGCAAACAATCGTTACACGAAGCGCGCATTTCCCCACTCTGTTCTCAGCAGAAATGATGACATGGTGAAACCCCCGTCGGAGCAGTTATGCCGAAAATACGGCTTCACCTACTGTGTTTGTGGAAGAACTCGCCAAGCGGCGTGGTGTGTGGGCACGCGTGGGCGTGGGCGTCGGTATATGTGGTGTGGGTGTGTGGTCGGTGGGTGCGTGTGGGTGGGCGCAGTGTGGCGTGTGGGTATAATGGGTGTGGTATGCGGGTGCGTCGATCCCCGCCTGCCCCTGATGTGACCCACCTGGCACCACAGACCTCTCCTGGCCCGCCCGCTCTCCCCTCAGCGGTGGGCTTCGTCCGTCGGCCTGTTCTGCTCCCCACTCTGTCTCTGGGGAATCCTCTCACCTCCGCACCTCTGGCCTGCACCCCAGTTTTGTATGCATAAGTAAATAAATCTTTTTTAAAAAGTTACTAACGACCTCTGTGCTGAGCACGCTGGGGGCCGCGGGAAGGAAGCAGGCAGGACCCACAGCAAGTCTGCAGCCGGGTGAAGCAGAGGTGGGGTGGGGCTGAGGGCAGCGTCTCAGCGCCCGTCGGGCTCTGAGCTGGAGAGGCTGGCCAAGGAAGCCTGCACCTCCCGCTCTCTACGGCTCAGGGGCTGGGGGCAGCCCGCAGTGTGGTCTCAGGGGCTCCAGGCTGCGGGCGGACTGTGGGCGACGCTGCTGCCTGCAGGCAGAGAGCTGATGGGCGCACGTGCGTGGCCCCATTCCACTGACTTTGGACAGATGGCCTGAGCTTTAAGCCCCCCTTCCCCACGCAAGGAGGCGGTAGGGGCCGTGACCCGGGGTGCCAGGTCCTGTCTGCGAGGACCGTCTCTGTGCCTGGCTCACAGAGCCCTCGGCAAGGGCCGCTTTCGTGACCAGTGTTGACGTTGCTTAGTCAGGGCGCCTGGGCAGTGGCCAGACGAGAGTACAGCCGGCGCTAGAAATTTCAAACAAGTTGAACGTCTCTGAAGACATTCCCTGCAAGCCTCTAGAAATACCAGTAAGTGCTCTGGACAGTCCAGCCTGTCCTCTCTGAAGGTCAGGGGTGACTTACTCAACAGCCAAGTAGCAAGATACAGGGATAAGAACTGGAAATAGAAGACCTGGGGCTTTTGAAGAGGCTGAGGAAATGGGCGGTTGCTCTCTCTCAGCAGGCAGGCTCCTGTGGCTGCGTGAGTGCGTGGCTCTGTGCTCCTGTGCAGAGTCCCTGCCCCCTGGCCTCCAGCTGCATGGAAGGGCCCTGGGTTTCTGGAGGGCCATTTCACTCCCCCAACTGTCCCTAATAAGGGACGTTTAAAACAGGAAGTCTGGTTCTTAAAACATTCAGTCAACTGAGTTATTGAATACCGGGTCAGGCCTGGGGACTTTGTCCCAGGGTGAGTGAAATCCTGCCCCTGCCCAGGGGCTCCCAGGCAAGGGTCAGAACAAGTGTCATCCACATGATGACGGGAGGGAGCGAGATTCTGGGTGTCTGGGGGAGGTGTTCAGACCTACGGGAATGAGGAGTCCCACGGCAGGCCAGGCTTGGGGTGCGGGGCGTGGAGGGAGCGCTTTCAGAAAAGCTAGCAAGAAGGGCTGGGTCTCTAAGTCCCATGGCCTTTGGGGTGCCATTCGGAAAGAGACTTTCAATTTCCGGAGATGGGAGGGGTCCCCCCCCCCCGGTGTGCGCCCTCCCCCGACCAGGGTCACAGGCTTCTTAGGTCCGCAACCTCAGAGGGTTGTTACAGCCCTTGGAACTTGCCTCCCTGTCCTGGGTTTTCTTAAGGTGCTAACAATCTGGGAACCTGTGTGCCTGTATCAGCTGGGGAGGGTGGGGTGCTCGGGGCTGGGGTGGGGAGCCAGTGGGATGCTGGGGCTAGAGGGCCTGAGTAGCCTGGGAGGCAGAGGTTGGGGGGAGCTGCTCGGAGGGGAAATCAGCCCCCGCCATTGGCTCTCAATTCATATTTACAGTATTTAAATTGGGTATATCATCCCCACTTTCCAGATGAGGAAACAGAAGCTCCCGACGAACTCTAGGGCCAGCAAGACTCGGGCAGGTTCTCCGGGGATCTGGGCAGCCGGGTAAAGGGGAGTCTGGAGCCCTCAGGGCCTTTTCAGGCTTTTAATGACCTTTCCACACTGTGTCCTGAGGCAGCCAGACCCAAGGGGGGGGGGAGGGTCTGGGATGCTTCCCAGCCCCCAGGGAATCTTCACACTCTCTGGGCTCCTGGGCTGCTCTCTGATCTGTTCCTCTCATAGCCATTCGCTGGCTTTATTCAGTCTCTCGGCTCAGGTGTGCCCACCTGTGCAGGCCCCACCACATACCAGGTGTCCACCGTCAGGACCGCGGACCACGCGTACCCACCTTCCAATACCTCCTGCATTCCAGGCCACAGGGAGTAGCCACAGAGGCCTGTGGCGCCAAAGCCCCCACCTCACCCAGGCTGGAATGTGCTGGAGAGCGATAGGACAGGAATGGGCAGCGGCCTTCCCAGGGGCTGTCCCGCCCCTCCGCACACACCTACACCGAGGAGGGGATTAACTGGGGGGCGGGGGGGTGGCCGGATGGCAGGCCTGTGGGAGCGCAGTATTTTTAGTCACTTAGTCATGCCGACCGGGGTGGAAAGATGAGAAACCACAGGCGCTGGGCACAGGCTTGGGGATGAACTCATGTGCCCGGAATAGGGGAGCCCCGCCCGCGGCGGCCTCCACGCTGGCCAGCCGCAGCAGGCTGCCCGCTTCTGTTCTTTCTTTTCTGGGGCCCCAGACCTCTTAGAGAAATCGGGGTGAAAGCATGGTTGAGCGGAAGGACTTGGACGAGTCCAGCACCTTCTCCCTCCCTGTCTAAGGGAAAAGGGGGGCCTCGTGAGTGGCCGAGACAGGCGCAGCCCAGCCCTCAGCAGGTCCTGCCCACGCTGCAGGCCCGGCCTGGCTGCCCGGCTGTCTGGGGGGCCACGGTGAGTGTGGGGAGCAGCTGGGGCGTCAGAGGCTCTGGCTCGGTTTCAGGCTCATCGCTGGCAAGTTTGGTGAAGGCAGGCCCAGCACCCAACACTTCCGTGCTTCCTTTACCACAAGTCAGGGTGTGTAGCTTTTGCAAGTCTCCAAGGAGACAACGAGAAATGTGACTTCTTGCTCCAGTGACTTGGGGCTGTTTCTGGAAGGAAGGGCTCTCTAGAGAAACTTAGAGGGCGTTGTCAGAAACCGCCAGACCCCTCCTTCCGCTCCACCCAGCCGAACCACTGCGTGCCGGCCCCCTCTCTCTGGGCCCAGCTCACCGGAGAGCCTGGCCCCGGGCTCTGGGGACAGCGCCACGGTGGTGACCCCGTTTCCCCACTCAATGATGCTCCACGTGGGCTCATGACAGGGCTGTGAGGTCCTCCCTGATTAACAGGTGAAGCCCCACAAAGAACTGCTTTGCCAGGATGGGGAGAGGGTCAGCCGAGGGCAAAGGACAGCGGAGCATCCATGACCACGGCCTCGTCTCTGGTCAGCCTGTCCGGTCAGCTGACACACACCTTGTGCCCATGCCAGCCCTTAGAGGCTTTTTAATATTTGAGCCCAGTCATCATAGCTGCTCTGGGTGAGCGGGGCCAGGAACACCGGTAATAGCCTCCAGTGCCAGGCCTGACTCAGAGCTTGATGCCCTCGAGGCCCTTTCCAGTGCAACCTCGCTAAGCTGGCACAGGCTCCGCTTTCTGTGAACTTCCTGACGCAGCTGCTGGGATCTGGTGTCGGGTGCCGGGTGGATCACACCCAGCGCACCCTCGCCCAGGGTCAGGGCGAGTGCTGTTGCCTCACCCAGCGTTACCCTGCTCACCCTCGGTGGAGGGGGGCCAGCCCGGGCCAGCATACCACCAAGGGGGGAGCTCTGTCCTGAGCCCACACCTGTGCCCACCCCCGAGCCGACGACCCCTCCTCTCAGCCTGTGGTTCCCGCCTCCTCTGTGCCGGCTTGGAAGGTGAGTGGAATCGAATTCCAGGCCAGGGTTCGGAAGGTTCCCGCTTGGCTCTCCCCAAGTCCCTGAAGGAGAGGTGTCCTCCGTCCGTCCGAGCCTCAGCCTCCATCTAAGCAGCAGCGCTGGTGACAGCAAATCCCCCTTCAACCAGAGACACCCCGTGCTGTCTGTTCAGGCCTCCAGGTTAGAACCCACTTCTGCTCAGCAAGTTTTAAATCTCCAGGGACAAATCACCTCTAAGATTGCAACTTGAATGTCTATTCCTACGGCCTGTTTGTGACTGGGAACCACCGGAAGTAAAGCCTGCAGCAGAAACATCTACAGGGCAGAGCAGGTGAGACAGCCGGCGAAGGGGGCCCAGGGTGAGGCGACTGGGGACTGGTATGAGCCTGTGAGGTTGTGAGGTGAAGAGATCTATAGCATTTGGGTTGTTACCTGGAGGGGACCAGGGAAACCCAGAGTTGCTGATACTGCAGGAGACACCAGACATTTGGAAATAGACATAAGGGAACTAGATAAAGGCAAAACAAAGCCAAGTGGCTGTGGGACGCACCTGCGAGTGCCTCCCTAGGGCCGTCAGTGCAGGGGCTGGGATGTCACTGTGTGCGTGCGTGCATGTGCGCGTGTGTGGCTTATCAGCTGCAGCCTGCTTTAGACCCGCAGCAACTGCGGTCGGGTCACCGCGTGGAAAAAGAAAAGAAGCGGGGCCAGAGGCTTGCACGTGCAAGGGCAGAGCATGCGGCCACCTGCTGCCTTTCACGGCATCACACGGTGCTGATGGGGCATCCGGTCAGGTGACCACGTCTGCTTCCGGGGCGTCTCCGCCACCCTGGAGATGCCGCCCCCCACCCCCCGCGGCGACCCACGCGGCCCGGCAGGCCCCTCCTGCCTCCCCGCGGCTCCCCGTGTACCTCGTCGATCTGCCTGTTCTGAATCCGCTCTGTCTCTGGGGAAGCCTCTCACCGCCCCTGCACCTCTGGCCTGTGCCCCAGCTCTGTTTTCATAAATAAATCTTAAAAAAAAAAAGTTTAAAAAGTTTAATCAGTTTAAAGGAAAGTTGCATATGAGAGAAAGGACACTAGGCAGGGCAATTAGGAGATACAAAATGAAATTTCGTGGGTTAAAATTTTAGTATTGAATGGCAGGTTCCAAAAGCCTTTTATGATGGGAAATGTAAACAAGTGTAGAGAAATCCACAGAATCACATCATGGACATCACATACAAGCAATAATCTCTTCCTTTCCCGGAGTATCTAAAACACACCCCAGACAGCCCCTCATTTTGTGCATAAATATTTCAGTGCGAGTCTCTGTTAGATAAGGACTTACAGAAAGAAAGGGCTTAATCAACAAAATGGTGTCTCTGAGCAGAAACAGACCAGAAGTGATTGTAACGGGGATCCCACAATCCTGAAAAGACAAAGATTGTGAGACTAGATAAAACCCAGAATCTAGCCCTCTGCCACTCACATCTAGAACATGAGCCATCAGGGATGTTGAGAGCTCTGTTATGTAAATATGAGCAGAAGACTGGTGTGAAGATGCTTTTCACTCGAAACAGCGAAGAAGAGAAGATGGAGCTGCCGCCACGTTGTCGCCTGAGCGGAGAGGTGGCAGGTAGCTGAGCACACGACGCTGAAGTTCACGGGGGGGGGTCCGGGTTCAGTGCCCCTTGAGCAACCCCCCCCCACCACCACGAGCCTTGCCCGCGCAGGTATTTAAGTACAGATTCATTTTATTTACCCGGCCTGGGATTCGTGGAGGTTCTGAAATGTGCGGATGGATGTCGAAATGCTCAGCCATCGTGTGTTCCGACATTCCCTCTGCCCCCTCACCACACGCTTCTTTCTAGGATTCCAAGATTTGTCTATATATATGGACTTTCTCACTCTCCCGTTTATATATATGGACTTTCTCACTCTCTCTTTTACTACTTAATCTAAAATTTCCAGCATTTTGTCTGGACAACTTCTAGCCTGTCTTACACTATTTTCCCTGTGTAATCTACTGTGGAAGTGACGTTTTAGTTTTTATTTTTATTATCAGATGTCTCCATGTCTATGGCTGGTTTTAGTTTTATTTATTTATTTGCATTTTACAGGACCGGCTTGTTACGGAAAAGAGAAAGAGAGAAGCAGCTGCATGGTCACAGGCCGGCAGGAAGCTGCCTCGGGCTCTCCTTAAACCAGCTCTTTGGCTTTGCTGGATTCTTCTCCCTGAAGATAATTCCCACCTGCTTTTTGCCTTATAACTGGCTCCCCTATGCACAGCCCAGTTTCCTGGGAGGACGGTTGTCTGACGGTTCTCGTTGTACTTAGAAAGTTACTTGTGGAAATAATTTGCCACCCAAGATAGAGAGACCTCCTCAGCAAGGAATCCCCAGGCCCCTGGGGACATCCCAAGCTCCCGGGCAATCCCGCTTGGGGCTGTTCTGTACCTCTCTCTCCTCAGGAACCTGTCGAAAACTGGGTTCCAATTTTCTGGGTTTAGCAAATGACTTTTTTGGGGAGGAGAAACATCTTCAAGTCAGGCTTACCTCTGAGGGGACGAGCCCCTTATGTTTGGTGTCTTATGGGGGTTTCTTGCCCCCATGAAATCTCATGCTTTTATGAACAGTTACCTTACTCATATTGTTCCTTCCTTTCGAGAAAGTTGATCCAAATGACTTGCCAGAGTGCTTTTCATTTTAGATTCTTCTTTCTAAAATATTTATCCTGGAGCAGTACTTCACAAACCTTAATGTGCAGACAGATGACTGGTGGGGCGTTTTAAAATATAGTTTTTGACTTAGTAGAGCTGGGGCGGGGGCATGATTTGCATCTTTACCACAGAAGCTGCTCTTGCTGCAGGTCACAGACACCACTCTGAGAACGGGGCTGTCGAAACCAGGTCCCCAGAAACACTTGAATCTGCCATTTTCTAAATCAGGGCATCTGAGATGTTTAAATGCATATTGTAAAATCAAGGCCCTTCAGTCTCTTTAGTCCTTATTCAGAGCCTATTTGTTCCCATTCATACTTAATTTTTAAAAACCTATTTATCTGAGCTGGGACTACATCAGATTAAAGAGCTTCTGTACAGCAAAAAAAGACATTAACCAAAACAAAGACTGATTGGGAAAAAATTATTGCACATAATACTAATAATAAAGGACTAATCACAAAGAGCTGACAAAAGTCAGCAAAAACAAAGTAAACAATAATCCAGCCCAAAAATGGGCAGTAGAGCTAAAAAGACATTTCTCCAAAGAGGAAATGCAGATGGCCAACAGGCATGTGAAAAAAAGCCTCACTTGTAATCAGGGAGATGCAAATTAAAGCCACAATGAGAGACCACCTCACCCCAGTGAGAATGGCATATCTTCAAACAACTAGCAACAACAAATGTTGGCAAGGATGTGGAGAAATAGCACTCTCCTGCACTGCTGGAGGGAATACAAACTGGTACAACCACTATGAAAAACTGTTTGAGGGTTCCTCAAACTGCTAAACATGGAGCTTCCATAGAACCTGGCAACTCTACTCCTTCAAGAGACACAAAAACATTCATTTGAAAGGACACTCGTGCACGCCTGTGTTTACTGCAACACTATTTACACTAGGTGAGCTGCGGAAACAGCCCAAACGCCCAAAAATAGATGACTGGATCGAGATGTAGCATATACACACAATGGAATATTACTCAGCAATCAAAACAATTCATCTATTCAAAGAAACATTTCATGCTCTGTGAAATAAGCCAGGAAAAATAAGAAAAATACCAGATGGTTTCACTTACAGGAGGGGTGTAGGGAATCCAAATAAGAGTTCAGGAGGGGAAAAAGTATGTATAATAAAGTAAAAACCAAAATCAGGGCTCTCCCTGGTGGTGCAGTGGGTTAAAGCACCAGATTATGAAGCTCTCCAAAGCCATTGCAGCATGAGTTTGATCCCTGGCCAGGGAGATGACCCACAGGGCCTCTCCTGACCCGCCTGCTGCTCCCCCAGCAATGTACTTTGTCCATCTGCCTGTTTTGCTCCCCACTCTGTCTCTGGGGAATCCTCTCACCACCCCTGCACCTCTGGCCTGTACTCCAGTTCTGTGTGCATCAATAAATCAATCTTTTAAAAAAATCAACAGGTAACTATAAATCAGAGATTTCCTGCAGGGAGGGAGGAGGTAGTAGGATCAAAACAGGGGCAGGAAGAGCACATGGGACTAAGGTGATGGTGCACGGGGAAATGGTGGTGATGATTTCATGGGGTTACAGCCAAGCTGAGAAAGCATACAGTGTATAAAAATGAAGAATGATGTAAAAAATATATATAGTTTTTAATGATAAAGATTAAGGTAAATTAAATTAAATCAAAAATAAATAACAGCGTGCTGATCTGGTTTCCCAGGACAGAGAAAACCAGGCGCTGTGGGTGCCGCCCGGCACCCGGCACTCGTAACGGCACAGCGGGGCTTCGGTCCCTGAGTGGCTCTTAAGCTGCCCTTTGCAGCCAGCCCGCCCTCGGCTCATTCTCTGCAGCAGCAACCTTCCAGTTTTTTGGTCTCAGGACATCAGGAATGTAAATTCCTACAAATTATCAGAGAACCAAAGAGCTTTCAGCTATGTAGTTTCATCCATATTTACTACATTGGAAATTTAAATTGATACAGTTGTTAACTATTGCCGAACATTAAATTTGAAATTAATGCCGTTACATGTTCACAGAAGCAATATATTTTTATGAAAATAATTGCATATTTCAATAAACAATATTTAGTGAGGGGAGTGACAGTTTTACATCTGCAGCTGGGTCTCGTACCTGTTTCTGCATTCAATCCCTTGTAAATAGCTGCTCTCATGGAAACATGCCTTTTGGAAGGAGGATAATTTAATAGCCTTTTCCAGATAATTGTGGGTATTCTTCCTTGCCATTGCGTAAAACTTGATAAGTAGTAGCTTCTTAAAGATAGCTGTTATGTGGATTCTGAATTCACATCAATAAACATTTTATACTCTGTTGCATTAAAATCCATTGCTCTCTCTTACACTTTGAATGGATCTTTTATCCCTGCACAATTTTATAACATAATGCATCTGTTGTTTGGAAAATATTGGTTTGCTAAGTTCTCCAGAGCTCCCAAATGTTGACACATTTCACTATACAGTATCTTTTGAATATGCCAGCCTTTGCCCTTGAGACCACGTCAGCCGTCTGAGTGCTGGGAGACTGGCAAGCTTAAGACAGCTACAAATTTTCCAAATTCTTGGTTTTCACTTGAAAACTGGAATCTACTCACTGGCAACAGCACCCGACATTGTTCTCCTTGAGGTCACAGACTTACTTTATTCACTTTTGTGGAAATGTTTGCCAAGTTGGGGTCACTTTCCCTTGCCTGTCAGGTGTTCTTTTCTAAGTAAAAAGGATATTCCATGAAAAGTGCAGCTGATTCTGCTTGCAGCTTAGTCACCCACGTGCTTCCCCCACACCCAAGAATTTCAGTGTACAAAGTGCTGTGCGGCTCTTCCCAGCTCTCCTGCGTTTGGAAAGGAGATGAGCACGCACCTCTGTGGTCCCTGCAGCACTGCTCACCATAGCCAAGATATGGAAACAGCCCGAGTGTCTGGCATGACGGGATAAAGATGGGATTGATGTACACCATGGAATACTACTCAGCCCTAAAAAAGATGCAAAACCATAGACCTATGCTAAGTGAACTAAGTTAGGAGACAAATACCATACGATTTCACTTTGTGGAATATAAGGGGGGGGAAGCAAGGAAACAAACCAAAACAAGCCCTTTGTCTGGCACCAGGATGGTGGTTACTAGAAGGGAAGGAGGTGGAAAACTATAAACCTGAAACCTACACAGTGGTGTAAAGTAAGAGACAGCAGAGACAGAGCATGGAGCAGCATGGCTGGTGTGAGCTGCGCACATGTGTGCTCACTCTCCTCAGAGCCCTCACACATGGTAAATATCTGAAATGCCTCTGAAGAGTGGGACTGAGACGTGAGGAGGACCATAGTTTGCGTTTTTGTGCCTTTCTGCAATGCCGGGGTGATGAGTGCTTGTTCTGTGCGCAGGGCCTCTGCAAGCCCTGCGAGAACAGGAGTGAGGGTCACACTCACTGACCTTGAGCAGGCCCACCGACGCATGTAAAGCCTTAAAACTGACAGAGTGGGCAGACAGCCTTCGGGAAGGAGGACGGGGCTACGCGCCCTGGAGGAGGCCGTGTATGAGCTGAGATGCGAGAAAGACGGGCGGGGGACCCCAGGGTGCCGTGGGAGCTCTCAGGGCAGGGTGTGCGGAGGGCACTGGAGGCTGGCTTTTGGGCCTGGGTGAGAGGCCTGGCTGCAGCAAGGGACCAGGGCATAGGCACACCACCTTCAGGAAGCTGCAAAGTGGGTCTGGGATTGTCTGAGCGAGAGCCCCACATTGTCTCCTTGCTTGGCATTTAAAAAAAATCCCAGGATGGAGAGTGTGAAGAGCTGAGAAGAGAGCCAGAAGCCTCACGACTCCCTCAAAGGCGGTGTTCTCCCAGCAGGCTCGTGAAGATTGCCAACGGGTTTGCTCTGGGGTGTGCTCCCGACAGCACCCCAGGCCCCTGGCTGCTGGCTGCTCCCTTCCTCTTCACAGCCCTCCAGCAAGCCCAGGCTTCCTGAGCCAGCCCACGACCTCTCTCCCCAGTGGAAGGAGGGGCCTGGAGAGCAAACGCGCATTTCCTTCATCTCAGCGCGACGTTGCGTCCAGGCTCACCGAGGGAACGCGTCGTGGGTTTTGCTGGCAGTCCACGGGCTTGACTCCGGGTCATTGTGGCTAACTGAGGTCTCTGCTCCCACGTGGGCCAGGGACCTGTGAGGCCTCGGGCATGCGCTGCCCTGCTTCCTGCCCCTGAGTGTGGCCCCTGGGCTTGCCAGCACCGCCCTCTGTGTCCGGGCGTTTCCTGGGGGTGCGTTTGCCTCTGCGTTCTTGCCCCGGCCTGGGCAAACACGTCCAGCTTCCTCTCCCATCTCAAGGCTTGTCTGGAGTGCCACCCACCCACAGCGGAGCAGGGCCACCCTCCTCTTGAAACCCGCAGCATCTGCTCCAGGAGCATCTACAGTCGTCAAGGCCGTGGCTGTTTGCCGGGTGCCTCCCGCACCTGTCCTTTCCAGAAGCGCCCTTCAACCCTCACACCTGGCTCCTGTTGACTCTGCCTGAATACAGGTGGCTGGCCCAGAGGTGGACACCTGGTGCAAGCCAGGCTTCTCAGAGCCTCCCCGAGGTGCTTTGTCTCACACCTGTCTATCCCTCGGCCCATGCTGAGCCCTGAGCCAAGGTCACTCCAGCTGCTGGGGCCACAGTCACGTCCCCACAGGATATCCGGTCTAGAGAGCCACGCCACCATCACCAACGACACCACCCCGTGCGGCTGTGCTGGCGGGAGAGGGCGTGGGGGAGCACTGGCCTGGGACTCAGAGAGAGACCTGGATGCTGCACTCTGAGGACGGGACTCTCCTCAGCGCCTTACACTTGCTGGGTTGCACAGCAGGTGATGATGTAATTATGGTGACGGGTGGCACACAGGTGAACTTCTTTAATATCACATGTTTATCTGAATCAAGGTGGCTGTGAGGTATCATGGTGATGGGAAATTTCCTTTTACAATTAAAGTACTAAGTCAATGATAAATAGCCACTGAGGTGGCCTGACATCAGCATGGAGGGGAAATCCCAGCCAGGAGAAGCATCGGGCGGCATAAGGATGGACGAACCCCACGAACATCTGGTCACCTGCTTGCCTTGCTCCTCCGGGAAGGCCTCTGGGTGCGTAGCAGGCCCTGCGACCCCTCTGGTCCTGCACTTATCAAAGCAGCATGTTTTCTGGAAATTGTACCTGAACTGAACTTTTTGCAAAGCACAACTCTGTTGTGACATTTACTAGTCACTGGACTGCAGCAGTGGTGGTTAGTCCCTCAGAAATGAGTGACAGGGCCTTGGAAATAGATCAGCTACTTTGTGTGACGGCCAGAGAGTAACTAATGGCTTTGTCCCCACAGCGCTGGCTGCCCAGAAGGGCATTAGGGAGGATTAAAGACTATCAAGGGAGTAATTCTAATGCAAGACCCGGAGCACCTTAAATCTGTCTTGATGACCGCGTGAGCTCTGCCGTCTCGACGTGCTGACAAGGAGGCTTTGGAAGTCGAGGGCTGACGTCAGGGTGGCCCTGAGCTCCAGAGGCACGAGAACCGGGAGCTACTACAGGCGGGCAGCCTGGCCACGCAGGCAGAGGCCCCAGGTCCAAGTCAGGGCTGGAAATAGCCTCCTCCCTCCATTCCGCACCGTCCGCCCACAGAGTCCCTCTGGGAGTCTCCAGGAGTAGCGAAGACTCTGGGAATTGTTTCCTTGGGGGGTTTGCTCAGCTGCCCAAAACATTACTTTTTTTTTTTTTAAGATTTATTTATTTATGCACACAGAACTGGGGAACAGGCCAGAGGTGCAGGGGCAGTGAGAGGAGTCACCAGAGACAGAGTGGGGAGCAGGACAGGCAGATCTACGAAGCACACTGCTGAGGGGAGCAGCGGGTGGTCAGGAGAGGTCTGCCGCGCCCTGTGGGTCACCTCTGGGGCAAGGATCGAACTCATGCTGAAGTAGCTTTAGCTTCTCAGTGCTGTGCTATAACCCGCTGCACCCCCAGGGAGGCCCCCAAAACTTTACTTTTGGAGTCGTGTCAATATCTACCTTTGCACACAGGACACACAAACCTTAGATGGCAAAGCCTGCAAACTCCCCCCAGGCAGGGTCAGATCCGCCCCACCCTAACTAGAGCGTCCCAACAGGGGGCGCCAGGCCTCCGCCTCAAGTCGCCACAACCTGGACGGGGCCCAGTCTGGGGGCTGCCTCAGCCGGGCCTCAGAGGCTGCCGAGGACCTTAAGAAGAAGCCGCCAGTCTGTAGCCCAAATGCCCAGTCGCAGGCTGGCACGGGCCCAAGGAACACAGAGGCATGTCAGCCCTGACCAGGACCCAGCTTGGCCCGGCCCACAGACTCACCCGGCCCAGGCTCCCGCTGAAGGAAGCAGCTGCCCAGTGGGCCGTTCCCAAACAATCCCTGCGGTGGTTCTTGCACTTTGGACTTTGCACTGAGATCAGACAGTAATATTACTGCAGATATAAAATTGGAATTCTAGAGGGAGTCTGGAGTTACCAGCCAATTTCACCCACCAGACAGTGCTACATCCCGAACAGGAGCATCTGCTGTCCTCGTCCCTGGTTCCGGCCCAGACCAGCTTTTCTCACCACGCTCACTGTGTGCCATCCAGGTCGCCTGGTACTGACCCTGTTAGCGCAGGGTCTCTGCTCACGGCCTGCAGGTCCTGCCCCCAGGGCACAAGCTCCCGCGCCTCCTCCCTGGCGCTTCCTTTCCACTTGTCGGTCCATGGGGAGCTGAGTGAGGGTGGGGGCTCGCTCCCGGCAGCCTCTTCAAGGGGAGCAAGTCTGAAAATGGTGCTCTCTAATGTCGGCCACTGCTGCCAGGGCAGGGAGGTATTTCTCCGGCCTCCTTGTCCCCAAGCAGGGAAAAGAACCTAGAGTTGAGCGGGGGCCTCGCTCACCCTTGTTTTCTCCCTGCCGTCCTCAGCAAGGCGCCCTTCGCTGCAAGGGCCAGGGCCACGCACAGGCTGCTTCCTCCTGCTGGGGTGGGGGGGGCGGGCAGCGTCGTCCTTCCCACCCGGCTCCTCCGAGGCCCCAGCAAGGAGCCCCCAGTGGACACCCCACGCCTCCTCGGTTGCTCCCCGGAAAGCTTGCCCTTCCCAAACACCAAGACGGGGGCTCAGAGCTGAGAGGGCCCCGAAAGAGGCGTCTTAGAGAGAGAGCGTCTGTCCATGTGAAGACAGTTTCCTAGAGCGGCCAGTTAGATGACTAGAGACCATGTTTAAATAATGGGGTTGGGGCGCGAGTTAACCTCTGACTAATCCGTGAATGGAAGGTGGGACACGCACTGGAGAAAGACCGTTGTAATTAGAGCGTTTTAAGGTGCACCCACTTCGCACACCTGAGCGGTCGTGGGTTACATTCTTCTCTGCTCAAATCATGGAGTAGGTATTTGCCAGCTCAAGGGACAGGAAGTCATGGGAATGCATGAGATCTTGGAGACAGGGACTTGCACAGCGTGAGTAGCAGACCCGACATGGCACTGTGGCAATGCTCTCAAGCTGTATCCAGCCACCCCGAAAGCTCTGGCAGAAAGTGGTGACGCTGTGTCTGGCATGTCTTGTCTCTGCCAAAGCCACAGGTAGTGAAACGGCCGCCTCTGTCTATGCGAAGTAGGGCTGGTTCTGGGAAATTTCCAAAGGTGATTAGTACTTTGCCTAATCCTCTTTCCATCTTGAGAGCTAAGCGTGCCCCTGGCACACCCCAATCAGAGAAGCTGTCAGTGATAGCTGGAGCCACATCAGCACCCCAACCCGTCTCCTTGAGCCGTTTGCACCTGTTTCACTCACAGCTGCCCGGCCCCAGGGACTTGGTCAGCCACCGCCCGAGCAAAGCGCCTTTGAGCTTCTGGTTGTGTGAGCGGGGTCTGTCCAGGAGGACTTTCAACCTCCACCCCCAGCGGAAGTGAGCTGGCGTGAAGGGAACCCAGCCGCAGTTTGATCTCGGTGCGGTAGCCAGAGCCCAGCCGGTCTCCTCCTGCGAAATGATCGCAACCCTGGAGACAGAATCGATCAGGGCTCCCTGCAGGCAGAGGCCGCCCGTCAGCCTGGGAAAGGATGGACATAAACACAGGGGGAGCTCCAGGATGGCACCAGACAGGACAACAGTAAGGCCCTTATCCGTTTAGACATTGAATACAGCAGGTGCCCTTGT
>NW_004567121.1:37839751-37843777 GCF_000260355.1 Condylura cristata
CCAGGAAGCCCCAGGAAGCTCCAGGAGGGACCAGGAAGCACCAAGAGGCACCAGGAGGGACCAGGAGGTACCAGGAAGCCCCAGGAGGCCCCAGGAAGCTCCAGGAAGCCCCAGGAAGCCCCAGGAGGCACCAGGAAGCCCCAGGAGGCACCAGGAAGCCAGCTCCAAGCAGGCAAGGGGCAGCCTGGCTGGACCGAGCACCACGGACTATGGACGTGCCCCAGTGTGCGGCCCAGTGAGAAAGGCCTGAGAGGACTTGTGGGTGCAGGTCAGTTGTTGGGGAGAGGGGCTGGGGAAGGAGAGGGGGTGAGGAGCAGATCCTGGGTGAAGCGGGTGTTGGTCATAGAGGGTGGGCGCCACCGTTAGCCCACAAGTAACTGAAGGGCAGGGCAGGATGGATGTGCTGGGGATGGCCTCAGAAGAACCCTCTAGAACATGCTCAGAATGAGCCTCCTGAGGTGGGGGAGTTGGGGACTCTCCTGGCTTGTCTGGGCTATGGGTGGCCGGGAGCGTTAGGCCCCCACTCCTGACAGCTGCCCTCCCCCTGCAGAGCCAACGCCCTGTGGGACCACCGCTCTTGAGTAAGTGGGCCGCAGGGATGTGGTGGTTTACAGGCAGTCCTCTCTACTGTTATGGAGAGAAAGTGCTGATAAACAAAGACTACCTTCGGAGAGAAGGAAGTGGGGGGGAACACCGGGAGGGAAGGTGCTGGGGTCAGGGCCGCCTAGGTCTGTCGGGAGAAACCGGTCACCGGTCACCAGCAAAGGCCGTCCAGTCCCACCCCATGCTCCTGGACGAATGAAGCATCTGCAAAAATCCCTAAAGCTGAGGTTCGGAGAGTGTCCGCTGGATGCTCCCCAACCCAGGGGACAGAAGCTCCTACGCCAGGGACCCTTCTCCATCTCGCCCTCTGTGCCTGTTCATCAGACCGTGCCGCTGTGTTCCGCGGTATGTAATGACGCGTAACTCTAAGTGCCTACTGAATCGTGTGCGTAACAGAGAAAATGGTCAGACCTGGGGACAGAGTCATGGGGACCCTGCTTTGCAGCGAAGTCCGGGTGTGGGCCACCTGGGCCTCGTTAGGGGTGGTCTGGCAGGACTGAGCCTCGCTCTGTGGGGTCTGCCTGGCTGGAGGGCTGGCTGGTGTGGAAGGGAACCCGCGGGCTTGCAGTCGGAGCGCTGGTGTGAGGGAGAGGACAGGTTTTGCTCCTTTTGCTCCTTTTGGGAATATTGCCAGTCAGTGCTAGACCCGGGCTGGGATGCCGAGCTGGGAAAAAGAGGGGGTCTGGGGCCTCACAGCTGCCCCGTCGGGAGCCTGTGACTTAACTGCCTGCACTAACACCTTCCTTCTGAACACCCATTTGAAGAAAATCCTATCTGGCTTCTCAGTTTTAAGATACCTGTTAGCTAACGTACTGAAAAATATTACACCATGTCTTGAGAATGCCAAAAGATAGAATTGGGGGTCTGGGGGTTGAACAGAGGGACCGGAGGCAAAGCAGGTGGTATCTGGGGAGCCTGGAAGGGAGACGCAGGGTCAGAATTCACGGGGTTTCCAGACAGAAGGAGGGTCACGCCTTCGAGACAAGGGCCCTGTTGGGTCCTGGCCAGCTTTGTGTGGAGTCCCGTGGTCCCCAGGCCAGAGGCCCAGCGCCAAGAGGAACCCTGGTGAGCTCGCCTCTAGCCCAGGGCTGAGGGAAAATGACAGGGAGGCGCCCTCGTGGAAGCCACTCAGATCAAGGAGCAAGGCGGGGGGGGGGGGGGGGCCCAGCAAAGGGGGTCGGTGGATGAGACCAGACTTTGGGTGCTGAACATGACGTAGCGTGTACACTGCTGAGTGGGGGTCTGCCCCCGAAGCCCGCATCACACCGCGAGCCGGGTTCAGTCGAGACAGCAAAGACATCCAGGTCTTTGCCCTGCCCACCCCAAGCCCCAGGCCACAAGGGGGGGTCTACACCATTCAGCCCAGTCCAGCTGTGTGCCGTGGCCTGGACCAAGGGTCCCCAGGCAAGGTGGACACCCTCCGCTGGGCTTCTCTGAGCGTGAGCCGCGGAAGCGGGCGTGGGCGACACTGTTGAGGGGAGAGCGGAAGGTCCAAGCTTCAGGGAAGCCAGACCCCGGGGGCTACCTGGGACCCACCCTGGCTCTACCTGGGAATTAGGAAAGTGGCCAAGTTCACACAGCGGCGGGCGCTGCCCACCCCGAGTCCGCTCCATTTACGTGGGAGGTTTCCTGTCGCTCCAACCCCCGTTCAGATAACAAGACAAATAATCGCTGGGAAAAGTCTGCCCTGTTCTGTGCGGCGCTCACGCCTCAGTCTGTAGCATGCTGGAAAACAAAGCTCGGCACAGACACCCCGCAGAAGCCAGGAAAACACCTCCCATTGTCTTTTTAGTGACGTTGTCCTAGGAGGAAAACCGATGGGCCAGCGAAGCCTGGCCCCAGGCGCAGAATCTATATGAAAGGACAAACGCTTAAAGAAAAAGACAGGCAAGCAGAATACCAAGTAGCACCTCGCTGTGATGGCTGCTGGGTATGAAGAGCGCAGATAGACAAAGGCTGGGGGGAAACGCGGAGACTGAATCAGCTCTGTGGCAAGGGAAGGTTTGTTTTTCCTTCTGCAAATGCATTCAGTGTTTTCATCACATTTGGACGAGGACATGGCTCGGATGCGGAGCGGCAGAAATTCACAGCGTGAAGAGGCAAGGAGCTCTCCTTGGTGCAAACCCAAGATGCAGCTGCGGCAGCCCCTGGTATACTGCTGCTCGGGTGACCATGTTTGACCTTGGCCGCTACTGGCCGTGGTCACCATAGAGATAGACAGGAAGAGAGGGCGGGGCTGCCACTCCAGCCACGTTCCCGCTCTCTGCTGGTCTGACATTTCGGACGCTGGCTGGCCCTCATGCCCCCATTTCTACAGGGCCTCCTCGTGCAGAGTTCCCTGAGCACCTACTATGTGCTGGGTGCCAGGGTGCCAAGGAGACAGGCTCCCTTCTGCCCGTTTGGTTCTCGGCAGCTTTAGGAGCTGATGGAGTGTGAAGAAGCGTGGTCCCCACCCCCAGAGGCTGCCCCCTCACCCCCAGAAGGAGAGGGTCCTGAGACAGAGGGCCTCTCTGCATCCCAGCCCTGTGCCCTGGTGCCAGACACCTGACAAGGCCAGGCGCGTGGCGGGCACCCCACCAATGCATCACCGCCTGGCAGGTAGCGCCTGACGGCCAGCTGCACAGCGACCCTGCTGTGCGTCATTTTCAGCGCAGCTGGAGCGGGACCTCTGCAGGACACCCGGCTCGGTGGACAGACTCCGCGTTACTCCTCGCTGGAGGGGCACAGTCCAGAGCCCCCTGGCGGGGCTTAGCCTCTTACAGGCGATAAGGAAACCCCGCAGGGTGGCACCGGGAGCCCAGCTGCCCCTCTGCCCTCCGTCCCACAGCAGGGCCGGCTGTGTTTTCATCTCAGACTCACCGTCCTCCTGGGGGACTGGGAGTAAGAAGGGGCTCAGGACCTAAGCAGGGCAGCTCCCATGGACCAGGGAGCTGACATGGGAAATCCTCTTCCAGGGGGATTTTGGTGATTGATTCTGGTCTCTGCCTCTCCCCATTTCTTAGAAGATAAACAGAAAACTTAAGACCCAAACTTCTTCAAGACGTAAAATAACAGCTTGGAACGCCCCCACCCCAACTCCTCTCTGAACCTTCCTGAGTGACTTGCTAGTGTTTTCTGTTTGTTTGGCTTTTGGGTTTTTGCCACTGGATGCATAAAAATATTAAATGGGGTGTGTGTGTTCCCTTATCCTTGGGTTGTAGTACCCACTTCTGGAAAACAGAAACTGTATTTGCTCACCCACATTCCTGGCACAGGGCTGCTCTGGCCAGCGTGAGGTGCCCAGTGTCTGCTGAGTGCATTGACATGGTAGGTGCTTCACTATGCAGAATGGAAGAGAGCAGATGCGCCAGCAAGTAGGAGAGTGATGGATGGTGGATGGATGGATGGATGGATGGATGGATGGATGGATGGATGGATGGATGG
>NW_004567121.1:37843976-37853955 GCF_000260355.1 Condylura cristata
GGATGGATGGATGGATGGATGGGTGGATGGGTGGGTAGATGGATGGATGGGTGGAGGATGGATGGATGGATGGAAGGGTGGGAGGAGGGTGGATGGAGGATGGATGGATGGATGGGCAGGGGTGAATAGAAGGGAAGGGCGGGGTGGGTGAGTGATGAATGAGTGGGTGAGTGGTAGACGGAGGGTTAGACAGAGGATGCTCGTTGGCACCCACTCCAGGGGGAGAGTGAAGACTGCTTTAAGCCCCCGTGTCACTGACGGAGCACCGCAGTTACTCTAATTTAAGAGCAGAAGAAACGGGTAAGAATGAGGCCAAGGAATGTCCCCGAGGCCACACAGCGGCAGAGCCGAGGCTCAGGCGCCGGCACATCAGGAGCCCCCGCTGCTGTGCTGAACCGCTCTCCCCCTCCGTCTCTGCAGACCGTCTCTGTGTTACCTGCACCCTCCGCTGCGACAGAGCGATAGGAGGAATGTGCTTCCTACGTGGTCACGCTTCCCTGATGTAATAAGGCTTTGATGGACGCCTATATAAGTAAGTCTTTGTCAGTGAAGGACTGGAACGCTGAATGACCATTGAGAAACTGGCCTCCTAAAGCGCCCCACTGGAGACTGCCTCGGACTTGGCTCTGGCCGCATGGGTTCTGGGCCAGGGCGTTGACGCGGCACCTTCCAGGGGAAGAGGCGAGCGCACTGAGAAGTCTGAGGCCCACGGCCGCTCCCCGAACCCTGACGCCTCGCTCCCGGGTCTCCCACCACCGGGCCTAGGCAGGTGCTGGCTGGCACTCACTGCGCTCGCTGTGTCCCAGCAGAGCGCTCGGCACCCCAAGGGGTGATCGTGTTTTCTCCTCGTGGCTGGCCTGGGGGCCAGTCCAGTCTAGAGACAGCAGCATGGTGTGTGGAAGGGGCAGCTTGTCCAGGCCACAGCGGGCAGGTGGGACCTGGGATGCGCTGGCACCGTCTACGCCATGGCCCCGAGTGGGCAGGCTCGTGGCACGCTCTGTCCTGGGCTGTGCCATCGGCCCGGCCCAGAGGAGCAGACCCAGCCCGGAGGCCGCTATCCCGGCTGCCACTGGCCTGCAGGTGTCCCGAGTCCCCAGCAAGTCGCAGGAGAAGCCGTCCGGGGCGCCCGACACTCTGCAGGCCCCCAGCGCCAGCCGCGCCAGGGTGGAGACGGCCCTCCCAGGCGCCTCGGCTGCGAACACATGCTGCAGTCAGTGCCAGCCACAAAGCAAGTGTCGGGGAGCCAGCCGAGGGCCAGCTGCCACAGCCACAGCCCAGGCCCACGCCGCTGCCGGAACAAAGGCTCGGAAGGGCCCGTCTCAGTCGCCTCGCACGCCGCTGAGGGCTGCGCTCCTCGTCTTTCCGGCAGCACACCTGGGTGTGGCCTGAAGCCCCGGAGTCAGGGCACCAAAGGGTGCAGAGGAGCCCACACAGCCGGGGCAGACACGCTGGCCCCATGTCTGGCTGGACCACGGTGCCCAGGGCGGGTGGGGGCAGAGAGCAGGGCTCAAGGCACAAGGACCTCTGACCTCGGCGGGGGGAGGCCTTGGGCTCAGCTGTCACCTGGCAGGGCTGGGCTGGGGGCCAGCTCTCCTGAGGTCCACTCTGGACCCTACATGTTGTGTTCTGGATGCAAAATTCACATTATTTCTCCTGGTACAGAAACTGTCCTGAATCACACTGGACATTTAATGACCAGCAGCTACTCTTGTAAATTGTTTCTCTTATAAAATCAAGCACAAGCCGCGAACGAAGCTCTCCCGAGGTCGCCGGCCACAGTGACATGGATACGCTTTGCCTCCTGTTCGGGCTGTAATTTTGAAATATTTGTGAGCCTTTGGGGTCAGAGGATTATTTAAAAATCAATTTTATAGTATCATAAAGCTTTCCCTCACTCAAGGAAGGGTTTGAGGGTCAATATAGAGAAAATAAAGTAGAAAAAGAGCCCCTGAGTCATCTCGAATGACTCTTGACTTCCATCTACCGATTCGTCTCTCTGAACCATCTCCGGTCCCTTCCCCTCCCGCTTTCTACCTCAGGCCTTCTAGCCCATCCTTCATTTGATAGGCAGACGGATCCTTCTAGAAAGTCCCACTAGGTCTTTTTGTGCTTAAAACTATCTGATGGAAGAGACAGAAAATAGGATCCTGGGCGCCAGCGCTCCGGGGAGCCGAGGGGCTGTTTACGCACGTGGTTTTATTTGGGAAGATGAAAGAGTTCTGGAGGCGGAGGGAGGAGACAGGTGCACACCGAGGAGCACTTTAAGGCCACTGGACTGTGCCCTTAGCCACGGATCAAGCCCCTTTAGGTTATGTCTTCAGCACACTAACAATGACGACATGCAGCCCCCAGAAGTGGTCCCAGGCCCAGCTGCGGCCTCCTCCCCCGGCGCAGACACACCGGGCCACGTTCTGGGGCGCAACACAGCAGGCTCTTTCTCTGTCCAGGTTGTTCCCTCTCTGGAATGCGCAGCTTCCCCTCCCCGCGAGGGCCAAACCACCTTGTCTTGAAGACCCTCTCCACCCGGCGCCTCCCCTGCGCAGACTTCACACCTCTGCACACCTGGCACCAGATGTGACCGGCTTCTCCCAGGCACAGGCCCTGTCTTTGTCCCCTGGGCCCCCACCCCCATCCAGCAGACACTCAGTAAATGTTTGTTAACTGTTTAATGAATAAGATTTTTGTCTCCATCCTGGGGGAGCTTTACAAGACATACACAAATGAAGTAATTCATTTCTAAAGTACATGATGCAATGTAGAGGTGGATTAGTGCCTTCGGCAAGAGAGAGACCTTTGTGGGTCCAGAAGGTCAAGTTTGGCGAGGTCAGCCTTTCAGGAAGGGGTGTTGAGGGTCACCCCCGCCCCTTCTGGGGAGAGTACAAGACCCAGGCGAAGTCGTCCCCCAAGGCGTTTGCTCTTCACCAGGCCTCTCAGCACCAGGGTCTACTGGCAGGGGGCAGGGGCTACTTTGGGGTGGCCCAGGGCCTGAAAACCCTTCTTTTGAGGAATTTTGCATGTTCTGCATATCTGTGGGCGGCCGAGCTCTCTCCCTCTTGGGAAGGTGGATTCCAGACGCCGCCTGCCCTAGCTTGTCTCCTCGCGAGGTGTGTCACCTGACTCAGACTTGGCCAGACACCCACCTGGGATTGTAAATCTGGAGACAGTGACCCACGCACAGAAGCGAAATTGCAGAGAATCCCTTGGGGGTTGGGTGGCCAGCTCCCCCTCCACACACACACACACTGGATTTCAGTGAGGACAGAGACAAAGCAGGTCAGCGTCCGGGGCCTGGTGCCTTGGGGTCGGCGCACAGGCCTGGGCTCGAGGGCCGGGAGGGGCAGGGCCGTCTCTGAGGAGCCTATGGTGGCTTTGGCTGCCCGCCTGCCCGCCCATGCCCGCCCAGGTTAGCCAGGCCCCTCACCGAGGGTGGAAGTGACGGTCTCATCTGTCCATCAGTGAGCCTGTTTCTGTCACTGGCACCTAAGGCTTGGGTGCAGTAATTACCCTCAACCACGCTGGCACCCTGGCCTTCAGGGAGGGGAGGGGAGGGGACAGCTGCTCCAGCTGCTCCCAGCTGACTGTACTTACGTGCTGAGGGCCTGTGGCACCGGGGCCAGGCCTGGGAAAGTCAGGACCATGGGCCCAGTGGCCTCCCGCTCACGTCCAGGGTGAGCTTCGGCCTCTGCAGCCTCCAGGTGGGCGGCTCAGGGGCTGCGACCACTTCCCAAAAGACCCCAAAGGGCCGCCTTTGGCTCCACGCTCATTCCACTGACATCCTGCACGTTAAAGAAGTCTCTTTTATTGGGCTCATGGCTCCAGAAGCGGCTGTCCCTGCCCTTTTCAGGAAGCGGGCGTGGCGGCCAGGCCGTGGCTGCTGCGTTCTGTACGAACCAAGTCGGACTCTGCCCCGTGCCAGCCTTCTCCGTGGCTGTGGCTCCGCCACTCTGGCTGAGTCTCGAGGTGCAGGCCCAAGTGTGGCTGGGGAGCCTTTGCCCCCTGAGTGGATCCTCGCGATGGCGTCTTGGGGCGCCTGTGGCTCACCACTACAGGGTGGCCATGGGGGGTCCACTTTCTTCCAGGGGTGGCTTTTGATGGAACAGCTTTTACTGTTTTGTTAGATGGATGTGCCACCCCTCCCCCTTCCGGGCCATTTCTTCCCTGCGCTTATTCTGCTTTTAAGAAAATCCAGAAGAGAAAGGGTCTGAATATAGCAGGGGTTATTCATCCTCCAAAGGAGTCTTTCCCTGCAAAACATTCCCTGCATTCTTTAACGACCCGTGTTCCGGTGCAATTGGGGTTTACAGATCTGGAAGGGACAGCGGAGGGAGGCCAGGGAGTGGAGCTTCCAGCCTTTCCCAACCAAAGCCCCCCAGGCCTCCAGCGGGGCTGGACCTGACCAGTGTCCTGAGCAACCCTGAGATCTCCCGGGCACTGGCCACAACGTGCCTGGCCAGGACTCCTCCTTCCAGCCTGGGTTAATTCGTCCATGCTGGCATCCGTTTCTTGGTTCCCCAAAGCCCCTGCCAAGCCCTGCCATGCTCGGCACAGACACTACCCAGGTGGGACACATAGCTCTGCCTCCCTGGTGCCTTCAGCCAGGCGCGGTCGGGGTCACAGGTTGGGGCGCTCACCCAGGGACTGGCCAAGAGGAAGTGCCCTTTCTGCTGAGGCTCTGAGATGAAAGGGACTCATGAGGGAGTGGAGGGAGGCAGCAGGAGCAAAGTTCAGAAGGGTTCAAAGCACAATAAAGAAGGAGTGGAGATCCAGGAGAGGAGGTGGGGTGTTCCTGAGGGCGCTGGGAGTCCTGGAAGCTTTCGGGTTGGTTCTATCTAACCAGCACTGGTCACAGCCCTTGTCTCTCAGGGCATCGCACCGCCTAATGGCCTGACGAGATAGGTATGATTATCAGCACCCCGCTTTATAAAGAGGACACTGAGGCCCAGGGTGATTAGGTAACCTGCTCAAGAGAAACTTCCAGTGAGTTGTGGGCTGAAGCAGGAGAGTCGGGCTTCGGTGTAGCCTGGAGCGGCAGCTACCTGCTGCAGAAAGCCTGGTGCCGGGAAGCCACTCCCAAGCCAGGCTGCCTGTTTTATGATGTCACCCTGCTGAAGGCCCAGGAGGCCAAGGCTCCCCAGAACGTGCGTCCCCACATGACACCAGAGCCACCCCTCAGGGTTCGGCCCTGGCCACCGCTGACTCTTGCGCAGGAGTATTGGCCCTCCTGCCTTCCAGACGCTTCTACCCAGGAGAGGGAAGGAGAGCAACACAAGCCATCGTGGTGTCTGCAGCTCCCCCCTTTTCCTGGCGTGACCCCCTTTCTCCAGGGAACTTCGGAGGCCTGAGATCTGCATGTGGCCAGCCTACATGCATGTCTCCTTGCAGCTTCCATGGCGCTTTGTGTGAGGACCTCACAATCGACTCCTGTGTGCATTGTTCTCGCTGCTCTGTGTCCTTTCGCTTGTCCTGAATTGTCTGCAGATGAGTCATAATTGGGGAGATGGTGAAAGATTCTTTGCTTTATAAACCAAAGCAAACTGGACATTAAAAACTATGTAGATCCATAGGTAAACAGCTACACAGGGGTAGGTGACAGACCCGTCCTTTGATAGGTGGTTAGATACATAGACAGATGGCAGAGGGAGGGAGAAAGTCACAAAATGAGAACAGGGTGAGCACTCTGCGCGTGACGGAGGCTCGCCGCTGCCCGCCCCGCCCCGCCCGAGGATGTGGGTCAGGCGCCCTTCCACTAAGTCACACCAGCCTCTTGAGCTTTTTCGTCAGCTTTTTTTAGATCCATTGCTTCCACATGCCAACAGAGTGCCTGGCACAGATTTCAGAAGTAGACTGGATCCCAGGTCTGCCCGCAGGATCCCTGGAGCCCGGCTCCTCCTCTGCTCTCTGCTCAGAATCATTAGGGGAAGGGGCGCTCCCCGGGTGATTCCACTCTGCTTTCTAAACAAGCCTTCTGCCGTCCTGGGCTTACACGTCGGTAACGGACACATGAGGGCTGGAGGGGACAGGGGACGCTCCAGGACTGCGCCCTCTGTGCCTTGGTCATCTTGGGAATCAGCACGCCGAAATGGCTGCCACGCGGGAGACCCGTTTACCATTGGGGCGAATGCACTAAGAGGAAACCGAGCCCAGCTGAGCTAAGGGTGAGGACACCCCTTCGCCCCTCTGCGAGCACAGCAGCTCCTCAGAGTGGCAATACACCTCCTTAAGGCTTGGTGACAAGAAAGAAATCCCAGGCTTCCCCGAGCAAACTGACTTAGCGAGGACCTGTCTCGACAGGCGTGGGCTCGCGTAAAGCCAGAGCCACAGTGCCAAGGGCCGTCGTCGTCGATGACGAGGGAGGACTTGCCGTGCCTGTGTGTCAGTGGAGGCACGTTCGAAGCTACCTCTGACCCCTCAGGGCTCTCTTGACAGCGTTGAGGTTCTTGGTGCACTTATGCCGCGGAATATGTCACCGTGGGAACTTCCCTTTGGGAACCGACTGCCATGCTGGTGACCTCACATGCCAGGCGCCCAGCAAGCGCGTGAGGCAAGTGGTTGCTGAGACTGGAGATGTCCGCCTGAAGCTGCTTTCAAATCAAACCTTCACTGCATGCCTCTGGCAGGCCAGAGTCCCGCGAGACTCCAGATGAACTTGGGAAGGTGGGAGAGGAGGAAGGGACAGACAGGTAACCGACTAAATGGAACAGACCAGGGAGGCGGTGTGCGCCAATGCGCTGAGCGTGGAGTGATAAGCTAGCGGCTGGCTCACTGGCCGCTCAAGTCTTAGCCAGCACCCCCGGCACTAACTGGCTCCCAGCCCCGAGCCTCGCCTCCCTCTGCAGGGACCACGCTCTCTTGCTTCTTGTCCCGGAAGGCGGACATCAGACAGAACTGTTTTTGAATCTTAACTCTGCAGCTTATAACTTGGCAGGTAATTTAGTTTCCCCGAGCTTTGGCTTCTTCAAGTGAAGACCAGTGACTTTTTGTTGGGAGGGCACTAAGGATACAAGGTCAAAAAGAAATCTCTAATCCTCAGGGAGCTCACGGTCTGGTCTGGCCAGGGAGAGAGGAGAAACTGGAAAAACAGTTTTTCAGAGATAGCATCTCATTTGTTGGGTGAAAAAAGTTTCTGAAAGGATCAGCCACAGTTCTTCAGAGAAGCAGAACAATGGATGCATCTATCCGTGGACTGATCTGTCACCTATCACCTATATCGATCCATTCATCATCGCCGACCTACCTAACTATCAATCATCCATGTGTGTATACCTATTGACCACTGTATATGTGTAGGTCTGGGAGAGACAGAGAGAGAGTTGATAAAGAATTAGCAAATTCAAATTCCAAAATGGCAGGGTGGGCTTGTGGGCTAGAGACCCAGCCCAGGGCCAATGTGTCAGGACGCGTCTGAAAGCTGTCCGTTGCCATCCAGGAGGAGCAAATGTTGCAGATGAAGTTGAAAGCGCACTTGCTAGGGAATTTTCTCTGGTTCCAGGGCTGAGATGTTGTTGAATTTAGTCATTTACCCCACGAATTAAAGGATAATTCAAGAAATAACCCTTCCCGACTGTTTCTTGAGGCTCAGAGGCCCCTTGCTGCAAGACTGGGGTCTCTTTCCTCTCCCTAGACCTACCCCCTAGCCGAGGGAAAGGAGAGGTCATGTTTACTGCACACGTGTGACCTGGCCGGCGTTTAGAGAACTCGCTGAGGTAGGGATTATTTAGCAGGTCAGGAAGCCGAGGTTAAAAAGGATCATGATGCCCAAGGTCCAACCCCAAATAAATAGCAAGGCTGGGATTTACACTCCTCTGCCTTCAAGTTCAGTGCGTGCCTCCTGCTCCAGCAGCTTCTTCTCACCAAGTCATTTAGAAAAAATAACAAAGTCAGCGAAGAAAGTAATAACTTCTCGGTTATTTGCTAGCAGTCTGTTCCCTAGACTGCTGCCCTCACATCTCCCCTGCAGCTCCTATTTTCTAGGGTGAAACACCTGGAGGACAGAACCTTCTGATCTGCCCTGGGGTCTCTAGAGCTCTGAGATGTCTGGGAGGGCTTCAGCCCCAGACTGTGCTCTGCTGTCCAGGCCCTGCCCCCCACTAGCGGTGTGGCTCGTAATTTCTGTACCTCACTTTTCCTATCTGTGAAGCGGAGGCCTTGGCCGTGAAAGCAGGCGCGCTGAGGTGTCGCTGAGCAGAACGCGTGTTAGCACTTGCAAAAGATTTAAAAGAGCTCGACACGGAATGACGTAGCCTGTTAGCTCTGTGTGTCTGGGGATTCAGGCTCCCCCGCCTTCTCCCACCTAAGTCCTGTCACGTGCAGGGTCAGGCACACACCTGTGCTTCTGGACTCTCCTAAAACACTTGACAATTTTAGTGTGCGCCACTGATGCAAAGCACTTTTCACCCACGATCCCAGATGATCAGAGCTATAGGAGTTATGCTCAGTATATATTCGATGCTTGAAAATCAGAAATGTTAAGACCGGAGTGACAGAAAGCAAGCAAAAAACCCCCAAACAACCAAAAAACCTAGCGGTGCCCCAGAGAGAGGGCCAGGCAGCCCAGTCTTGCCGGCAGAGAATTAGGGTGCTTGCCCCTTTCCTCCCTCCCCACTACAGTGGTTCAGTCCCCACCCCCGTAAGTAATTCCCCTCCAGGGTCTCCATCCTCCACCCACCCCCACTGATTTCTCCTCTTGCTTGGGTTGTCTCTAATTTCAGTAAGCTTGAAATGCACTGGTCATACAGAAAGCATTTTATCTGACCTTCCACATGCAAATACTTTCCACTGGGATTTCTTGGTGTCCGGCTCCACCCCAGCCCACACGGCCATAAACACTCTTGTGTCTGCAGCCCGGCCCCAGGGATTCCAGAAATAACAGCAGAGCTCTCCACTAGAACACTGGACCAGTAAGGCATTCCTGCCTTAAAACACAGGCCCTTTCCAACCCAGGCCTCCCCTGTCTGTCAAAGCACAAAGCAACCTTTGCAAGTCAGGACAGGGAGGGGCAGCTGGGAGGGAGTTCAGGTTTCTGGAAAGCCCACACCTTCTCCGGCCACTAGCCTGTACTCAGCTCTTCCATTCTTGAGTTTCTCCAGCTCTGCCTGGGTCTCCTACAAGAATTAAAAATTCTTTCTGGCGGTGACATTCTTGGGTTTCAACTATCCACTCTGTGGATGTGTCAGTACCAGAATCGTGGGATGACGGCGGGGGTGGGGGGGGCTGGGGGTGGGGAGGGAAGAGTTCATCTTCAGGAGGCACAGGAGCCACTTCCCAGATGCCCAGGATGGTCTCCTTATTTGGAAGCCAGGTACCCTGTAACTTGCCGCCAGGCGAGAGGGAGTGGCTGAAGGGAGTGTCTAAAGAGAAAGCAAGCACGCCAAGCAGAAGGCATCTGGGGCAATCCTTCTTACTTCAGGGGCTCAGTCAGGGAAAGTCAGAAGACTGAGTCCAGGGAGAGGGTCTGGCTTCTCAGGAGTCCTCTCAAAAACAATAAATAAAAAGGGTGTACACATAAGTCAATGATGTGGAAGATGTGTATTTAGATAACCTGGAAAGGCTGGAAAGACACATAAAAGCGACTGCTTTCTGTTTATATATTTATGGGGAGGGGGGAAGGAACAGTCATTTTTCTCTAAATTACCCTTAATGGAAGTTCCTGTTTGCAAGAAATTCCTAATACCTGGCATTGCCAGAGAGACCTGCCTGGGCCTTCTTGGGAATTTTACCGGGCAATTCTAGATTTTAGGTGCCGGCGCCGAAACTCGAATGGTCACGGAAGAGGCCTCCTGAGGCTCTTTCTCCAGGAATGAGATGATTCCTAACTCGCAGCCCCCCTGGAAACGCCTCGGAAGGTTGGGTTCGGTGTCACGAGCGCCAAACCTTTGTCGCGAACGGGAAGGTGGAGGAGAGAGCGCGTCGGCCACACAGCCACCGGCGGTGTCACCCGCCGGGACGGCCTCCGGGGCCCGCAGCCGCGCCGGCGCCGGGG
>NW_004567121.1:37854745-37895696 GCF_000260355.1 Condylura cristata
CTGGGGCCGCGTGCGGGGCGGACAAAGGGGCGGCGGCGGCGGGCGCATTGTCTGAGGCGCGCCGCCCCCCTTTTGTCCGCGCCCCCGCAGCCTCAGCCGCCCGGGTCGGTGCTCCGCGCTCGCTGCCCGCCGTGCCGCCCCCGCCCCCATGGAGAAGACGGAGCTGATCCAGAAGGCCAAGCTGGCCGAGCAGGCCGAGCGCTACGACGACATGGCCACCTGCATGAAGGCCGTGACGGAGCAGGGCGCCGAGCTGTCCAACGAGGAGCGCAACCTGCTGTCGGTGGCCTACAAGAACGTGGTGGGCGGCCGCCGCTCCGCCTGGCGGGTCATCTCCAGCATCGAGCAGAAGACCGACACCTCCGACAAGAAGTTGCAGCTGATTAAGGACTATCGGGAGAAGGTGGAGTCCGAGCTGAGGTCCATTTGCACCACCGTCCTGGTGAGGCGGGCCGCGGCGGGTGGGGGTGAGAGGCGGGTGGGCCTGGACTCGCCCCTGCCCTTCCGGGACCGGGGAGCACCCCGTTCCCGAGCGCGGTGGGACGTGGGGACGTCCCGGCTGGCTTGGACCAGACCACCGCGCTTTAGACTCCGAGAGAGCCCCAAGTGTGTTACCAGCTCGCGTGCTGGGAGGAGGTTCGGGCATCTTGTCGCTAGAGTCCCTGGGCCTGCGGCTGGTTTTCTCCCGAACCCAGTAATGGGGGTTCACTTGGAAAACCCGAGCAGGTGCTTCCCTGCCAGGACCAGGGCGGGTGGCGGGGAGTGAGTGTGAACAAGAGCAGGCAGATGGAAGGACTAAAATCTGGTAAATGCCAGCGTTGAAGCATTTTCTTGCTCTGCACAGCTGTGCTGGGGCACCAAGGTTGGCGTTGCGCTTGTGGTGTAGAGTGGGCAAGGGAAGCTCTCCAGAGCTGTTGCCCACCTCAGCAGGGGCGGTGGGGTGGAGTGGGTGACTGCTGTGATTCACCCTCTAACCAGAGGACGTGGGCAGCTGTCACTGCGGTCTTCCCCTCGCGGAGCTACGGCGGTTCAACTTCCATGCCAGCAGGACCCTGCGGGTGCTCGCTTTCACACAGCCACGAGTCGTCCTGCTAACAGAATCGGAACTGCTCGCCGCCCATTTTTCAAGAGGCCGGGCTTGGGCCTGACGTGTGCACGTACTTCCAGGTGGCTGGAAAGAAGCAGGCTAGGCGGGTTTCCTGGGGGGATAGAAGCGGCCGAGCCACTGTCCTGCCCGCCCCTCTTTGCCCCACTGGATTTGAGAGGCAGGAGATCAGCTTCTAAGCTTGTTTTCCCACTGCACATAACAGGTACAGTGACCAGGAGGTCACCTGTTAAGTGGCAGGCAGTGCAGACTTACGCTGACCTGAGCACAGTTTGCGGTTACTCGCTTTAGGAAGGGAAGATTCTGTGCCGGTCTTCCCCGCCCGTCAGAGAGGAGAGGGCACTCACTGACGCTCTGTGAGCCGACTTGCCTTTGTGCTCAGAAGTTTTCTGCCCTGAAAGTAGTGGTGGCCTCAAATTGCAGGCTGCGCGTGGCAGCGGCTGTTGCAGCGCTGACCTGACCTGGAGGGAAGGCTCTTGAGAATGCCAGGGGCGAGTGAGCGGGGACTCCCAGCATATTGTCTCTCATCCTGTGCAGTTATTACTTGGCAGTTGGTTATCCTGCAGCAGTTCAGAATCACCACAGACTTTACTCTAGCAAGTTAACTCTTGACAGAGGAATGGTTTTCAGTCTGTGACACTCGGACAGTTTTCACGATTGCCCTAAACAACTGTGCTTCAGCACTGAGGTGTTCATTTTTGGTGTAGAGTGGGCATTAAGTGAAGGAGAGTTTTGCTGATTAGGTAAGTGACTTGGAGAGACCTAGATACTTTTTGGAGTAGACTTTATATACAGATCGTCCTGAAATTAGGACAGTTTTTTTTTTTTTTAAATACTAAGTGAAATAGAGTTAATCTGAAACACCAAGGCATACCAGAAATGTAGTTATTAGTGAAAGGTGTTAAGAAGCTTAGTCTGATGATGGCCAAAAGCCCTGGGATGCCCATCTTGAAGTTGGGAGGCACTGTGCTCAGCACTATGGGGAGGCACAAGGCCGAAAGCTAGAGATTTTGTCCTCTAGGACTTTGTCATAAGCAGTGTGGATAAGAAATTCAAGAAACACAGTGTCCATCATAGTTTCCATAAGATTGCTAGGAGCAAAATGTGTGACTCAAAGGAACAGAAACCTCAGGGAGGCTTTGCAGCGACATGACTTTAGCGCTGGCATCGGGGGAGTCCATACTCCAGGAGGAGGCGTTACAGGGCTGACTTGGGAAGCTCTGTTGACTGAGGCAGGGTATGTGTGGAGAAAGGCCTGAAAAGGAAGGGAGGAGCTGTAGCTTGTCAGAGGGAATTTTAGTCATTTGTGGGAAGATTTGTGTGCAGTTTGGAGCACCTGGTATTCCCGGTCAGCCACTCGTGACCAGTCTAATATGGTGGACAGGGAAGTGATAGACTTTCCTACCACAGGTCCAACCGATCATTGGTAGGTTAGTAGCTTATTTGGAGTCTTATCAACAAGAGGAAAGGAGCAAAACCTACAGTTTCTGAACATGAGGGCTGAAGTGAGGTTTCTCTTGTGGTCCCTGGCGTGGACATGACGGGTGAAATGGATTTTTTATAGAAGATTAGTAAAAGAAGGTAGCAAAACTTTGATTCTAAACAGCAAGAGAGTCTCAGCCGCCTCTTTCCCTTTCATACAGTAGCTTGGGTTATTTGGGTGGCTTTTTTCAAAGGAGCATGATGGAGAACTTTCAACCCTTTGGTAATCTCTTATTGAGAGAGATTATTAATTATGAAGGCAGGAAAGGTGTTAAAATCCAAATGTGTAATCAAAACATCCAAGACTGTTGAGAGAGCCAAATAGCGAGGTCCAGACTCTTCATAGAACCCAAGGGAAGGGAAGCCATAGAGGAGTTCCATTTACCTCTGTCCAGGGTCAGTTGTGAAATCACAGGGTGGACTGGAACTTCTAGGCCTCTCCCCATCCTTTTACTATAAGGTTAAAGATCTGCTGTGCTATCCCTGCCTGCTCTGAAATAAGTCGTTTGAAAGTCCAGGCCGAGCACACTGTTGACAATATGTGAAGTGGTGCAGGGTTCAGGAAGAGGTGCTGCAGCCAACCCAACTCACTGGCCATCCTAGAAAGGAGTGCTGGGGACAAAGGTCAAGTAGAGAAAAGGGACACGTGCATTGACCACCAGGCCTTGGTTGAGCAGCTCACGTACAGTGTTCAGGTGTCTTCAAGAACTTGAAGTTGGGGCAAGTTGGAAAAATCCAAGGAGTCCTAAGTTCTGGCACTTAGGACCAGGATCTGTCATTTAGGGAGGTAACGACCTTGGGGTGAGAACCAGAAGCTTGGGAACACGTACAAGATAACTGGTCCCAAACAGGCCCTGTTAGCCTTTGGCTTTGATGGTCTCGCAGTAAGCTGCTCTGCTACACATGTGTAAACAGTTTGAAAGGAATTAACGTCTGTGTCCCAGTTTTTAAAAATGAGAATCATTAAAATACATACCAGCCCTGCAAGTAGTCTGTGTAATTTGTGTTAAAACTCTGTAACCACAACTTGGTTATAGGCTTGAATTTAGTTAAGTGTTGTAAAGTGTCCTAAATGAATCTTTTAATAAAATACATTTTGTGCTGGTTACTATTTGGAGGTAAGATGGGTGCTATCCCTGGTAATTAGTAGATCTTAATGTAATTTTATTGACATAGTGGAAGAGGTGTACTCCGGAGTCAGAGCAGTCAGACAGCCTCCTGTTTGTGAATCTTTGCTCCCTACCCTTATCGATTTGACCAGAGGCAGGTTTCTGCAACTCTCACCTGTGTTTCTTTGTTTGCAAAGTGGTAGTGATCGCCTGCTTAGAGACTTACCGTTGAAATACTAGCTAAGAACTGGCTTTGAATATTTACTGTTTACTAAGCGCTATTTTAAGCACTTTATATATTTCCCTTAAGTTGGTAGTGTTAATTCTGTGTTAAAGTTGGAGAACTGGGCTAGAAGGAAATTAAGTAACTTAGTCAACATCACTGAGCTAGCAAGGGTCTGAACCAGGTGATGTGGCCCCAGATGAAGTTCAGTGAGACACGTTCAGTCCTGAATACAGGGGGGCTGCTGGAGACCACTGTGGATCTCTCCTGGGGGGGATTTGTGCAGTTTAACAAAGCTGTGTTTATAAATTAGGAGGCAGGAGAGATGCGTGCAGGACAAAGCCCCAGTGTCCGTGGTTTTGAAGCAGCAGGATATTGCATACAGTTTTAAATACCTTTGCTTTGGGACTTTTTGCCTTTAGATTTTAAACTCCTTGAAGGCAGATTGACATGGGGTGGAATAGGGCATTGTACATACCGGCTTGTAAGTGTAAGGTTAGATGTGTGGACCTCAGCCAGGATGATTTTACTCACCAGAAGGTGTTTGTCAGTTTTTGGTTATCGAAACCTGGAAGGGTTGTGGGGAGTTATACTAACATCTAGGGACTAGAGGCCTGAATGCAATAAACATCATACAGTCTTCTGGAAAATTCCCCACAATGAAGCATTTCCCTGCCAGCCCAGTGTCAGTAATGCCTAAAATGTACTGAGCATCAGTAATGCTCAGTAATGTTGGGTCAGAGCATAAATTAAAAACTCAGTGTTACCCTGTTCTGAATCGTATCATTCCTTTCCCTTTGAGCCTTACCAGCATGTTAGCATCTTGTCAGAACCCATTGTCTGGACTTCGGTCACTTTTCCCCCTTGTTACTATTTTGTGCTACTTAAGTTTATTTTTCTGGAACATAGTGGTTCTTGTTTTTCAAAGCACCCACCTCACGGTTGCTTCCACAGCCCAGAACCTGGCTCTTTTTAAAGTCGGGCACAGAGAAAAAAGATCCAACTGAAATTACAGTGAACTCTTAACAGTAAGTAGTAGTTAGAATTGATGAACAGCAAATATTTTCCTCTTACTTGTAATTGCTTTTCATAGCTAGACATACGTGGTTCTACACTTCTAACCCTGTGGTGTGTTTGTATGGATGTTGCATAATTGGACTAGTGTCCTAGTGAACATTTAGGTTGTAAAGAATTTTTCTCCAATATAAATACCCTTGTGGCAAGCTCTGGCTAGCATTTACAGGTTAAGTTACTGGAAATGAAATTTCCAAATCACAATAATGGAAGATGACTTTTTTAAATAATAGTTTATTTTTACATCATTTTGTGCCTTTTTCTATCTCAGATGTAATCCCTGTGGACTTCCCATCACCAAATCACCCGTGTGCCATCACCATAGTCCTGTGTACACCCCCCCCCCATTTTTGGTCCCATTTCCCACTCACTCCACCCCTGTAAAATGTCTCTGGTATATAGTTGTTAATTATTATTGTTGTTGTTATTATTTTCTCCCCTGTTCCTTTAAACTCCTGCTATGAGTGAAACCATCCATTATTTTTCCTTTTTTTTCTGGCTTATCTCACTCAGCATGATCCCTTCCAGCCCCATCCATGTTGCTGCAAAAGGCATGTGTTTGTTTATTTATTTATTTATTTTGGTTGCTGAGTAATATTCTATTGTGTATATGTACCATGTCTTTCCTATTGTAAATAAAGCCACAATAAATGTGGGGGTGGGGGTGTCTCTTTGAATCAGTGTTTTTGTGTCCTTTGGCTAGATACCTAGGAGTGGGATGGCTGGGTCATAGGGAAGCTCCATGTTTAGCAGTTTGAGAAACCTCCGAACAGTTTTGATGAATGGTTGGACTAGTTTGCATTCCTGCCAGCAGTGCAGGAGAGTGCCTTTTTCTCTACGTCTTTGCCAGCATTTGTTGTTGCTAGTTGTTTTAAGATGCGCCATTCTCACTGGGGTGAGGTGGCATCTCATTGTGGTTTTAGTTTGCAGGAAGATGACATTTTTTTTTTTTTAAGATTTATTTATTCATATAGAACTGGGGTACAGGCCAGAGATGCGGAGGGTGAGAGGATTCACCAGAGACAGAGTGGGGAGCAGAACAGGCAGATTGACGAAGTACACTGCTGAGGGGAGCAGCGGGCGGGCCAGGAGAGGTCTGCCACGCCATGTGGTCACCTCCGGGACAGGCGGGGATCGAACTCATGCTGCAGTGGCTTTAGCTTCTCAGTGCTGTGTTTTAACCCGCCGCGCCACCAGGGAGGGCCCAGATGACATTTTTTTAATTGATAAAATACATACATTGCAAACCTTACCATTTCGAATGTGTATAACATGCAGTATTGTTCAACCCCACCCCCCAAGTCATCCTTTCCCCAGCCCAAACTGTACCTACTAAACTTACTGATTTCCCATGCTCCCCTCCCAGCAGCCACTTACCTACTTTCTGCCTAGGACTACTCTGCATCTCATAAAAGTGGGTGGCACAAGAGTTACAGGCCCTGCACTATCAGCTGCCATCAGCCCCTGCAACATGTCTATCCCCACTCTGTCTCTGGTGAAATCCCCTGCACCTCTAGCCTGCACCCCAGTTCTTATATGCATAAAGAAATAAATCTTTAAAAAAAAAAGTAGGATAACTTTTTTTATTATTAAAAACTTGAAACAAAATTAAATGAGAATAGTAGCATTCCTCTGCATTCAGTCCATTGCCATATTATATCTCCTGTGGCTTCTGGAAAACCTCATTCATGACACAGTGACAGTGAAAAAATAGTATCTTGGTATTACAAAAATGGTTTAGCTTTGTGTCCCTTGCCCTCTCTGTGCTCCCCCTGGAAGCAGGATGCCTTGGCCATACCTAATGGCTAAATTTAAGGTAAAAGAAAACATTTGAGTGGTGGTATTTGTTCACTTTTTTTAGTTGTTTACTCAAGTTTGTATTTGATTTATGTTGCACAGAGATAAGGCCTTATCAAGAAGATAGCATCTCCTATTTCTCAGGAAGAGTCATCTAGTGTTGTTGGGCTGGTCGGCAGGTGATGTGAAGGCTGTACCCTCTTGTTGCCATCTTTGGGCTGTGCTGACACCAGAAAGTGCCTAGCAGTTTCTCTGACTAAATGGTCCAGCATGTTGACATGGCTTATTTTAACTATTGATTGAGCAAGTTGCCTTTTAATTTCCTGTCAAGATAGCAAAGCATTGTACACAGCCTCCAAATCTGTTGGATATTTGAATAGCCTGGTGCAATTACTAGTATAAGTTCTTAATTATTTTTTCATTGTGTGTATAGTGCTGTCTTTTCTATGGTAATAGAATTTATGATTAGACAGCTGTGGGAACGGGGATAGATTAAATCTAGGTAGGTGAACGTCACAAATCTATGAAACCCTGTACTGTTTTTCACTTAGCAAGTGTTTGCCCATCATTTTGTCTTGTGTGTTTTTTGTTTGCTCTGTTTTTAAGCGTTTCCAGAAATAAAGACTTCATACAGAACATTTCACATTTATTATGAAGTCATAGTAATTTCTTCCTTTAAAGAAATTTCAATGATCTCCTTCCCTTAAGAGTTTCATAGAAATGCTTACAAATAAATTCACTTACTTGGGGATACTATCCATATTAAAGAAGCTTTTTATCTTGTTGTTCAAAGACTTGGAGTGTCAGTTCAGATATATTGTTAATTGAATATAATTCAAATATAATTGAATATAGTTCATATGTATTGTTAATTGAATATAATTCAAGTACTGTAGGTCCCCTTTTCTATTTTTTTGACACCATATTCCCTTTTCCCTTTCCTCCCCCCTCTCTTAACCTCAGATCTTCTCAGTGTTTATGAATGTTCATTGTATGAATGTTCATTTACTTTTTTGTATGTGTAAAATTATATGTATACAATTCAGTGGTTTCTAGTATATCATAATTGTGAAACATCACTAGTATCTTTACGTCCAAAATATTTTAATTACCTCATAAAAAACACTATTTCTTGGGTTAATGGACATGAAAGCTATTTCCTGGCTTTTTTGAGGGGGGGGTGAGGGAGATGGCAGTAATGCCTCCCATGAAGAACTATGCCCATTAATCAATCGCTCCCTGTTTTCCCTTCCCCTGGTCCCTGACACCACTAATTGTTTTCCATCCCTGTGGATTTGCCTGTTCGGGATATAAAAATGAAATCATGTAATATGTGGCCTATTGTGTCTGATTTCTTCTTTATTCCTGTTATAACCTGTATCAGATTTCATACTTTTTAATGGCAGAATATTATTTCACTGCGTGGACATACCATATATTTTAAACCATTCGTGCACTAGTGGACCTTTGTAGAGTATTACATGTGTTACTGTTTTGAGCATTTGTGTACATGTTTTTATATGTACCTGTCTTCATTTCTCCTGAATATACCCCAGGGTCATATAGTAATTCTGTTTAACCATTTCAAAAATTTCCAGACTATTTTTCAAAGTGGTTGTACCATTTAAAGTTCACACCAGTGGTGTAGTAGAGTTCTGATACCCACAGTCACCAGCAACCCTACCAGATGTGGAGTGGCTTCTCACTATGCTTTTAATTTGTATTCTCGGTTGATTAATGACCATTAAACATACTTTCATTTGCTCATTGGCCATTTGAATTTTATTCAAATCCATTGCTTGTTTTTAATTTGTCTTACTGAGTTGTAATAGTTCTCTATATATTTTAGATATAACTTATAATAGGTATATGATTTACAAATATTTTCTCCTGTAGGATGTCTCTGTCTTGTTAACATCCTTTAGAACATAAAAATTGTTGATTTTTATGAAGTTCAAATTAATTTACTAGGTTACTTGTACTTTTGGTGTAATATCTAAGAAATCATTGCCTAATTCATGTTCATGAAGGTATTTATGTATGTAAAACTGGGGTGCAGGCCAGAGATGCAGGGGTGGTGAGAGGACCCACCAGAGTTAGAGTGGGGAGCAAAACAGGCAGATTGACGAAGTACACTGCTGAGGGGAGTAGCAGGTAAGACAAGAGAGGTCTACAACGCCATGTGGGTCACCTGGAGCCAGGAATTGAACTCACACTGAAGAGGCTTTGGCCAGCTTCGTAGTGCTGTGCTTTAACCTGTTGCACCACCAGGAAGGGGCCTCGTGAATATTTATACCTGTGCTTTCATCTGAGAGCTATGTCATCTTAACTTTAGGTTTTGGTACAATTTGAGTTTTGCATGTGGTGTGAGGAGGGGGCCTAACCTTCATTCTGTTCGGGTGGCCCTCCTGTCATACTACCCTTGCTCAGAAATTCTAGCCTTACAGGAAAAATAACAGAAGGCATGGTATGAACGCCATATAAGGAAAACCTACTGTTCTGGGCAGATTGTGTGCCCAAAGCACTGTATTTGATCTCACTACTTACTGCTATTGTCAGTCCTTTCCCATTTCTATATGTTGAAATCATACCTGTCCTACAACATATAATTTAAGGGCCACTGCTTTCATTCCATAATGGGTGAATTAAAATTATACAGTTACAAATATATAGCTTGATACTTTCCAGAACTGTTTCCTTACCCTATCTTATATGTTAATTATGGGTAGATGAGACAAGGAAGCTTGTTGTTGTTTTTTGTTTTTAGTTGCATGGCCAATTAGCCGTGCGCTCAGATTCAACTTGTGTAGAAGAATGCTCCTGTTTCCATTGCCTTTCATTGTCAAGCCTCCCTTTAGAGACCTCATCTCTTCTTCCTCTGAATTCTCTTGCGTGGAGTTGATGAAAGTCAGGGCTTCATGTACCCATGAAGTTCGGTTGTGACTCCCTTTATCTTTGTCTATTACTGGTATTGTTTAAAAACACTTAAGGGAGGAAATCGTTACTGCACCCTAACATTTCTCAACTGCCACCCTACGAAGTGGAGCGCGTATCCTATAACAGGCCTCGACCCTTCCAGCTTTACTTTCCAACCGCCCTGCTTACTGGCCTCTCCCTGCTGCCCCACGTGGGACTACTCTTCTCCTTTCCTCTGTAGCCTGAAATGGGCCTGCTAGGCTAGAGGATTGTGCACGTGGCACTTCAAAGATATGAGGGGTACCCGCCCCACGTTCACCTGAGTCGCGTTGGACCTGGGTGGAAAAATGAGTCTGCAAAGAATTTCATACTGAGTGTAATGTTGTGATGGTTTGATTCCGCTTGTCATAAACTTACCAAGAGGCAAAACTCATGCAAGTGTGCCGGGTCTTTCTAGCATACACGGTTTCCTATTTTTAGTTCTTTTCCTAGGATGTAGCAGAACTTGCCCTGAATACTTAACAAGGCAGTTTTCACCTGTTTTTTAAGTATTAGAAATGTCTTTTTGGGTAGATAATGTCTGTCCGGTTGGATTACTTTTGACCAGATCAAGATTTGACTTCCTTCTGGGTTGTTTCCTTTAAAGGAAAACTTGTTGATTTCTCATTACTTGTCTGTTTCTTTGCAAATCAAGGGCTAAAGTAGTTTCCGAGTGCTGTTGGGGTACAAGTGCTGTGAGCAGAAGGTTGGTGCTGGCCTTGGGCCTTTCAGTGGCACTTCCAGTAAGTGCTGCACGTTGTGTTTGTGTGTGTGTAATTGTTTCGCTACATTGGAAAGTAGAGTTAGTGTCACCAGTGGACGCAGTCTCTTCGAACCTGTGTCTCAGCCCTCTCGTGAATGGGGCGTCTGCACGGACGGTGAAACTCTGGCGTCGTGTTGCTGTTGCTGTCACCAGCATCAGCTGCTAAGTGTGGGGTCGAGCACACTGGCAAGGAAGCAAGGGCTGGGTGTTTGTATCTAGTGCTGCCTGCAGATGGCTCACCTTTGGGGGAAGTGAGGCACCAGGGCCGTTACTTCCCCGGGATTGGCGCATGCAGTTCCGTGCACCCTAGTGTTGGTCCCGCCGAAGCCTTCTCTTCTGTGTCTTCATCGCAGTCTTAACAGTCTGTAGCTGAGTTGGAGGCCAGGGTGGGCATTCTTACACAGCAGCATTTTTGTTTCTTTTAAGTCCTAATCACTTAGAGCAGGAGAGGGAGGGGTGCACTGTGCTCGCGAAAGGGCTGTCCCGTCCGCCTGAAAAAGTGCCACCGTGCAGTAGCAGACCCTGCGCTAGCTGGCACTCCTTCTGCCTGTGTCCTGGGCTGGTGCTAGAGGTCTTCTGGACCAGGAGTTGAGGAATACTTGGGACTGCAGATGCCTAAAGCTTTCTCTTTTTACAGGACCTTGGGTTTTCCTCTTCTGTTTTTTCCCTTTCCTTCCGGCTATTATTCCTGTGTTCGAATCCCTTCTTTTCTCTTGCCCAGAAAGGTACCCACTTACTCGCACAGACTACTCTCATGGCTTATTTTCACTTTGGCACTTGCCCCTCTGGATCTGAGGAATCCATCCTAATCCTCTGAGCATGACAGTAATTCATGATACTAATTTGCTTCATTCAGTTTATTGATTTGACAAATATTGCAGCCAGTGTTGGATTTTAGGTCTTTTGTTACTTTTATATTCATACTTTGAAAGTTCAAACACTTTGAGCAGTTTTTGACTTTTACCTGAAACCTTTCTCCCAGAAAGGCATGTCCATGTTCTTGAATGTTCCAGAGTTGTATTAATTTTACTGAGCAGAAATTGGGACCATGAAGTCCCAATAAAGAGTTTTTCCGTAAAGGTGAGAGATTCACTCTCACCTGCCCACCCCTCACCCCCATCCCAGTCAGTGTAAGGAAGAATGGGTCAGCAGGGTACCAGGTGAGGGAATAATGCCGCATCCTTAGGGCCCATGTGCTCCTTGGCCTGTGGACTTCATGTCTGTGTATTGATTGGCACACTGAAAGGGGAGGGGCGTCAGCATTACACATGAGGGAGAGTCATGGATTAGCCACAGGCTGGCTGCTGGCAGATTCACAAGAACCAAATGAGCACTGGAAGTTGCTGGTGAGCACAGAAGTCCACGAGGCAGGATGTTGTACTGACCAGTTCCTTCAGGCCCAGGCTGCCTCACGGCAGCTCGCTATGCAAAGCTGTGTCGGTGTTCTGTTGGCTTCCTCACGTCCCTGGTGCCTGCCGCGGCCCAGCAGCCAACACTGTGCCAGCGCTGCGCTTCCGGGAGTGCCACCTGATGCTTCGGGAGGCGCTGTGTCGCCACTGCCACTCAGTCCTCTTCCTGCTCGTGCGCGAATGGCACTGACGTTAGTCCAGGCAGACGCCAGGCAGTTCGAACGGTGCTTCCTGGTTCCTTTTTTTTGTGGCCTGCAGAGAATGACCCTGTTTGTATGGTGCCCTGGGGGAAAAAGATTTCTCCCCGTCTTTCCTCTCTTCTGAGGACTGAGGGGTTAGTATCTCACCACTAGGAAGCTGTAGCTTAGAGTTCGATTCTGGAAAACCATGAGTGTGAGACTTAGTTTATTCTGTTAATAATAGATTTTGCAGTAGGGCATTAACACGCTCAGAAGGGAATGTAAGATTGGCCTGCTGGTGGCTTAGAGAAAGAACCCTAAAATCTGGTTGGTCAGTTAGTTACTGTGTGGGTGGAGGTGGAGTAACAGTTGACTCAGGTAATGGAAATTATAGTGAGATGAAGAGTCAGGGGAGAGCCAGTAGGTCTTGACAACTGGTGGAGAGTTGGAGATGAGAATGCCAGGGAGTGGCCCACAGGCGCAGCAGACCTCTCCTGTCTCCCCTCAGCAATGGACTTCAGCACAGCCACCTGTTCTGCTCCTGACAATGCCTCTAGTGGATCCTCTCACCACGTGCACCTCTTCTGGTCTGCACCCCAGTTCTTGTATGCATGAGTAAATCATTCTTAAAGTGGAAGTATAGAAACAGGTTTGGAGAAAGCTAAGACATACTGTAAATACTCATATTTCGGAATGTGCATGGCCAGCCAGGATGAGGAGGTAGAGGGGAGGGGATGTGAGCGTAGCTCCACCCACGGTGGAGCCAGTTATCAAGCTGGTGTGACTGGTTTATAAAACCAAGACCGTTGTTCATTTAGTGAAGAATAACTAGCCCAGAGTTTTAAATGCTTGAGTTGGCCTGACCCATGTCCTCACTCAGGAGGCAGAGAGACCCACCTCAGAATCAGTCTGTGCCTGGGAGTGGCCTCCCAGCAGGGTGGGTCTGGTCCTGCTCAGGTGCTTGACAGCCTCCCGCCAAAGCTGGGCCTGGATTCGCAGGTGGGTTGACGGATGCACACACCATACTACAGAGTGGACTCTTTTCCTTCCTTTTGCTTCCACGCCTCCCCTGGCTTTGATTGACTCGGCTTACTTTTAAAGTGTGTATTTCTTAAACATACTGGTATGTTACAGTTAAGTTTTACGTTCTTTTTCGTTTTCTACATAAAGTTGATCCCTAACAACACGGATCTGAACTGGTTCCTCCTATGTGTGGATCTTTCCCTAGTAAATGCAGTTGACTCTGTCCTCAGAGTTCTACATTCACCATTAATACTGTTGTTCAGTTTTGGGACGTCAAAGTTACTTGGGTTTTTGGTGAGAGGGGTTTAGGCGCCAGTGCTCCCCTTTGCTTTGTTTAAGTGTCTGCTGTATATTCAGCGGAGATAGTCTTCTTGCCTGTGAGTGTTTTACAGTGAGGAGGGGAGAGTTGTATGTTCCCAAAGTTGACTGAGAAGGTCTCTAGGACTAACTCTTGACTTTCAGAAAATTACATCCAGAAATGGACCTGAGAGAGTGGATATGGGGGGCTCTTGGGGAGGTCAGAGGAGGCAAAGCATTAGGATGACATGAGGTTTCTAGCCCAAGTCAGCTGAGTGCTTTTCATAAGGTAGGAAATTGAATAGGGAAAGGGATTTAGGAACAGATTTTGTTAGGAAGACAAGTTTAATGTTATTAAAATGAGTGAGATTTAAAGTCCTAATGCCCCTGTGCTGCTTAGCAGAAAGTTTTATGTGATGGTTCAAAATCAGGGTCTATGTAGCACTTAATCATTTAAGCAATTCCGATAACTTAGTCTTCACAAGCCTCTGGGCCATGTAATTAACCCTTTTACAGATGAATAAACTGAGGCACAGCGTTGTAAAAGTAAATTGCCCAGCTCAGTTACCTTCAGATGAATAGTGGACTACTGAAATATTTTGAGATCCTTGTTTATTCTGATGAAACATTTCTTCCTAGTAACAACTTTGTCATACTTTATTTTTTAAAGACTCATTTTATTTATTTATGCATACAAGAGCTGGGGTGAAGCTACAAGTATGGGGAGGGGGGAGAGGTAAGAGGCTTCATCAGAGACAATGGGGAGCAGAACAGGCAGATGCACTGAAATTCACTGCTGAGGGGAGACAGTAGGGATCTGCTGCGCCCCATGGGTTAGCTCCTTGGCCAGAGATCTAACTGTTGCTGCAGTGGCGGGCAATGGCTTGATAGTGCTGAGACTTAACCCTTTGTGCCACCACAGAGGCCCCCTGTCAGATTTTAAACAGTGTGGTCTTAAAGATAGGCACTTGTTCGACTGAGGAAAGAAGTACAACTTTATAATCTAAGTAATCTTATAAACAAGAGTTGAGAAATGTGTGTGCTTTATTAGCCAACTCAATCTTTTGCACATAATATGCAGTATTTATGTGCTTCTTAGTAATGTGTACCATTACCCTCTGAGGTATAACATATGTATTGCTTGGCATCTTGTAATAATTTTGTGTTACAGTTTGGGCAGAGTGGAAAGTTTGCAGATGATGAATATTTCAGTTATTAGTTATTTTAGTTACTGTTGAATTATTCCAGTTGGTGATTTCTCTTTTCATTGCTTCTTCCCATTCTAAAAATACCCTTTTAGTAAAAATCTGAGGGAGACCGTCTGTCTTTGTCTGGAAGTAGTTTATTTTTTGCACCTGCTTTTATCTGGTACTCGAAATGATTATGGAATTCTACTGACCGTTGTTTTCATTGGCACTTTGAGACATTTTCTGATGAAAAGTCAACTGTCGGTCATATCATTTCTCCCTTTATCAGTAACGTGTCATTTCTCTGTTCGCTTGTAAGAATTCTCGTATCTAGCATTCTGCAGTCTTACTGTGATGATCTAGGTATGAATTTATTTTTATCTTGTGATTTAGTGTGTTTTCCATTCTGAAGATTATCTGCTATTAATGGGAGCCTCAGTTGTCATCTGTGAATCCCATTTCCTCCTCATTCTGCTCTCTGCGGCCTACCACATGCTTGCTTAGACCCCAGTCTCCTCTTGTCTCTGTAGTTGCAGCTTTTGACTTACCCTGTTTTTCATCTTAATGGTTTTTTGTTCTGACCTGAAAGGTTTCTTCAAATACGCCTTCTGTTCTCTCCTTTTAATTTAAATGCCCTTCTTTTCCTCCCCCCCTTCTCCAAGCTGACTTTCCTGAAATTCCTCACACCTCTTCTTTTTCAGGCTTCTGTTTTCTCTGTCCCCCCACCCCCATCTATATGGTTATTACAATCAAGAAAGTTTTCAAACTTAAAAATAAGGATGTGGAACCCTCTCTGGTGGCACAGTGGGTTAAAGCATAGTGCTGTGAAGCTGTCCCCAGCCAGGGAATAACCCCCAGGGCTCAGTAAACCCTTCCTGCCTCCCTGCTGCTCCCCTCAGCAGTAGATTTCAGTAGATCCTCCTGTTTTGCTCCTCGCTTTTCCTGGGGAATCCTCTCACCCCCTGCACCTCTGGCCTGCACCCCAGTTCTTGTGTGCATAAATACATTTTTTTAATCTTAAAATAAAAATGTTGCTATAGCTCCACATGTACCCATTACCTTATATCTTTAAGAACTGCTTGTACATACCTCCATGTGGTGGATCAATTCCTGAATAGTTGTGTCGTTTTTAATAACCTAAATGCAGCTGTTTCTCGCGTGTGTTTTAGATAATGAAAGCTTCTTTACCCAGGAGTTTTGGTGATTTGTTCCTGCCGAACACGCTAAGCTTTGACGTAATTTTTATAGATGTTTTCACACAACATGCATGAGGTAAAATTGTGAATATCACCTGCACAGAGCATAGGTCTGGGTTTTAGTTCTGCATGGAAAATAGCACTCACCATCACCACCATCTCCCCAAAAGCCCAGAAAATCAGTTACTTGTTGCTTCTCTAGAATGGGAAACGGTGTTTTTCTGGGGCTCCTGCCCTGTAGAGCACCACCTTTGTGTTGAGACTTTTGCTTTTTGTTTTCATCATTCTGGCCAGCACTGTGTAGCTCCCTCCATTCTTTTAGACCTCTGTTGTAGATTTTCTTAATCTGTTTCTATCTGCATATTGATTATTTTTAGAAGAGAGGAAGTCTGCTCATACTCACTGTGTTGCCAGAATCAGAAAGTCATGTTTCTGCCCATCTATTTTAAGGTCGTGAGTCATAACTTTCCCAAGTACTCCATACTGAGAGCTGGGGTAGGGGAGAAATTGCCTGGCATACTACTACTCTTCAGGTAACCTTTTGTTTTTTTGGTTTATTTTTATTTAAGCATACAAGAATGGGGGTATAGGCCAGAGGTGCAAGGGGTGAGAGGATTCACCAGAGACAGAGTGGGGAGCAGGACAAGTGGATCTCCTGAAATACATTGTTGAAGGAAGCAGCACGGAGACAGGAGAGATTTGCTGCACCATGTGGGTCACTCCCTGCCTGGGGACTGAACTTGTGCTGCAGTTGCTGCCAGTAGCTTGATAGTGCTGAGACTTTAACCCCTGCGCCACCAGGGAGGCCCCTCTCCAAGTAACATTTTAAAGTGTTAATGTTTTGTATCACAAAGTAGACACATTCAGATTTATATTTTAAGCTTTTTAATGTATTTTACTTGCGCTGAAATTGAGCAGTCATATTAACTTGTGATTCTCAGGTTGGTTGGAAATGTTGGTGGTATTATGTCTGATTTAGTAAAACAGAAAAATACATGGAATTTCATTGCCAGATAGTCTTTAGACATATGCAGTCATATCAGGTACACTAGTCTAGTCATTAATATATCAAGACATCCTGCAAATCAGGGAGAAACTGCAAAAAAGGGGAAAACCTCATTGGCCAAATGACAAAAGATGGAAACACAATTAAAAGAAGATGCAGCGGATGATGCAGCAGGTTATGACGCAGCACCGCAGGCTGCCGCAGCCACTTAAGTGCAAGTTCAGTCCCCGCCCGGAGATGACCCACATGGCGCAGCAGATCTCTCCTGTCTCTGCCGCTCTCCCCACTCTGTCTCTGGTGAATCCTCTCACCACCCCTGCACCTCTGGCCTGCACCCTCTATAGGCATAAATAGATAAATCTTGGGGGGAGAGGGGGAAGGGGACAGAAGACATGCAGATTTTCAACTTCATTGGAATACAAGTAAAACTAGTAAGATTTTTCACTTACCAGGTTGGAAGTTGGTTTGTTTTTTGGCTGTTTAATAATATCCTATGTTCAAAAGAATGCTGAGAAATAAGGACACTCACATCTCTAATGGAATTGCCTTCCCGGAGGGCAGTTAGACAATTTACAGTAAGGATCAAGTGTATATTTGGTACATTGTTGGAAATACCAAGATTTGAAGCAACCTTAAATGCTCACCGAGAAGACTGAGTAACGAGGGCACAGCCTTGTGGTGGGCGATGTGTGCAGTGTCTTGTGTAGAGTAGTGAATGGCCTTGGGGAGAGGGTCGCATGGAATAAGCAAAGCATGTGTTCACACGAGGGAAAGAGAACACGTTCTTTAAGTGTGTCAGCCATCGGGAGAGGTACTAGAAAGTTGCAGTAATGGCTGCCGAGAGGGAGGGAAGAGCTCGATGTCCCAGGATCCTCAGAGAGGTGAGACACTTGTTTTGGCTCTTTCCGATTTTATGTGCCCCCCAAGTATTGCCTATTTTTATGAAAACCAGAGTCTTTTATGGGAAGAGAAAGTATAGATCGGGGGGCGGATTCTGTGGTGTTGAGTTGGAGATGGAGATACCAGTAGATGGTCATTATTATCACAAAAAAATTTGCTGGAGATGTAGAAAAGTGAGAAAACAGTGGGGGTATTTGTTTTTCTTTTAAAAATTTAAATGGTACTAATCTTGCACGTAATTTCATAAAAATAATTTAAAAAAAAACTGTAGTATTTTAAAGTAGCATGCTCTGTGAATGCTTGGTGATAGTTTGGCTTTGTCATGCTGTGGCTGGTGGTCATGCTTGGGGCAGGCCCTGTGCTCAGTGATTGACATGCAGGAACAGAGAGGTGAGCAGAGAATATTTAGGGAACATTTTCATCTAACAGTGGATCTGGTTTAACAGGTGTTTCTTCTACTTAGTACCTTAAATAAACGGCACTGTATCTTTTGATGAATTTTGTAGGAAAGAAAATTTAGGGATCTTTTATAATGGTCTAGAACCAGAGGTCTAGAACCAGATTACTGGTTCCACACTCTACCCCTTAAGCTTCCTCTCTCGTACCTGTCCTTTAATTTCACCCTCAGGAAGGTCATCCAGCCAAATCAGAGTGGGCCTCTGTGTATAAGTTTGTTCTGGGTGAAGTATGATTTGAGTCTTAAATTGTGCTTTGATTTCAGTCTCTTGGAATTACTGCCCTAACTTAGAGACTTGTCTAGAGACTTCATTCTTCCATGTTAACAAACATTAGGGTTCTTGTTTCATTAAAACTTGAAGTTGGAATGTGAGAATATTTAGCTGTTACTGTTAAGCATTTCCAGATGTTAATTTGTCCTGTGTACTATAGTAATTCTTTGGTTTACAAACATCTAGGAGAGGCCAAAGACTCACCTGTCCTAGATGTGCCCCTTTTAGGATATGACAACTCTTATGTTAGGGAGGTGCTTAAAAATGCTAGTTCTTGCTTAGAATCTGGCTCAGTTTAATTAATGACTTTGCCCAAGCTTCTTGGCTCTGGTGTGGTTTTGCTAATGTGTAAATTGTCATAATGAATTGTTCCCGTGTAAATAACACTTAGAGCACAGCTTGGCACATCCTGAAATTAAACACTGGCGTTCGTGTGTGTTATACACATATAACAAACAAACTTTTATAGTAATACTTGCCAACTGAATCACTAACAGCTGGGTTGTGACTGGTACGTGTACCTAAAATTAGAGATTGAACATGTTAATGGTGCTTTATCAAAAATCTCAAGCTGGTAGAGAAAATAGAAAAATCCTAGAACACTTTTGGCCTCCTATTAGTGTCTTGCTTTTACTTTAAGGCTCTTTGTCACTTACCTGTTAAATAAGTCACTTTTGTATATAAAGGATAAGCTATGTAAAGAGGGACAAGAGCATTTTTATAAAACAAATTACTTACTAAGAAATTTAAGGTAAAGATGTTATTTCAGTTTGTTGAATGCTGAGGACTGCTAACCACTGAGGCCAAGTGAATTGTTTTGGAATATCTGAGAAGTGAGGAGAAAGGGTACTTGCAGAAAAATTTACACCCAGAGGTTAGACTAGTATCTGGATTTTATTCTTCTCTAAAACATGAGGGTGAGAAAGAATAGTTAATAAACATGCATCAATATGTTTTTCTTGACCTTTTTGTTTGTTTCTTATATATCATTTAGAGTTTTTACAGTATAATCCTCATTACTAGTCCCACCTTATTTTTCTGAGGTTCAGTTTATAATTCTTTTTTAAAAAAGATTTTATTATACATACATAAATGGGGTACAGCCAGAGGTGTAGGATCACCTCCAGGGCGGGGATCGAACTCGCACTGAAGCAGACAGCTTGGCTTAGCTTCACAATGCAGCGCTTCAACCCTCTGTGCTACCACGGAGGGCCTGACATAAAGTTTATTCTTTGGTCCTTTAGCACCCCCTAAAGTGGCCTGCATGATAACTTGTATTCTTCCCTCTGCCTTAGCTTGTATTTGAGTTTCTTTGACCTAGAATTTCCTTAAGGACTAACCCACCCTGTAACTGGGGTGTTGAGTACACTGACTTCATAGGTTCTGCATTCTGCCACTCAGTCAGATGTCCCTGGAGGGGCTCCTCAGTCTCTTAGACCTTTGAATCTTGGTTCTCCAAGCCTCCCAGAATCATGAATTTGTCTGGTTAAGGAGTTACCAAGAGAATCTCCTGCCTCACTGATGTGAATAAGGTGCAGGAGAACTTGTAACTTGCACAGAAGTTACGACGGAGCCCATTCTCCTGGTGGTTCAACGGGGTGTTTGTTTGGATAACTGTTTGGTGAGCCAATGTCATTTGGTCTGATCTGTAATGAGTTCATTGTAAAACATTTTTACACAAGTTTGCATTCAGGCTATATCCTTTAATATTGATGACCTTTATCTTAACTAGCATTACTAATGAATAACTAATAGTGATAGTACAACACACAGCCACGATCATGTTGGTAAGCAGAATCCATTGCCTTTTAATTGGGCTAAAATCTATATCTTGCTGCTGGTAGCTGATGGAAAGAGAATTATTTTGTGCCTGTTGTTTCCTTCACAGAGAGCTAGTGGCATCTGGCAAAGAACCATGATACCTGGCTGACACTCCAGGATGGAAGTAATGCACAAGTCACTTTATAAAAGCCAGCACTGTAAATCGTACGTAACGGCCCTATACAAAGTAGTAATCAAAGTTAATCATTTTAGAAAGCAAAAAATTACAGTTCACACCTATGTGACTGTGTAGTTACTAATGCAGTAACTGTAGCAGCTTCCCGATTCCTCGGAAGGTCAGTGCATCAGTGAGGAAGCAGAAAGTGCGAGAGTCAAAGGTTGAGCATAGTTTTTTATGTGACTGATGTCTTCACCAGGGCTGGCGCCTTTCGGAGCCCTTCTGGGACTGCGTCCTCGCCCTCGGAGGACAGGGAGTGTGGGGCCCTTAGCTCCCCTGCAGTAAGTGTGCGGGGTAGCTCCCGCAGCAGAACCTGCTTCACATTGAACAGTGGTGATAGCTGTGGCGATGACTGGGAGTCAGTGTGAGAGTGAGGAGCAGGTGAGCTGTGGGTATCTCGCTCTTGCCGGCCCTGCCCCTTCTTCCCCCCGCCCCCCAAACACATTTAGGTTTTCCATGGAAATTGTTTACAAATCCAAAGTTATGGGTAATATTAGAGGGGCATGTTTAAGTATTATAATTTTCTAAGAGTCTGGGAAAGGTTTTCTCAGGCTGGATTTTAATAAATAACTATTAAAAATGTTTTGGTGGTGCCGAGCCGAGGAAATCACTCTCATCTCATCCCGCAGTTCTTTTTCCACTTAGAAGTATGGTGTGTGGGAGCAGTGTTTGTTCTCACGTTGCCGGTTGCCTTTAGTGTTCTGGTGTGGCCTCCAGTGACATCTGTTGCTGCATTCCCGACCCATGAACTTTCCAGATTTAGGCCACAGTTTTGAGGACTTGCCACTTTTATTACAATGTATAAGCTTCTGGGGGTTGAGCATATGCTATTCCCTAATGTTGCTTTTCACTGTCCTGACACCCAGGCCCCTCTCAGGTCTGGTTTTGCTTTTAACCCACATTTGCAATGTGCTTCTCTACTTTTAACTGTGTTTTGTATAGTTCATTTTTATTTGTTTAAAAAGATTTCATTTTTGTGGAAGAACCAGGGTGAGGCCAGAGGTACAAGGAGAGATTAGAAGATTTGTCAGAGACCGAGTGGGGAGCAGAGCAGGCGGACCTACTGAAATCCACTGCTGAGGGGAGTAGTAGGGAGACAGGAGGGGTCCGCTGCACCGTATGTGGGTCACTCCCTGGCCGGGGATCGAACTCAGGTTGTCTCTCTCGTAGGTGCTGAGTTATTCTCCAGACTTCTCGATTTTCTATCACAGATACTTTTATGTAACCGTTATGTGTTGCCTTTTTTTTTTTCCCCCCACTTTGGGTGGATGGGTGTTTCAAACTGCTTAGGCAGAAGATTAGGAACACCTGACTGGCTTGAACACTGACATCTACTGAGCACTTAACCATGGCATTCATATTCTGCTTGTGCATGTCTCTTGGTTTTCCTCCCCAGTCAGTCCTGTGAGGTGTAGCTACAGTATATTAAAGTTTCTATGAGAACCTTACCCTATCCTGTATTTGCTTTCTACTCTCCAGGCGCACCCTGTACAAATACCTTAGTCTGACAAGCATTTAGTCCCGTGGCTGATGTGCACTCATCTCTGCATGAGCTGGGATAAAGGACATACTTAATTACTGATCCAGTGTTAAAAATGAATGTATTGAGTCGGCATGACTCTCAGCTGCTGTGGAAGTTTGTGGCCTGCATAACGCTCGCCCTTTCGGGAAGCTTGTCTCCAGCGCATATTGAGTAGCCTCCCTGGGCCTTGATGCCTGGCTTTCGTGATGGCTCTTCTTTTCACAGCCAGTGTCTTCAATAGTTTGTGTTCTCTCCCTAAAATAATTGCGCGTCCTTTTTTCCCAAACTGCTGCATTCCTACCATTCCTTCCAGCCAGCTCAGACCCCGTCCCCAGGGAATCCGGACACCATGTCAGCCGAGCCAGGTCTGGCTTCTGAGCTCCTCAGTCTCCTAGCGCTTAGCCCCTGGGCTCTGTTGGTGCTTGTACTTAACTCTTCTTACTAGATTGTGAGCCCGTTGAGGGTGAGGACTGTGTCGTGTGTCTCTTCTCTATCCCCTCTGCTGAGTACAGGCCGGGCACCTGGAAGGGGCCAGGAGATGCCTGCTAAGTGAACGGATGAGTGAGCAGCCTGCTGCTAGTTTGTGCTTGGTGTGATCTCACTTTACCATTAGGAATTGTGACTTGCTCTGGACCAAAGCGTTCAGCTAACGGCAGCCCCTGCCCTGCCCCAGCATGAGCCCCAGGCCTAGGGTGGTGTGGTGTGGTTGGTGTGGAATCACTCTGTAGTGATCAGTGATTCAAAAGCATGAACTTGTGAGTTCTTGCCGGTAATAGCTTTCTGAAATAGCTTTCTGTTCATGCCTAATTCTTTGTTTTGTTTTTTCCAGGAATTGTTGGATAAGTATTTAATAGCCAATGCAACTAACCCAGAGAGTAAGGTCTTCTATCTGAAAATGAAGGGCGATTACTTCCGGTACCTCGCTGAAGTTGCATGTGGTGATGACAGAAAACGTAGGTATTTTGGTTTAAGCAAAGCTAAACTCTAGGAAAGGAGGAGGGTACTTGGGACGCTGACCGTAGTCCTCAGGGCCTTTTTAATCTGAAAACACCTTGGCCGTCTGTATATAGCACGTTAGTAATGTCACTTTATTGGTCTCAAAAGTGAAGACCTAGTCATGAGTTTATATTACAGTAATGCCCTTTTAAAAAATTCATCTCAGACTCTGATGTCTGTTTTTATTGTCTTATCAGACTATAAGCTTCTGTGCTTCAGAATTTGGTTCACCATCCTTTCAGCCCCAAAGTTCTTTGCATATGCTTGAGTGATTATGTTATGTAACGTGACGTTTTTAAAGTAAATTTAGTGTAACTTTTTCTGCTTAGCTTTCGTAATTTTTGTACAGTTGTGAGAAAACCTTAAAGGATGGCACATCACTGGCCAGCTTAATGGGTGGAGTAGGAAATGTGGGAAATGTCCAGACATCGGGAGAGACACGCTCAAAGCTAGACTGAGTGTGTTCACTGAGCCGAAGCTGGCTAATCCGTTAGACACGATCTCCTTGGAAAAGGCATGAAGCTGAGTCATGGCTGCTGCCTCCTGCCGGTTCGTGACACTGACTGCTCATTACACCTGAGCGCAGTTCTCAGGGAAGTGAGGCGAGAGGAGGATCACTAGTCTGTGATTCGTCACTAGAAACAGATATAAGAAACATGGAATTTCATAACTTGGCTGTAAAAAAATATTAAAGCTAATATTAGTCCCCTGGAGTATTGGCAGTTGAGTAATACAGTAATACAGATTCTGTTAAGTTTTTTGTATTTCTCCTACTAAATTTATCAAGCAAGTTCTAGGTGGGTGTATCACTCAATGCCTTATTTTTTACCAAAATCCTTACTGTTCTTAATTACGCTCTACCTGGAAAGGCTCAGAAGTCACTGTGGTTTCCTCTCCCGAAGAGTATTACTTGCTGAAAAGAAAAGTTTCACTGTTAGAGGTCAGTGTGATTTACAAAAAGGAAACTACTGCACCCCACCATAGCACAATTTGTCATTGATGGATAATTTCTGTTGTCTTCAAGATAAACAGAATTGAATGTGACAGCAAGTCTTCCAGACGCCAGCTGGAGGTGGCAGTCAGCCAGAGGGATGTCCTGGGGAGATTGCATGTCAGCACAGCATTAATGTGACTTACTCTTTTCTGGCCAATGTGTGGCATTTTTTTTAGCTCCACACATACTATATTCAAATGGGCTTGCATTTGCTTGTAATTACTTATAACCCAGGAGCTCACAGCCACGCACTGTAACTCTTCTATGTGCACCAAACGGCATGAAGTCCCTAGACTGTGGGCTACACCAGCGACCTTTACGTGAACAGTGTGCCGTTTCAGACCATAAGGGGATAAATTCATTCTTATTAGGTCAGTGTTTCCGAAATAATAGGTCTCAGGGGCCTAAGCATTCAGAGTAAGAGTAGTGTGTGTTGACTTTGTTGAATTGGACAGGAATCAAATTCTGGAAAGATAACGGATTTCATTTCACATATTAAGCTATGTGCCTTTCACATAAAACATCTTGATACCTAGAATCAGTGTTGTTTCTACAGATAAGTCACTAAAATAAAGATTTTGGTGGTTTACATCTTTGTAAAATGTTTGCATTATTTTCGCCCAAAAGTGGGTGACTGGATTAAAGATGTGGTACATATACACAATGGAATATTACTCAGCAACCAAAAAAAAAGAAACACATGCCTTTTGCAGCAACATGGATAGAGCTGGAAAAGATCATGCTTAGTGAAATAAGCCAGAAAGAAAAGAAAAATACCGAATGATTTCACTCAGAGTAGGAGTATAATGGACCAGGCGAGAAAATAATAATAATAGTGAACACTTATATACCAGAGACAATTTACGGGGGTGGAGTGGGGAGTGGGATCAAAAACAGTGGGGGGAGGGAAATGCACTGGACTGTGGTGATGGCACATGTGTGATTTGGTGATGGGAAGCCCACGGGGATTACAACTGAGATGGAAAAATGTACAAAACGATATAAAAATAAACTATTATATATATATATATATTTTTTTTTAATGTTTGCATTATTTTGAGAAAGGGGTATTTTGGCTAGATTATTTTTGTTGAGATCCTATTGCCATATACCAGTCAAATTAAGTTTTTGAGATTTATTTATGCATACAAGAACCTGGGGTGCAGGCCAGAGGTGTGTGGTGAGAGGATTAACCAGAGACAGTGGGGAGCAGAATTGGCAGATCTACTGAAATACACAGCGAAGGGGAGCAGCAAGAAGGGAGGAGAGGTCTGCTGCGTCCTGTGGGTCACCCCACGGCTGGGGATCGAACTTGTGTTGCAGTGGCTGTGGACAGCTTCTCAGTGCTGTGCTTTAACAGTTGAACTACTGGCGGGGGGCGGGGGGCTGCAATCACTTTTAATTGCTGGTATTCCAAGTAATAAAATCAAAGCATAGCAAAAGAAAATTTTCTTAGCCTTAGACAAAAAAATCTCATGGTTTTTAAAAATTAAACATGATAAGCAAAGAACTTTAAACACACAGTACAAGGTGTTCTTTTGTTACACTAAAGTGGTTTTACAAGTAAGCTGTAGAGAAAGATATGTTTCTACTGAGAGCTAGAAGCACATGTGAAGGTATGTTGATGTGCTGTATACTGGAGAGATGCTCAGTGTTTGTTTTTCCTTCACAGAAACGATAGATAATTCCCAGGGAGCTTACCAAGAGGCTTTTGATATAAGCAAGAAGGAGATGCAACCCACACATCCCATCCGCCTGGGGCTGGCTCTTAACTTTTCTGTATTTTACTACGAGATCCTTAATAACCCAGAGCTTGCCTGCACACTGGCTAAAACGGTAAGGTTATTTGAGGTAATGTGTACATCCATGTTTAGGGGTTTTACTTGGGTAGTGGCGTTTTCTTACTTTCTCAGCCACCCTTCCCAGCATTTTCTTCTCTCCCAACTGTGGTTAAGCCAGCAGTATTAGCTGTCTAAAGAGAATACTGGTCACCATAATCCAAGAAACAGGCCAGAAATGTAAGGCATTTTGGAAAAGCAACACCTGCCATGTTGGGTCATGAGACTATTATTAAATTGCCTGATGTATCTGAAAATGGGAACGTTGAAGATGGGTTTTTACAAGTACTAGTTCTAACGATCGGAGGTGTACTGGGTAATCTCTGCCATGTGCTGTGGGGACTAGGACTTGGCTGGGCTGCTGAAGAAGTGTAGGGGTTTCTGTGTCGGGTCACGCGCATCAGGCTCTTCAACTAAGGAACTGAGGAAGTGATTCTGTTTTTAATTGATGATAAAACACAACGGGGATGTTAAACCATCTTACTTGAAAATGGTTTATAGTTAGAGCCCAACCAGCCTGTGCCAGTGTAAACGTCGTTCACTGTGGCTGTCGTGTTTGTCAGGCTTTCGACGAGGCCATCGCGGAGCTTGACACACTGAACGAAGATTCGTACAAAGACAGCACTCTCATCATGCAGTTGCTCAGAGACAACCTGACAGTGAGTTCGCTTTCTTTTGTTTCCTTTTCAGTAGGAAAACCAAAACCTGTCTAGAAGAGAAGTATGCAGCGTTTATATGGAGGCAGTGACGTAAGGCCACACCCCCTTGGGAAATTATCACCTAAATGCCTTCGAGTCAAACGAACATGTTACCAGACCTTCCTGAGAAGTTGTTTGAATTGCTGGGGCTTACACCGTCAACATAACTATTTCTTTGGCACAAAGATGCAGAGAATTGTATTTCCGTAGAGTTTATGGAATTACAGTAATCTCTGCCTTTGCCACAGCAAGTTAGGAAGTTAGAGGTATTTTGGCTTTCATGAAGCCCTTGTTCCAGGTTCACTTTATTTCGTGAGCCGTGCGTGATGCTGTGGATTCCTCAGACTCTTTTCCATCCCTGCTCATAGGCCACAGACCGCTGCTTGTTTCTTTCCTTTTGATTCCTGTTTGCGTTTTTCTCCCTACTTCTTGGATAGTAATGGAGAAAAAGTACAAATTGAGTTAAAATATTTGTGGAAATTTAGAAATGATGTGGAAAAAGGAACCACGCCTCCCAACACTCCTCAGGATGGTCTTTTGTCTTTTGCTAGGTAGGGTTTGGTTTTGTTTTTAGCATTCAGCTTTCCTGAACGCAGACTGAGGCGCATCATCCGCCCTCGCCGTCCCTGTGGCTGCGCGGGCCCCAGCCTGAGCCGCCGGACAGCTCGGCTGGGCTGGGCTGGGCTGCTGCTTCCCAGATGTGCTGTGCTCTCTTTCAGAGTTCTTCAGAGAGATTTGTTTGTATTTTAGTATTTTAGTCATCTAAAGATGATAGAAGACTCGCTTTCCCTAAAATTGCCACTAGCTTGTTGGCCTGATAGAAACCCATTCCGCGAGCTGCTCCTCACAGTTGATAAGATTGACGATTCCCTTCCTCGTGCCCTACTGGATTAGATTCTTGGAGGTCGGTTTACTTGCTTTGGCACCTGCCTCATTCAAGACCCGTCCGCGGGTCTGCATGCGGCTGCCCCGTGGCTTCCTGAAGCTCAGCTCTTGGCACCAGCTCAGGGAGAGCCCGCCCCTCCCATACGGCACCGCGTACTGGAGCACCGCTGAGGTGCCCGACCATGGCTTTTCCCCCGCCACTGAGTAATGTTTTGCCTTGTTAACCTCATTAGTTACATTTCTGTGTTGCTTTCAAGAAGACCTTGGGGCTGCTGGGGCAGAGGGGGCATTAACGCTAAGGGTGTTAACTTTTTTCCTTGAAATTACTGTATTTTTAAAGACACAGGACAAGCTTTAAAGTACTGTACATGTCTGTCCTTGTAAATGTTTTGTGTAAGATCGACACGATACTCTGGAGGAGCTGGTAGTACTTGGGGTCTTGATGGATGTAACTTCTAGTCTTTGTCATAATCTTCTCGTTTGAATCACTTATTTCTCGTAGAATTGAATTTGTTGCTGCAGTGGGGCTTGATATAATTTCCTAATCTAGAAATGGTGACCTAATACGATTCCCTTTTCCTCCCTAGTTATGGACATCAGACAGTGCAGGAGAAGAATGTGACGCAGCAGAAGGAGCAGAAAACTAAGTGCATCTGGGTGTCAGCCTTCTTCCCTGAGAGAAACCTTTTTACACATCTCCATTCCTTATTGCATTTGGATTTCCTATAGCAGAGAAACCTGTTCATGTGTATGGAACCAACTGTTTATAGTCTTTTCACACTGCAGCTTTGGGAAAACTCCGCTCCTTGATGTGTGTCTGTCCTGGCCTTCCTGGTGTGCAGTTACTGCTGTAGAAGAGTATTAATAGCTTCATTTCATATAAACATAAGTAACTTCCAGACACTTATGTAGAGGACTAAAGTGCACCCGGTATTTAAGTAATCTTAACCAGTTCTGCAAGTGACTGTGTTTTGTATTACTGTGAAGACATGAAAATGTAGTTGATGACATTAAAGCGTGTTCTGCATAACTGCCTCATTTCTATGTTCCCTCTCTCACTCTTTGGCTTTCTTTTGGATTCAGTCAGCAACTTTCCATGCTCTTAATGTATTCCTTTTTCATAGGAATCCAGAAGTATTAGATTGAATGGAAAAGCATTGACATTTCTGGGCTGGTGGTCACAATTGCAGATGCCTCCTGTGTCGTGTGATGGAGGCCTTGTGTATCTGACAACAGGGAGTTTCCTTATTCACTCTTCATTTGCTGCTGTTTAAGTTGACAACTTCCCTTCCCAATAAAAATTCACTTACGCCTCCTGCCTCTAGTTCTGGTGTTCCTTTACTGTGGAATGGAAGTAGCATGTTGTTGCCAAGATACAGACATTGCTTTCGGCCAAGTAAAGTGCATGTCATTTCTTAATACACTCAAAAGGGAGAATAAATTAAAGTACACATGGCCAAGTCTGAAACCTCAGTACCTTTCCGTGCAGATTTGTGCACATGTGAGTGGGTGTCCAGTTGTCTCGTGACTGTCCCTTAGAGACTTGGGCCAGTACTCTGTGTTGCTCATCATTGACCAAAAACCTTGTGAAATTGTGACAGCAGAGTAACAAAATAAAGTGACATTTTATAGACCACACACTACAGCTTTGTGACAATTGCGGACACCCATTTTAAGGGAGAAGTGATGTTACTACTTTCTGAAGTTTATTGGCCCTTCCTTTTTATCATGTAAGATGGAGTGGGAATCCCACATCTCTGCCTTGTGGTTTGTGTACGGGTACCCAGGTGTCCAAGACTGAGCAACACTCTCCTGAGTTCTGTCTTACTGTGGGGGTTTTTGGGTGGTCTCATCCTCAGATGTGATTCCTAGTTATGTGTTCATGTGGGTACTTGAAGACTAAAAAAGTTAACTGATGGCCAGTGCTTCGGCTGGTATTGGAGTGGAAGGAAGGTAAGCTTCAGTGATAGTCAAGCCGTGTCAGCTCATGAGGACCTCGCTTAGTTTTCAGATAATTGACTTCATAAACATTCAGGGATAGCATTTGTGTAGTGAGTTCCAGATTGTGGTGTTATATCACAGTGACTGCATGTCCCTGACCTTATTCACCCGAGAGTTTCAAATTAGAAGATAATCTGAGAAATTAAAGCTATGTATGTCCTTTATCGCCTCAGATGTGCTCTTGGTTTCCTTGGGCAGTGAAAGAATTGGTATTTGGTAGAATACCCATTTGAATAAAGCTAATGGGCTTTTGGTTCTCAGGAACCTAAAGAGCTTTTAAAATAATTTCAGTAAACATGGGGAGGATTTCATGAAGTGGGAAAATTACCACATCTTAGCAAAGTAGTACAGACTGAGCGAAGCTGTGGTCCTGAGCTGCCAAAGCAGCCCTCCGCCGAGCGTTCTCAGCCTTCAGTTCCTAGCATTCTGGCCTTGCTTCAGGACACCAAGGGGCCCTGCCTGTGGTGTCTCCTGTGGCCCTTGGATCTGGGGACCTTGCTGACACCAGGTGGTCATGCTGCTGAGAGCAAGGACAGCCCTTCCTCAGAGGAAGGGGAGGGGTGAAAGTCACGTGTCAACTTGAACTTTCCAAGTTTGAGCTTGAGAATTGCCAATTATTAAGCCGATTTTATAGTTAGAACTTACCTGACATTTCTTTAAAATGTCATTTAGGTTTATGATTTAGAATCTGGGGGGGTTGTATTGTAACACCAGAGTAGAAGCATTGGGAGCTGCTTTCCCAACAGCCCAGACCAGCAGGGACTTGCGACTGCAATGGTGAAGGAGACCGGGTCCACTTGCGGGTGACAGTTGGTGGAATAGACTCACTTGTAACTTAAGTGTTGATCCGTAGAGACTTGTATGTTGGGTTTTTGAAATTGTGGAAAACACTATGACGACTGAAGAGGTACACCATTTCTCACAGAAAAGAGATAATTTGAGATGATCAGGATTCCAGTCACTTGTTAAATGGACCTTTAATAAGGAGTCAGCCAAACACTGAAATACAAGGCAAGGGCGTGTGGTGATGTACACCACCGTAATTCCAGATTTATAGGTGTCCTGTCTGCCCATAGAGCAGCTCAGAATTGATCATTGAGGACGCCTTTGATCTGTACCTGATTGGGGTAGTTACAGTGTATGTTTTATTTTGTCATAACTACATCTTTCTACACTTTGTACGTGATCAGCTTTGAAGGAGTCACCATATAGCTCTGTGGCATATGTTGATATTGACACTTGTGCACATCAGGTAAAGTACTGAGAGAAACCCCTTTCCACAGGCAGCAGTCTGAAGGCGGCCATGAGGAGAATCTGAGGAAAGTCAGCTTGGCTCACACTTTGCTTGCAAATGGCTGCCCTTCCAGGGCTGATCTTTGAAAGGGGCCAGGTGGTAATGAATACGGGGCCGCGGGGTGCTGGAGACCTGTCATCTCTCCCATGACCCCCTCAGCGTGTCAGACGATAACAGCCCTCAGAAGGCTGTTGGTTGTGTACTGTCCACATTGGCCTACATGGCTGCAGCTGCCCCCAACTGCAGACCCTGTGACTGAAGAGGACATGAGGCCAGGGAAGCAAACTGCTGTTCAGTTAGCTTCGTGCTCATTAAGTGACTGGTGCTTCCACCAGACCAGGCTCACTCTCGCCCACTGTGGGTACTTCAGCTCACGGGCGCAGTTACCTGTTCCCACAGAGGTTTGTGTTTTTACATTCCCTCTCATCTGTCAGTCTTGTCTTGAAATCTCAAAAGAATCTCAAGGAGCATGAGGACATATTGGAGCTAACTCTTCGTATGGAAAAAACGTTCGAAGTGATCACCTGACTTTCCCAGGAACTAGCTACTGTTTGGTCTGAAACTAGACCCGACCCTTCCCCCTTGCCACCCCCCCCAAAAAAAACCCAAAAAACTAAGATGCAACTAATTCCAAATTTTCAATTCTTCACTGGCTAAATTGAGAGGAATGTTTAATGGAAACTTTATTTCTTGCCACCCAGGTTTGGAACATGAATGCTTTCATTTCTGTTTCTCTAGTAAGGTTTGTTTTGTTTTAAGGCATGAGCCTTCTAATAAACTCGAGAGAGCAAGGAGCAAGCATTTCTTGCCAAGTATTTTGGTGAGGTTATGACTCAGCTCACTTGGCTTCACGCTGAGTGGCGGTGAGTGGCGGGCGGCCCCAGTGCCTCGGGCGTATTCTCAGGGCTTCCGCTAGTGGGAAGTCTGTCCTTGGGGTTGGCCTCAGCCTCTGACTAGGTGCTCGAGACCCTGGGCAGGCACATGGAGGGCCTGACCTTCCCGCTGTCAACAAAGGCAGCATGGTTTCACTGAGATGGGCGGAGTAGGCGGCTCCTGGTTCATGGGTGAGGAGACGGGCACAGAAGCTAGTCAGAGCCTAGACGTGGGTCTTCAGTCAGGAAGTATCAGCGCCAGGCTTTAAGCTGGGTAGTTAAAGTTGGTTCTCTTAGCCCCTGGGCAGAGTAGCCCCCGCGCAGGATTAAAGGGGTAGCCGGAAGGACTCTACATGGCTCGTAATGGGTAGTGGAAACGTGAATCACGGCCAGCCTTTGTTGTAAGATGGACATAGGGCGTGTTAAACGGGTAACGCTCTGTGAAATTACCTTCAGGTCACGCCTGTGAGCAGTGTCGGTAGTGAAGCAAACTTCAAGTGCACGAGAACGCTCTTCTGGGTGGTCTTGAAGGTATCTTTGCAAAACACGTCCACGGACGGTAGTTACTCATAACAGTCACAAAGATGAGCTTCTAACGTGGACGTCGCGGGGTCCCATTCCCTTCGTTCCAGTCCAGCATGGCGACAGTGGCAACATTTCCTACCTAGGATGTGCTGGGCAGCGAGTGCGTGGTGCCCTTTAGAAGGAAGGGGGTCCCGCCTCTTTTGAGAATGATGCTTAGTCCATGTTGTCTGAAGGGTTATGGAAAGCTCAATTCTGCCATCTTTGTCCACTGATGCTGTCTGCCACATGTCACAGCCTAGGATCACGAAGGATGCACTTAAGCCCCGAAGCTCAGCAGAGTTAGATGCTCTGGCCTAGCGAAAAGGCTTAATGGGGGCGTTCACGCCATGTGCATCGCTAATGAACTTGGACCTGGTTTGAGCCATGAGTGAGCATCCACACGATAGGCCTCACGACCATGCCTGAATTCTTCGCCTGAGCTGGGGCACAGCCTTCCAGGAATACCTGGGGTTCTTACTCACATGCTTATCAAAGGGCTAACCGATTGGAATTATGATTTAGGAGTCGCTAGCTCAGACCAGTCAATTCTGACCTGCAGGCGTGCTTGCTGGGGTGCGACTAGGCAGGTGGTGCCGCTCTCTCCACTCAGGCGTGGTGGCACGAGCTGCCACGTGCCGTGCCGAGGCGGCTTCCTCTGGCACCTAAGGCCCAGCTGTGACGGTAGTGGTAGGCAGTTGCCAACACACGCGAGATCCTTTCGCTGCTGCTGCTGTCCTGCGACAGCCTCAGGGGTGTCGTAAACGTGAAAAGGTTTGCTTAGGGCCCCTGAACTCAACGTTGAGTGCAGCCTTCTTTCTCGGCAGACACGTAGGGCAACCAACCCACCTGCCAAGGCTCAGGTTAGCCTCAGCTTGCTGAGGCCTGCGGACGTGTATCCTGGCACCCGGTCAGCCAGTGAACTCCACCCTGCACCCTCTGGCTTGGGTAACTCGGGGCCCTGAGGGAGACGAAACCGCTTGTGTCTGGGTTTGTGACCAGGCTTTTTGCCTTTTTGGAATCAATATTGAGCACTGCAGTCTGGAGGTGAAGCGGTCAGCTTACCACATTTCAGTCACTCCCAGCTTGCTGGGACTTGGCGAGACCGTTACAGGACTCACCGGAGAGACTTCCAGAGACTGGTGGCAGCACTGGGAGCCAGGAGAACGAATGAGACAAGTCTGTTTGCTTTTCTGCACTAGTCTTATCTACCCACAGCCAGGTGGCCCGAGAGCCCGTGTGCCCGGGGAGCGGGGCAGCCTACGCGTCGGAGACCAGCGCCCTGTGGGCCCACGTGGAGCCGGCCTGCTCCAAGGACGGGGGTCTGTGACCACGCTGCACCACTATGGGCTTCATCGCCCACATTCATTTTCTTACCTAAAGAAAGTGGTCCTGCCTGTGAGCCAGTGTGTGAGAGCACTTCCAGGAGGAAAGGTGTGGAATCGACGTCTGTGGAACACCCGAGTGCGGAAGGCGTGAGGAGCAAGACAGCTTCGTTTCCGAATGGAAAGTTCTGAGAGCGCGGAAGCAGCCTGTGGGACAGAAAGTCAGCCACGCTTTGAGTGGCCTCTGGCCTGGATTTGCAAGGACAGACACAAAGACAAATGACAGTGTGATCTGGGAGTGCAAAGCTTAAAGTACTAAGCAATGGTTGTGTTGCTGGAGCAGAGTGGGGAGAAGTCACTGGGTGCAAGGGAAGGAAAATAAAGACCCAGACAGCAAGTGTCAAGAAGAATTGCTTTTGCTTCTGAGCAATTCTAAGGCTGTAATTCCCAAACTTGAGCTGCACCGGAGCCTCCAGGCGCTGGAAGGCCCGCCAAGGCGCATGAAATTCTTGATGGGCTGAGCTGGGGTAGGTCCGGCAGCGTCCCTCGGCAGACCCCGCCCCGGCGACGCTGCAAGTCAGGGTCTGGTGGCGGAGAAGCCCTGTGGGGTGACGGCAGAGCCGGGAGCTGATGCCGTGGGGCGTCCCTGCACTGCGCACACACACTCACAACGCGGGTTTTAGCCGGGGGACAATACTGGCAAGGACCGGGTCCAGGCACTGGCTGGCACCAGTGGGCGGCCCCCACGCAGGCGTCTGCCTCGTTTCACACGGTTAGAGCGTTTTTGCTGGGGTTGTTGTTATGAAATGATTTCCCGTTGCTGAAGTGTTCCAGAGCAAGCATCAGGCATTGTGCTTCGCTTGCATGATTCAGTGCACATTTCGGAAACGCCACCCCTCACGCGGTCGTTACCACGCCTGACCTGTTAGCTCAGAGGCTACTCCCTGGTGTCTCGAAGGTAGGATTTCAGTGGTTTGTCGATCTGGACTCAAAGACCACCTGTCAGTTTGTTCACAGGGGCTCAAGTCTCTTCGCCGGCCAGAATCCCCTGGCGTGTCTCCCCTGCCAGCTCATCTGCTGCCTCCGCCGGCCTCGCTGGCCTCTGCTCCATCTCCTAGCGCCCACTGTGGAGCTTCCGTAGTTAGGTGCAGCCGTTGTGGCCAGACATCCACAGGGTCGTGGCCAGACATCGACGGTTGTGCCGTGTCTTCAGGCTGAGCCCTGGAGAGTCGCTCTTGGTTATCGGTAGGGTACTGCCTGCGTCCAGAGCCGCCTTTCTGGCTGCGAAATGCCTGTTCCGCTTTCAAACCTCGTTTCACTGAAGTGAGGCTGGAGAAAGCCCACAGCTGACTTCCGGAGTAAGAATGAGGAAGCTTCCTGGGCCCCCCGGGGTGCAGCGGGTTAAAGCGCAGCACTATGCAGCACCAGTCCATCCCTGGCCTGGGAGTTAGCACAGGCCGCAGCCGACCTCTGCCTGCTGCCCCCTCAGCAGTATGTTTCTGGGGCTCCACCTGTTCTGCTCCCCACTCTGATGAATCCTCTCACCCCCAACCACCCCCACACCTCTGGCCTGTACCCCAGTTCTTGTATGCATAAATAAATAAATCTTTAAAAAAGAGAGAGAGAGAATAAGGAAGCTTCCTGCCGGCCCCAGGAGATAACTCATCCCTTGGAGAAATGGGGACCCAGTCACTCGGAGCTCTTCACAGCTAGACCAGAGAAGCCTCCACAGGCTGCCTTTCCTGGGCTGGTCTCCAGGAGCTGAGCGCTCTCCTCTGCGCACAGGGGCTGGGGCTCTGCTCCTCTCCCAGCTGGAAAGGCCCCTGCTCATGCGAAGGCCTCCACTGCTCCATCTGCACCCTCCGCTCTTGGGGCACCGGAGGGAGAAAGGAAGAGACTGAGGAGAGTGACTGGCCTCCTGGCTTTTGCTTTCGCATAGATTGGACCTTGAGGGTGACCCTGTTCCACCCCCGCCTGTCCGATGGTGATCAAAACCAACAGGAGGAAACCTCAGTCTCCAGGAGTTGACTGCAGCCCTGCAGTCTAGCAGATGTCCTCGGGCTGGACGTCGGAGACCTGGGCCCTGGGTGCCTGCTCTGTGAGCTCACTCCGGAGGGGCTTTGGGAAATCACTGGTGCTCTCTGTAAATTTCAGGAAGCGTCCGGTGCCTTGCACCCAGCAGCTCTGCATTAAGTTCCTGCAAAGGAAATTGCCAGGCAAGACGACAAGTACATCCCCTGTGCACTTAAAATTCATAGCTGTTGCTAACTGCAGTGTGGAGAGGGTGTTTGGGAGTATTTCTAGAAAAAATCTGACCGTAATTAAATCAACACATCACTTAATGGAGCTGCGGGGCTGATACTGGAGGTGACCCTGTGCGATTCCGCCGCAGCTCACTTGTCTGATGTGAACTGCTTCAGGGGAAGCCGGAGGCAACTCGGGTCAGCTCTGTGGTGTGAGTATCTCTTGGAAGCACCAGTCAGCACTGGGGTGCCCCTGGCAGAGGCATCACAGTCCCAGGGACAGTGGTCCCTTCTCCAGGCAGATGGACACAGGGCACCTTTGGCCTGTTTGAGTCTAAGTTGCTCTTGCGAGCACATTTCACTGGCGGGCTTCCAAGCTGACCTCTCGGTGCCTGCAAGGTTCCACTCTCGGCGGTGTGGACTGCCCTGCCCGTGCCCTGCGCTTAGGACGAGCCCATACCAGCTTTGATGCCAAGCCAGTTTGCAGCCCTACGGGCCACACCTGCCAGGCCCGCGCGCCTCTCCACCTTGTGGTGAGTGATCCACCTTTCCACCAGGACTGACCAGCTCTTCTTAGCTAGCCAGACCCTTCAGGCCTCCGCTGGTTCCTTGTCCACTTGATTTCTACAGAGCCAGCCTGGGCTGGGGCAGTCCTTCAGGCCCAGACGGCCTCTCTGGAAAACAGCTGCGCTCTTGCCAAGGTATGGAGCGCTCCACTCCCCAGCCCCAGCCCAGCCCTAGCCAAGCCCCCAGGGGGTCTCTCCTGCCTCCAGCAGCCTGAGCTCTTGGCCCTCTGAGGACTCTGGTGCCCACTGGCAGGGCAAGAGGAGGGGCAGAGGAGGCTGGGCGCTGACTCCTGGATGGCAGACTTGGCGGGAGAGTGAGGAGAAGCAGCTACGCTCCGGGGAATGTGGAGACTTAAGGGGAAATGGGAATTTCTTGTGCAGTTTGTCATTCACCCTCAAGCAAGAATAAACTGGAATTTGCCAGAGAGCAAAGACCAATTCTTTAAGACTAACTGTTCACTTATTTTCCAGGGGCAGATGAGTGGAATAAGGTTCTGTAGGTGGAGCTGGTGCCCGGCCAGGTAATGCGTTTATCCCCAGAGTGTTTGGCCCAAGATGTCCCCCACGTGAGGACAGTGTGGGGAGGGGGCTCGGGACCCTGTCTCCCCACAGCGCTGCACAGAGAAAGCAGCTGAGGGAGAATCAGACAGTCCCACTCAGGAGTTGATGGTGTGGTCGCTAGCTAGGAGGAATCGAGAGCATGAGCTGTGTTCTGCTGGCGAGAGCTTACAGCACTGAGACTTGAACCCCTGCGCCACCAGGGAGGCCCTCGTCAGCCTTTGGGAGAAATCTTGCTCTGGGGGAAAAAATGGACTGCAGAGCCTCAGCACTGTCTTTCAAAGGCTAAGTATTGGGGGCCCTCCCTGGTGGCACCAGGGGTTACAGTGCAGCACTATGAAGCTGTCCACAGCACCACAGCATAAGTTCCATCCTGGCCAGGGAGTGACCGCAGGGCGCAGCAGACCCCCTCTGTCTCCCCGCTGCTCCCTCAGCAGTGTGTCTCAGTGGATCTGCCTGTTCGGCTCCCGGCTGTCTCTGGGGAATCCTCTCAACCCTGCACCTCTGGCCTGCAGTCCACTACTTAAATGAAATTTAAGTCTTTAAAAAAAATTCACTCATGAGTGAGCTCACACAGTATTTGCCTGTGTCTGACTTACAGCATATTGTCCTCCAGGTTCATCCTTTCTTCCGCCAGCAGGATTTCTTCAAAAGGCTGACGAGGACCTCCCTGGTGGCGCAGGAGTTCAAGTCTTACTGCTGTAAACTCTCACCAGCCACTGTGGCCTGAGTTCGATCCCTGGCCAGGGAGGGACCCACGGGCCCCATGTCTCGGGTGAATCCTCTCACCCCCCCCCCCCACACCTCTGGCCTTCGTCCCAGCTCTTATGTGCGTAAAAAAAATAAATTAAATCTTTTGAAAAAAGGCTGAAGTATGTTCCATTGTGGGAAAACTGTGTTTTCTTTACCTGTCCACTGGAGGTGGCCTTGCAGGTTGTCTCCCTGTCTCCAAGAAGCTGACTTCATGCCCTTTGGAAGAACTTAAAATGCTAATGGGATTATCAGATCTTAAACCTTAAGTGGCTGTGTTGTTTTTCTAAAGAGACTTCAGCAGAGCACTTTGGCAGGGAAGGCCTCCGGTCCACAGGCTGCAGGGTTGGGTGATGGCCGCCGCTCTGGGCCAGTCAAGCCGAGTGGTGGCTGCTGGCCAGCTTGGACCGGGGGCAATTTCAAACCAGCCACAGTTCCTGTTTGTACTCTACCCAGCCTGCCTTCTGGTCAGTGGCTCAGCTTCTCTGAGTGCTCAAGGGAGACAGAAAGGATTGGGAGGGAAAAGCCCACACTGCGCCACAGTGGCTGATACGCACGTGACCTAGAAGCCAGGTAATGTCTGCTCTCCATACCCAGGGTCGAAATAGCGGCAGGGAACATGAGGCAGACTGGATGCCCAGAGTGTAACAATGAAAGAAGAGATTGAAAAGGAAGATGACAAGGATGCCTAAGAAGAGACAGGAAAATCCCGTTTGTGACAGAAACAGCAACTGAAATATTGGAAATGAATTGTTCTGAGGTCACATGTTTAGTGAAATGATGGGTTTCCTTTTTCTGTCCTTTGGGGGAAACCCCATTTCAAGTTGACATGGTTACTTCCTTGACCATTAAAAAAAGTCCCTGAAGAATCATGTGATGAATGAAGAGTAACGTCAGACTGTCAGTTGTCCATGCGTGCTATATATTTCATTTTTCTTTCTAAAAGGATCTGAAGTAGGTTAAGATTTCTGAACTTAAACCTTGAAGACTAGAGTCCTTAGTACATGACTGTATAAAGTAATGTTCCCTTAAGTGGAACCTCATGTCTGATGGACATTTGTGGATTGATGCTTGCTTCTTCATGTGCTGGCTTCACACAGATTTCTTCAGTGACAAAAATGGTAAACAGATGCAGGAATAATTAGGACTTAGAAGTGACAGAGGCTGTCTCCGTCTATAGAGGCTCCGTCTATAGAATGAACATGAGATCTAGCGCTAGAATGATCTAGAGGCCCAGAGCAGAGCTGGAATAAGATCTAGAATGATAAACCCAAGTCAGGGCCAAACAGCTACCTCTTTGAAAAGTCTTCCTAGTATCTGTGCAAGACTAGTTTACTCCAGAACCCTACGTGGCTATGTAAGTTCACTATAGTAACTAAACTGTGATTGGCTCATTCCACAGCACAGAATCAAATCTCAATTTGGATTTTGGTTTGGTTTGGTTTTTAAAAAAATTACCTTTATTAAATCCTAAACCAAAAAGAACCACTTCAGGTGCTGAGGGGAACTTGTACTTCAGACCCTTGTTAATGTAGTTTTCTTTCTTTTATTTATTTGTGCATACAAGAGTTGGGGTACAGGCCAGAGGCATGGGAGGGTGGGGAGAGGATTCCCCAGAGGCAGAGTGGGCAGTAGAACAGGCAGACCAAGTGAAATACGCCACTGAGGGGAGCAGCCAGCTGGTCAGGAGAGGTCTGCTGTACCACGTGGGTCACCTCCCTGGCTGGGGATCCATCTTGTGCTGCAGTGGCTGCAGAGTTTCACAGTGCTGCGTTTTAATCAGTTGCGCCACCAGGGAGGGCCTGTTCATATAGTCTTAAATTTAAAAGGGGTGAGGGAGACTGGGTGACCAGCTGCTCCTAATATGAGAGCTTAGGTCAGCAGGCCTGTTTTAAGGGCTCTGCTAATGGCTGGTTGGGTGGTTCAGGCATAGAGTCTCTGAGGTAGTTAAAGTATTTGGGCTGGGGTGGGGACTACAGTTCTCCGTTTGACTGGAGGTGGCAAATCCACTTCTGTCTTACTTGAGGTCTTCAGCAGTTCTGCTACTTGCTGGCTCTTGGCTGGTGACTTTCATTCCTGGGATCTCTCTCTAGGCTTCCTGGATTCTCTGGATGGGAAAACTGGCTTCCTCCAGTGAGTGAACCAAGAGAGAGCAAGCAAAACAAGAAAGCACCCCAGATTGAAGACAATGTCCATAAACTAATCTTGGAAGCAAAACACCATTGCTTCTGCTGTATGCATTGGCCACACACCAACCTTGGTCCAGAGTGGAAGGTGGGTGCAAATATTTGTCGGCAAACAGGGATCTTGGGGACCGTCTGGGAGGCTGGCTTCCACAGTGGCTGTCAGCCCTCTCAGGTACTTATGTGCCATTGTGCACAGCTAGAAGAACCTAGCAACTCTAAGTGTACTTACGCTATGCTGGAAATTTTATCCTTGTATTTACGATGAAATATTTCAAAATGAATGAGGCATTTTAAGCTCTTTGGAGATGAGGCTGGTGTCTTTCCAACCGTGTGTCGTATCACTTTCCGCCAGCTCTTTGCCTCCCCTCCGTGGTGCTCTTTTATCTTAAAAGCATCGACAGTTGATAAATGAAAGGCAAACCTCAAGTTGGAAATCCTAATTTGGATTCCCATGGAGCGATGGCTTGGAATCTGGACTGTCCTGAGATCTAGCCTTCTACTAGGAATACAAAAATGGACCAGGAGTCGGTTTTTTTTTTAAGTCATTTATTAAACTCAGCTAAGTGCCTTTGGTGAAGAAACCTTAGAGGAGTCTGAGGACACCAAAGGATCACAGTCCAGGACCCACTGAAGTTATAAATTGCAGCACATGCTGTCACGCAGGAAGATGCCACTTGAGTACACACTCGTACAAGCTCATACTTCCACCGAGTGCAACTTGAGAGGTGAAATTCTGCCTGCATTTTGGCTAGGATGCCATCGATGGGACGTAGACTGAAGCAGTTTATAGTTCAGATGAACAGACCAGGCTCGAGTTAACTGCCCAAAGCAGCACTTACGGCCACCTCGCGGAAAGGATGCGGCCACCTCACCGAGGCATGACACAATGAGCCGGTTTAGGCCATGTTTTATTTTGGAATGAGCCTTGAAAGTCGATCAGGCAGAGCCAACTTTTTCCTGCGAACTCACCATACAGTAATGGAAAGAGCCGCTGTCTTACTTGTGCAAGCTGCAGTTAAGCCACAATCACAGTAAGCACCCGAGGTCATTCGATGTTTCGCTCAGCACCACAGAACACTCCCTAAGCGACCCCGAGCCAAGATTATGCAAAGGACGGCGAGGCTGCGCCAAGCCCCGGAGCTCTGAGCTTGGCCCTGAAGGCCGGGGGCCAGGCCGAGCCCCGCACTGGCGGACGCGGGGGTGCAGCGAGCGGCGCGGGGCTCCCGCGGG
>NW_004567121.1:37897111-37921330 GCF_000260355.1 Condylura cristata
TGAGTTGCGTTTTTGCTGGCGACTTTTTCCCGACTTAATGGACGCAAGTTGTGAGTGACCGACAGTGCGTCCTGGGGCTTGAGGGTTCTCGCCTGACCCTGCCGGGCAACAGGTGGGAGGGGCCGGCGGGGCCGCGCGCCGGCGAGGGCGCCCAGGTGTGAGGCGTCGGTACCGGTGGACTGGGCCTGGGAGTGGGGGCGGGCGGGAGCTCTGTGGCCTGGCCCGGGCGGTCCGTTATCTCGCGCCAGATCGCGGAAGCCCGGGAAGGCCGCTGAGGGGATCGGCCCCGTCTGGGCCAGCTCGCAGCCGGAAGACCGTGCGGGGGGTGGGCCGGTGGCAAGGTGCTGACCGTCAGTGCGGGAAATGGGAAGCCGTCCCTGCTGTTAAACTTGGAAGCCGTGCTGCGCTCGCGCCGTGTGTGGAACTGGTGTGAGGCATTGGGCGTGCTCGCTCGCAGGTGTCTGTCTCTGCCCGGACTAGAAAGCTGAGCGCCCTGAAAGGGGAGGAGCGAGTCAGTGCGCTGGGCAGACTGCTGCGAAGGGGGCAGTCCAGCCCAGCAAGGTGGGAGGCCCCTCTGCCCAGACCGAGATGAGGCTCGAAAGGTTGGGACGCTGCTGTGGCCCGGGGGACGCAGCCACTTCCAGTGAGCCCTGGGCTGCCTCCCTCACTACTTCACAGGAGGCAGCAGAAGGGGCCGAAAGGTGCGGTGGCTGGCAGGGTCACACTAGTGGACGTGAGGACTTTTCCTTGGAAGAGTAACTGTGTTCGGTGGCTCCAGGTGTGATTTGTCACCTCAGCCCCTCTGTTCCTGAGATTGAGGTGGTCGGGACCAGTGGTCTTCACCGAAAGGACGCGGCTTGCTGTTCACTAGCCTGCATGTCTGTGTGTAAGCGTGACCGTGGTACCGCACTGACCAGAACTAGGCAGGGATTTCACAACATTTTCCTGAAGGACAAAAATAAAGACCTGGCGTTGGGGGAACTCCTTAGGTTACCCAGAGTGATTTTAGCTGAATTCTCACGAATTGCATAATTCAGGGAAGTGAGAAGTCCTGTGAGCTTAGTCATGATGAGATCTTGAAGTTGCAGTTGGGGTGTAGAAGTTTCACTTTGATTTCAAAAGTGCTTTTCCTTTGTTACTTTAAATAAAAGAGGATGTCATGGTTGGAAGGGAGAAAACATAGGTCACAGATGAGGGGTAAAGTTTGTCTGGAACATGATTTTGAAATTCTCCCGCCGCCTGGGTGTGAGGATCTCCGCCTTGCAGCATGTTCCTCCTGCTCTGCAGCTGATGGTGCTCCGCTCGGTGAGGAGACTGCCTCTCGGCGTTCCTTCGAAGAACGAGGCCTCCTGTGTGAGGATGTAGCATATGATCATTTCTTTGTCTCCTGCAACCCAGCTCCACCTGTGTCTTGACCTCAGTGAGTGTTGTTTCACTAGTTCCCCAGTCAGTGCCCAAGTCAAAACCTGGGGGTCTTTGAGTGATGTCCACCGGGCGTTCCTTGGCAGACTTCCCAGGCTCCAGTCTTGTCCCTTTCTGTTTCCGATTTATAACTGTTGTTCTTAGCCAGAGTCCATCATGTAGTTCCAGGCTCTCGTGACTAGTCCTCTGCTGCCCTCCAGCCCCTCGCCCCTGAGGCTCCTGTGCCAGTCTGCACTCTGCCTCACACCTCTCCCTGCTCCCTGCGTTGTTCTCCCCTCTCGCCCCCAACCCCTCTCCAGTGCCTCACACCTCCTCCGGTTTGCCTTTGGAGCCCTCTCCTTTCTCCTGTCCCTTGGTCTAGTTTCCATGCTGTCTGCATAGCGCCTTCTGGCCAGGCGGAGTCACCCTCTGTCGCCTTGCAGTGTTGGCTCCCTAGCATTTAACACTTTTATATCCTTTGTGTGGGATCTTTCAGTGTCACAATATTGGAAATATAGTTCCCTTTTCCTCTACTAAATCCCCAGTGCCTGAGGGAAGTAGGAGATTCTCAATAATACCTGTCTGTTGAATAAATGACTAGATGGGGCCCTGTGGAAAGGGGAAAGTGTGTACAGAATGTGGGGCGAGAACGCAGGGGCACAGGTGGGGATGGAGAAGCAGTGAGGAAGGGTGGGGTCTCCAAGGAGAGGCAGAAGCCAGGGGGGGAGAGGAGCACTTGGCAGAGAAGAGTAGGGAGGGGTGGGTGGGGGCCACCCACACTAGCTGCGAGCTCCCTCAGCCTGAATGGGTTGTTGTTGGGCACTTGAACTGGGGGCTGGCTGAGAGGAGAGGAAGCCAGCTGTTTAGTGCCTTCAGCACCCTGGGGAGCCTTGTGCAGCCATGTGGACTTTTTTTTTTTTTTTTTGCCATGTGGACTTTTTAAAAAGAGCATCCCCACCTAGCACAGATGGTTTTTAAAGCATTTTCTAGTCTTGTCTGTCCATGTGCTAAGGAGGTAAATGGTTTGTACTTGAGTTTATTGAGAGATTTGGATGTGGATAAAGAATAGATTCTGGGCGCGGCCTCCCTGGTGGTTAAAGGGTCAGCGCTATCGAGCTGTTGAGGCCCATCCCAGCCAGGGAGTGACTGTGGGACGCAGCAGACCCCTCCTAGCTCCCCACTGTTCCCCTTAGCAGTGGGTTTCAGTAGATCATCTTGCTCGGCTCCCCACTCTGTCTCTGGGTCTCTGGGAAGTCCTCTCTCCTCCCCCCCAACTTGTTGTATACAGAAATAAGTAATAATGTTTTTTAAAAAAAGAATTGCTCGGGGAGGGGGTGGAATGTAAATTTTGTGGAAAAGGTTGTGGAATATGGAGCTCATTAACCTTGGACATTTGGGAGCGAAGTACTGTGGAGTAGCTGAACGTTAACTTGCTTTTGAAAAGACAGAAGCAGGAGCAACAACACCAGTAGTTGCACAGAGGGCGAGCTTGGCTTTTATCAAGCTGTTTGTGGTGGCTCTGGGACATCTACTGAGACACCTAGTTATTAAAGAGGATAAACTGCAGTTGGAACACTTTAGTTATACAATTTATAGTGCTTTAGCAAACTACTGAGAAAAGTGACTATTACAGGAAATATGCCTTAAGATGATAATTTCTTGCTCTTTATTTTTTTCTAGGCTCTATTTTTACAGTTAAGATCATGCAATACCCATCTTAGTTTATTTAACACAGCAACATGGCATAAGTATTTCCTTGTGTTCTTAAAAACCTGTTGTTAGCAGTACTTCAATGATTGCAGTTTTTTTTGTGTGTGTTTTTTTTGGGTCGGTCACTTGGAAGCTTTTTAATTGCTGTTTCCCAGTTACTAATTTTTGTGTTTTTTTTGTTCTTAAACATAATGTAGTGCTGAGCAGTGAACATCTCTGTCCGTAAAGATTTTTTCTCACTCTGCTCATTCATGACTGGCCTAGTTCACTGGTTCTCAGGTTTGAAGGCGCATCAATATCAGCTGGGAGCCATGTGAAACAGATTGTTGGGCTTTGCGCCAAGAACTTCTGACCCAGTAGGACTGAGGGGAAACCTGGAAATTAAAATTCCCACCAGGTCCCAGGTGTTGCTGGGGCCGGGGCTGGGGAGGGGCACTCTGACAGCGCCTGACCGCTTATTGACAGCAGGAGGTGGTTTCTCAATGGTAGGAGTGATTATGATCTTGAATGAAACTGACTCATGTACCAACCTGTATCAGCCAAGTTGAACCAAGGAATGGTATCAGCATCTCAACATGAGATTTGTGAGCACAGGCTCACTGTTTTGCGCAAGGTGCTGGTGGGGCTTGTGAGGGGAGGATACTGTGATGAGTAACAGTTCTCTTTCAAGCATTCTATAATCTGTGAGGCGAGAGGAAGGGTATAGCGAAGGATTTAAGAATTCAGAGGGAGGGAAAAAAGGTCAAAAAAGTAGGAGGCTAAGAAGCAGAAGATCCAAGAAAAGCAAGACTATTTTTAAGGAGTTTGAAAAATAGTACGACAGTGCAGTTTGGAGTTTGCAGCCAAACATGCCCTGTTTAAACCCCAGTTCCCTGGTACATGAGCTTTGTGATTGTAGACAAAGGACTGCTGCTCTCAGTCTTGTTTCTTCACCTGTAAAATGGGGATAATACCTCAGGGATGTTTGTGGAGCTAATAAAACACCAAGCATGTGTTTTCTAGGAAACGGACACTCAAATGTGTTGCGTAAGTTCTAAGCATCTTTGCTTCTTAAAGGTTTCATTGGGCTGCCAGGCATTGTGACTGCTGGCCCCATCTCCTGGAGGAAAGTTGATTGTTGATCATCTGAGACAGCTGCCTCTGGAGTAAATCCAAAAAGAAGTTTGTTAGTGGAACATGGGTGGCACCTCGGATTTGCTGCAACTTTATTTAATATTGAGTTTTTGAGCCTTGAACGGACTTTGGTCAAGTTACTTCCGTCGGCCAGCATCAGGCCTTGCTTTTGCTTTACCTGCTTTCCTGCCATGCAGCTACGCAGCTTCTCCCTGACTTTGGCCACTCGTCAGCTGACACTTCCCATTTCTTACCTTGGCTTCCTTGCGTTGATGTCCGCAGCATTGACATACTACTTCCTTCTGCACTGTCCATTTCCTTCACACTGAAGTGTTTCTTTAGGCAGAGACTGTGATTTAATGCTTTATCTCAGCAATCACACCAGTGCCTGGTACATGGCAGTGAATTAAGGAACTGAAGAATGAACCAGTTGAGGATATTTAGGGGAAGAGGAAGGAGAAAAGCCTTGGGTGGATTCTTAAATGGAGTTCGTTTACCTTACTACTGATATGCTTGTTTTTAAGTTCTGCTGCTGTGTTTTGAAGCCAATCTAAATTTAGTGGATTGATTTTGTATAACTCTGCTTCTGCAGTTATTATTTGTTGAAATAAAAGGAAAGCACCACCCCATGCATTTTAGACAGTTTTTGCAGAGACTTAAGACACCAAAATTATGTGACTTACAGGAGTAATAGACATATTCCTTTAGAATTTGCTCTGGCTCAGTACCAACAAAACTATTCACCCTTGTTCTATCTTTGGGGTAGTGTTTTTCTTGGGTTCCAAGTGTGCTTGGTAAAATTATTAACGTTGCTTTTTTTCTAGGAATTAGTTGGTCTTGTCACTTGAACTTCCTGATACCCAGTGGATTGATAGAGCCTGCCATGCCTGTTAGGGTAGCAGTATTAGAGGGGATATTATCACATTTTTGCGCTTTAATTTGAATATGTGATTTTTCTGTGAAAGTTTTATTTCTCATTTTTTCTTTGCTTATTGTTGTACAACAACTGATAAGAGGTTGTTGATAGGACCTTGTTGGCAGTGGGCGGATTGAGTTAGCAACTTTGTTTTTAGAAATTCTCAACATAAAAGTCAGAAAGGCCTTTAATTTAGAATTTACCTTTTTGTAGCGAAAGATACCCTGATTATATCAAGATTATCAGTATCTGATGTAAACATGGATTCATGCCCACATTTCCCTAATTGTCACAAATATACTTCCCAATTTGTTTGACCTAGAATCCTAAACGGTGCATACATTGGCTTTCTTGTGGTGTTCTTATCTGTTACATCTCCGCCCTCACTTATTTCCCATGCCATTTTTTTCCGGAAGAAATTGGGTCATTTGTTCTGCAGGAATTCTAACATTTGGGTGTGGCTGATTACTTCCTAAGGTTGTTATTTAATTTGGCAATATCCAATCTCAGGTCCTAAAAAGGAAGTTAGATCTTGATTAGATTTAGCCTCAAAATTTGTTGTTTTGCTAAGAATCCCTCAAAGGTTGTGACTTCATAATGTGTCACATAAGGAAGAATTTATTGTCTGATATTTTAGGGATACTATGCCTGATCCATAGACTTTGGTGCTAATGATCTTTTACTTTTATTTCAGAAAAGCTTGATTCTTTGCTCTCAGACTACGATATCCTCTCTTTATCCAATATCCAGCAGCACTCAGTAAGAAAAAGGGATCTCCGTGCATCAACACATTTGGAAACACTGCTAACATTTTCAGCCTTGAACAGGTAATTTGAATTATTCAAAGATAATGTTGGGGGAGCAAAAAAGTTGGTTTGGTGAAAGCAGAATACTAAGGGTGTCTACTGAAATTTTAGGAAATAACATTTTAAAGATTTGTCATGTGATTCCTGTATAAAGTACTGATTATTCTGAAATTCATCCTGATGATCATTAAAAGTATAGGTGTGGCCCTCCCTGGTGGCGCAGCGGGTTAAAGCACTGCACTAAGAAACTAAAGCCACTTCCCCATGAGTTCGATCCCCGCCTGCCCCGGAGGTGACCACATGGCGAGGCAGACCTCTCCTGACCCGCCTGCTGCTCCCCTCAGCAGTGTATTTCGTCGATCTGCCTGTTCTGCTCCCCGCTCTGTCTCTGGTGAATCCTCTCACCCTCTGCATCTCTGGCCTGTACCCCAGTTCTGTACGAATAAATAAATAAATCTTTAAAAAAAAAAAAAAAGTATAGGTGTTACAGAGGTACTAATGGTGGTGTAATATGTTCATGGAATATTTTTTTAAGATTTATTTTTATTTATGCATATAACCACTGGGGTTTAAGCCAGAGGGACAGGGAAATGAGAGGATTCAGCAGAAACAGGGGAACAGAGCAGGCAGACTGAAATATACTGCTGAGGGGGGCGTCAGAGGAGAGGAGCGGTCTGCTATACTATGTGCATCAGCTCCCTGCTGAGAGATTGCGCTCCTGCCACAGTGGTTACCAATATCTTGATTAAGCTGAGGCTAATAACCCCCACGCCACCAGGGAGGCCCCGGGTCGTGGAATTTTAACAGGGAATTTTAATTAATTCAACACTACCTAAATCTGTTGTGCTGCTTTAGGCCTTTCAGTCATATACCAAGCAGTACCTTCAACTTATGCTGAATAAGACACTGAGAGGATTTGGCCAGGACCCTACAACCTAGTGAGGAGCTGGTTTGGAATTCATGCTCTTTTTACACTGAATTCACTCATAAATTGATAGATGGCAGGAATTTTAAGATTGCCTGTATCTTGCAGATTTAAGATTTGGTAATGCAGGCCTCTTTCTAAAAACAGTTTTAGGACGTTTTAGCTAATATGAAGAACACTGGGAGGTTATAAAGTTGTTCTTTAGCCATAGGATAGGCCTTCTCCAACAAACACTTAAAGAAATAAAAGAAACTAAACTACAGAAGGTATAAGAAATTTTCACTTCTTCCTCAGTCACCCTACCATAGCCAGAGACTTCCTGTGTAATTTCTAAAGGATTAAATGCATTGTTTTGATATAGAGGTATATGTACCTATGTGTGGGTGACATGGATAATAGACTTAGCTCCATTTTAACAACTCCATAAATATTTTTATTGCATTGAATTTTAATAGTTTACTGATGGATAGTTCTGTCAGTGGATGTTTTTTATAGTAGTTTTTGTGTAATAATGCTCCAGAGAATAATGTATTTTAATAGGTTGCATTCCTAAAAGGAGAATAACTGGGTCAAGGATAAGCATAATTACTTACAGATGCTGCCATGTTTCCCCTATAGGTGTGACTCTTCTTGAAGATGTGTGTGTTTGCCAATTAACTAAAAATCTTGCCAGTACTAGGTTTTATTGACCTTTAACTTTTGCCCCTCTGAAAGAATCTCATTGTTTTGTTTTTTACTTTATGAAATTGAGCATCTTTTCTTGTATTTATAGGTTATTTTATTTTTCTCTGTCTCTATCATCTTTTTATCATTCTTACATTGGGTTTGTCTTTTTCACACTAAATTTTTGAAGCACTTAATTTATAAGCTTGCTGAGAAATGGGCCCATTGGACTTGTGACTTGATACACAGCTAATATAGTTTATACACAAATTAGACTGTAAATTCTCACTAACATTGTTTTTTCTGGCATGCTGTGACTTTGAGTGAAATAATTTACCAAAGGCTAATTAATATAAGTAAGAGTTACAGTTCTTAACAGTGGACTTCTGGTCACAGAAACATCACCAAATGTTAAATAAAAACTCACAATACTTCTGATACTAAACAATCACCGTATTCATTCATTTCCCAGCCCACTTAATCCAGTTCAGTGTGAGAAGGGGAGCATAGGGCCCAGCGTGACAGCCCAGGCAGGCAGGTCTCCAGTCTGGACAAGATGCCCTCCACCACAAACCCATGTGCTCTCCGAAGGGTCTGTTGAGACTCTCCAGTGAACCTCATGTGTGCATCTTTGAGATGAAACCAGAATCCCTAGAGAGAAAACTTACACAGAGAATGATCCTGGCTGAGGCCTGATTTTTATTTCCCCATCACTGGTATAAGAAAATGAAGTTGGATGAAATGACTTATTCAGGGACCTGCTTGCATGTATTTAGACTTGTTATCATTTGGTTCTTTCCTTCATAGTAGAGATACTTCTTATTGTAGAAATGAAGAATGCAATTTAGTTTTTCTAGAAAGAACATTCAGTGAAAGTACCAAAACTCACCACTAGAATTCTAAATAATAAGGAAGTTTGGGGCCCTCCCTCGTGGCGCAGTGGGTTAAAGCCCAGCATGATGAAGCTAGCTGCAGCTACTTCAGCTTTAGAATGAGTTCAAACGCTGGCCAGGGGAGCTGACCCACAGGGCGCAGCAGACCTCTCCTCTCTCACTGACTGCTCCCCTCAGCAGTGTACTTTGTCATCCTGCCTCCTCTGCTCCCCATTCTGTCTCTGGTGAGTCCTCTCACTGCTCCTGCACCTTTAGCCTGTACCCCAGTTCTGTATGCATAAATGAAAAATAAATTCTAAAAAAAAAAAAGACATTTATAATGGGTATGCATTTCAGTGTTTTGATTGGGGTTGATAACTGTGACTGTGTTCAAAGATATGTATGATGGTAGTAAGGAAAATGCCCTAAGGGTTTCTGAAATAATGTTCTATTGTTTCTTTCCCTGTGATCATTTAAAAAAAACTACAAGCAAATTAAAATTACTGTGTTATGCTCAAAAATATTTGTTGCCATGGAGACATTTCTAGTCTGGTTTCTTGGCTGTTAAGATTCATGCAGACTTCAGGAAAGTAACATTTTAGATTCTCAGCACTACTGCTGACAATTTGTTCTTGTGGCTGAGATGAATAACATACCTTTGTTTATCTTTGGTGTTTGGAAGCACATTGAAAGGGTTCTATAAATGATGACTGAAGATTTCTTACACACCACACCTACTTTTATACTCAGATATATGAAACTCTTAGAAAACAAAAGCTGCTGTGCTTTCAGCCGAACTGTGTATTCAGTGTCTCTGTTGGATACTTATATATTGTTTCCTTATAATTGTGGATTCATTTTTTAAAAAGATTTATTCATGCATACAAGAAGTGGAGTACTGGTTGGGGATTGAACTTGTTTCGCAGTGGCTGTGGATAGCTTCATAGTGCTGCACTTTAAACCCCTTGCACAGGCAGGGATGGCCTGGATGCACTTTTTCCAAGGAGAAACAAAGCATGAGTGCCTTTAAGTATAGAGAGTAGCTTGTGTGAATTTTGCATGACAGTCTTCCCAGCTTGATTGCTGGAGGCAGAATGGTACAGGCTTCTGAAATGAAAGTTCCTGTTTCAGTACTTCATTTACTAGTAGTGTAACCTCGAGTACTTTGACTAACCACTCAAGCCTCAATTTCACTGTGGGGAGTAGAGATAATGTGTACAGTTAACAAATGGTATGAATGCCTTTGTCTTTATAAGAGATACGTGCTGAGCACCTAGTTAAACAGGGTTACAACAAAGCATGGTTGGTTCTTACGGCTTTTAAAGAAAGTTTAATCACGTGAAAATTAGACTTCTTTTTTATGTGTTTATAGTAAAATGTGGATGCGTTTTTTTCTTCAGGCATTTTAAATTATACCTGACATCAAGCACTGAACGCTTTTCCCAAAATTTCAAAGTTGTAGTGGTGGATGGAAAAGATGAAAGCGAGTATGCTGTCAAGTGGCAGGACTTCTTCAGGGGACACGTGGTTGGTTAGTAGGGGTCTCTGCCTTGTGTCTGGAGTGGGAGGTGTCTGGTTCTAACTTGATTACCTGTTCCTTATGTGGGAAGTTAGAAAGGAGTGCTAAAGAAGTCCATTTGTTTTTTCTATTCAATTTGAGCTATATAAGTTTGAAAGCAGAAACTTTCCAGCAGGAGAAAATAGGTATTATCTAGCCATCCCAGCTGGCTATTTTGGTGATTAAAATGAATTTCCTCTCAATGGTTAAGAATTTAACCTTCTCTTGTAGCCTAGGGGAGGGTTGCAGGTTTCTCTTATGCAAAATTAAACAGGGACGCTAGAAGATGAGTAATTGACTTTATGATCCTGTTCCTCGAAGAAAGTATACCAAGCAATTGTGGTTTACTGCTGGAACCTTTCTGCCGTAAGGAAAAAAAAGCGGCCTTAAAATCCCCAGAAAATGTAGTTCAAAATCTAGTGGTTTCAGATTCTCTTTGTGCCTCCTCTTAGTTGATTTTTTTTACTCATATGTAGGTGAGATTATTCTAGGAAAAACAAACAAACACTGTTTTGTTCAGTAACATATTCTAGATAGTTCTCATGAAAGACTTGAGAAGAAACAGACAGGTTTGGAGTAAGTGGAGTTAAGACACTGCCCTCAGAAGTGGGAAATCGGGCTTCTTCCCAGAGCCTTTGTTTCTTAGTTGTTAACTTTCTACAGTACCTGGGTAGGGTCCACTCTGATGGAGGTTGTGGTTGATTTTTGTTGACAGGATTGCACAGTTTATTTAAAATACTTTTAATAGTGGAAAATTTTTTTTTTTTTAAGGGGAGCCTGACTCCAGGGTTTTGGCCCACATAGGAGATGATGATATCACAGTAAGGATCAACACAGATGGGACAGAATATAACATAGAGGTAAATCTGCATGTGAATGTCAGTCTCTTTCATAGTATCTAAGAAAAAGCTGTTTCTTGGTTGTTTAAAGAAGAAAAAGATTTTTTAAGTTTACATTTTTATATATAACTATTTACATTATTGTTCATTTTACGACGTTTACTTTCCTCCTCCCCCACCTGTCATCACCATAGCCCCCCCACATTCCTCCCTCCTTTTTATCTCTGTCCCCCCTCCCCTGTAGGATCTCTCTGGTTTATAATTGTCTCTATTTTTGTTTTGTTGTGTTTTGTGTTGTAGTAACAATGCACTTTTCCCCCCTGCCTTATTTGGTTCTCTTGAATTTCTCCTATAAGTGAAACCATTCGATAGTTTTCTTTTTCCTTCTGACCTATTTTACTGAGCAGCTCCATCCATGTTGCTGCGAATGGCATGAGTTTATCTTTTCTGATTGCTAAGTAGTATTCCATTTTTTATATATGCCACATTTTCTTGATCCAGTCACCTAATTTTGGGCACTTGGGTTGTTTCCAGGATTTACTATTGTAAGTAGTGCTGCAATGAACATAAGGGTGCAGGTGTCCTTTTGAATTAATGTCTTTGTATCCTTTGGGTAGATCCCTGGGAGTAGAATTGCTGGGTCATATGGAAGCTCCATTTTCAGCAATTTGAGAAACCTCCACACGACTTTCTATAGAGGTTGGACCAGTTTGCATTCCCACCAGCAATGTAGGAGAGTTCCTTTTTTTGTGCATCCTTGCCAACATTATTTTGTTGTTAGTTTTTTTTTGATATGTGCCATTCTCACTGATGTGAGGTAGTCTCTTATTGTGGTTTTGATTTGCATTTCCCTGATTATGAGGGATGTTAAACATTTTTCATATGCCTGTTGGCCATTTACAATTCCTCTTTGGATAAGTGCCTTTTAAGTTCTTTTGCCCATTTCTTGACTGGTTTGTTTGTTTTGTTTCTGTTGATTCAAATGAGCTCTTTGTATATCTTTATGTTCAGTCCCTTCTCTGTTGTGTGGAGTACAAAGATTTTTTTCCCAGTCAGTAGGGTGTCTTACAGAAGAAAAAGATCATTAATTATATTTTGTTTCTCCTTGTATATAAAGATGCTTAACCAGAAATGTAGATGACTAAAAGAAAAGATAAGATCTTTTTCTTTTTTAAAATTTATGCATACAAGAACTGGACTGTAGGCCAGAGGTGGGGGAGGGGGTGTGAGAGGATTCACCAGAGACAGAGAGGGGAGCAGAACAGGCAGATGTACGGAAATCCATTACTGAGGGGAACAGCTGGGAGACAGGGAGATCTGCTGCATCTTGTGGGTCAGCACTTTGTTGGGAATTGAACTCATGCTGCAGTGGCTGTGGACAGCTTCATAGTGCTGAGACTTAACCCCTTGCTCTACAAGGGAGACTTAAAGTAGATGGCTTCTTAGAAACAAGTAATATTTTATACATGTCTAAGAGATGGTCATAAAGTACATCCTATATTTTTTAAGAACCTTAATTGAGAGAATGCCACACATCCTCTGACTTCTTTTTCTTTATCTAGTAATTTTCGGTAAGTACACATTAATCACAGTTGAAGATAAGGTGTGTTTCTCACTTTCTCTTCTCGACATGCTGGAGTGTCTTGGTCATTGCATGGTCAGTGAAGGGTGATAGTGTATATGTTCTGAGAAGTTAAAAGAGGAAATTGGGAAACTCAGACTCAGAACGGTCTTCTGGTGAAGCACTAGCAGTAGAAACCAAGGCCAGAGCAGCCACTGGTGTGTAACACATAGCTATGTGTTGGATACTAGTCCCAAGGACAAAATGGCTGCCACAGATTTTTGGATGTGTATTTGTTTCTAGGAAAAGGAATATTCTAGGTACTCAGGATACCACCAAAACAGAATAACCTTTAGAAAATTGTAGCTGGGTTTGGTGAAAATGAAAATTTCAGGTCCAGTTGAGTGCTGATTGGGGCTAAGGCATGGTGTCAGTGCCATAATAGTATAAATTTTAATGACTCCGGGCCCTAATAGTGTAAATTTTAATGACTCCGGGCCCTACCTGTTGGTGCAGCGGGTTAAAGCACAGCACTAAGAAGCTAAAGCCACTTCCGCATGAGTTCGATCCCCGCCTGCCCCGGAGGAGATCCACATGACGAGGCAGACCTCTCCTGACCCGCCCACTGCTCCCCTCAGCAGTGTATTTCGTCGATCTGCCTGTTCTGCTCCCCACTCTGTCCCTGGTGAATCCTCTCACCCTCTGCATCTCTGGCCTGTACCCCAGTTCTGTATGAATAAATAAATAAATCTTTAAAAAAAAATGCGAAGGGTGAGAGGATTCACCAGGGGCAGAGTGGGGAGCAGAACAGTCAGATCAACGAAGTACACTGCTGAGGGGAGCAGCGGGCGGGTCAGGAGAGGTCTGCCACACCATGTGGATCTTCTCCGGGAAGGCGGGGATCAAACTCAGGCGGAGGTGGCTTAGGCTTCTTAGTGCTGCGCTTTAACCTGCTCTGCCACTAGGGAGGGCCCCGATACCTTTTTTTAAAGTATGTTTATTTAAAAAACAAAAAACAAAAAACAAAAAACTTGCTCTGTCTTTGAAAAATTTAGAAAAGATTACCTGAAATCTTAGTACTTGGGTATATAATTGTAATTAACATTCTGATGACATCCTTCCAAATATTTTCATATGGTACGTATTTTATATGTGTGTGTGTACACACACACACACACACACACACACACCCATAAATACAGCTTTGTAGACTATTTTTTCTTATAAAATTAGAACCACACAACTCTATCATGTGTTTTTCATTTAACAGTGTAATTATGAACATATTTCCTTCCATGTTAATGAAGATTTAAATTGGACTTTTTAATAAATGCTGCCTGTTGGTTCATTGAAACATCGTACCATGTTTAACCAGTCCCCATTGTTTTTGAAATAAAATTTCTGATTTTTGAAATTAAGTTTATTTAAGGAACAACTTTATGTGATGAGCAACTGTATACATGAACAGCTTTGGGCACACCTTTTAGTGTTTCCATCAGGATGATCTTAGTGGCAGGAGACAGTCTGGAAGCCAGATGAAGCTGTCTGGACTGTGCCAGGGCTCCTCTTCCCGACCCATGCTCAGTAGCTGCAAGCAGCGGGGGCTTGTCCCTGCCTGTCGGGCAGTGGGGCTGGCGAAGCCTCCTGGTGCAGCTCTGCCGTTTAGATTGGGAGGCCTTTGAGCTTGTCATGGAAGGGAACAGAGCTGATAGTCCACCAGAGTGATAGTAAGGACTGGGCGGGGGTGGGGTGGGGGCCGTGGCCAGCGTCACCCATATTCTAGAACCTGCATGCAAAGGAGGCTGAGAAAAATCCTTTTTTTCTCTCCTGCTCAAAGATGAAACTGTGTGGAGGACTCAGCATTTCTTCTGCCACAATGCATGTGCCTGTCTATCTACTTAGAGTGATTTTTTTTTTCTTGCCAGAATATAGGTGCTTTTTAGTTTGTCTATTCTTAGTTCCAAGTAGGTGAATCTAGGATTCAAGTTAAAGTTGCGTACATTCCTCACTTTTCCAGATATTTCCTTGGGAGACTTCACATCTAAATATTAAAGCGTGTGCCTCTTACTTAGCCACAAAAAAATTGATTCACTGAAAAGATGAAGCCAGGTCTGCAGTATTAGCAAATAATGACCCCATAGTTAAAATCTCCAGTTAGCTTCAAAATCTCCTTCATAGATTTTGTTTTCCAGTTTACAATCCAGTAATTGGTAATTTTTTTCCAGGCGTCTTTGTTAGTAATGGTGATAATAGTATTTGTTTTTATTAGTAGTAGTACTAACCTTTATTATGACATCTTTGTGAGTGGATTGTTTGTCTTACATAATCTTCAAGACAGGAATTACCACTACTTTACCCAGTGGGAGACGTTAATGCTCAGATAAGTTAATTATCATAGTAGTGGGGCACAGATCTCTGAGAGCTTGAAGATCAGAGAACTTAAGAATTCTCATTTTTACCATCACAGTATGTGTTTTCTGTTTCAGCCACTTTGGAGACTAATTAATGATACTGAAGACAAAAGAGTGTTAGTTTATAAATCTGAAGATATTAAGAATGTTTCACGATTGCAGTCTCCGAAAGTGTGTGGTTATATAAATGCAGACAATGAAGAGTTGCTTCCAGAAGGACTGGAGGACAGAGAGCCACCTGATGGTGAGACTTTAAAAATGTATTTCACACATAAAACAAGGATTTCAGCTATCTTCAGGGGGATGACTGTTAATGAAAAGTCATGATTCTCAGCTATAGCATTTGACTTGAAAATACGATTTTGTTTAGGAATTCTTAATTCTTTTGTCTGTAATAGTTGAAAACATTAGAAAGTACTAGTAGTGACAAAGACTATACCTAAAATGGGCCCTCCCTGGTGGCACAACAGTTCAAACACACTTTAGATTGCTTATGTAATTTCTGGAATGCTGGCATCAGAGAGGTCTTTGCTATTTAGAAAGAAAATGACCAGTTTGGGGACAGGTCACTTTAAAGCATTTAAAACGTGAAAACATCTGGACAAGTGTCCTCAGGAAAACCTTAGAAATAGTACTCGCTTTTTTTTTTTTTTTAAAGATGTATTTATTCATACAGAACTGGGGTACAGGCCAGAGATGCGGAGGGTGAGAGGCTTCACCAGGAACAGAGTGGGGAGCAGTACAGGCAGATTGACGAAGTATACTGCTGAGGGGAGCAGCAGGCGGGTCAGGAGAGGTCTGCCGCGCCATGTGGTCACCTCCACGGCAGGCGGGGATCAGACTCATGCAGAATTGGCTTAAGCTTCTTAGGGCTGTGCTTTAACCCGCTGCGCCACCAGGGAGGGCCAGTAGTACTCGCTTTTTAATACAGCAGGGAAGAAATTCTTAAACAGTTTGACTGTCTGCCAAGAAAAACATGCTATTACTACAAACTAACTTTTTTTATTACAAAAGTTTATTTTTACATCATTTTGCACACTTTTTTTCTACAAACTAACTTTTAATGTTTGATTATCTTGATATTTTTGCCATTACTTTATGTGTAGACATGTTCTAGAAGAAAAATGACAGCTTTGTAGGTGATTGTTAAGTTTTAGACCTTTAAAAAGTATCCTTTTAGAAAGGGGCATACTTTCATTTGGTTTTGAATTCTTCAGTTGTTAAATGTCATATTACTTTTCACTTTTCTGTTTTTCTCCAAGTGCTTTTCTTGTTCAAAGTACCTTTAAGGATATTAAACTGAAACGACATTTATTTCGAGAGTTCGCTAGATTTAAAGTGCTGCTATAAAAAAAACTCCTTGTTCTGATGAATTTTGGTTTAATAGTGCATACAAATTCATACTAGAGCTTGTCCATCGCGTGAAGAGGAGAGCTGAGCCAAATCCCCTGAAGAACACCTGTAAACTGCTGGTGGTAGCAGATCACCGCTTTTACAAGTACATGGGCCGCGGTGAAGAGAGCACAACCACGAACTACCTGGTAAGTGGTCAGTCCTAGAGATGGTGACTGGACAAGGGAAGTTCATATAGTGGACAAATGCCAGGAAAGAAGGCTTGTAAGTTAAAGCATAATGAAAGCAGACTGTTTCACATGTTCTGTTATTTCCTAAAACATTCGAAGGCTGCACTTCCTGCACATTAGCACTCCGGTGTGTGTTAGGAAGAAGCCTAACATTGGCCTCCCTTTATACAACTGCCTGCTTGGAAGCAGCGCTGGGTGACCGGAGCGCCGGGTGGTGACAGGCGGGCGTGTGCTCCAGGGTGACCGGAAGTCCTGTCGGAACTGCGTTAGTGCTGCTTCCATGTGGATTTCAGGACACATGTCTGTAGTTTGACGGAGACTTACAGAGTGACTAGCTACATGCTGTTAGTGGGGCTTTCCTGGTCACAACTCACCGCGGGCAAAGGTTTGACTATTACAGAACTATTGACAGTAGAGTTGGGGTCATTTACTACTGCAACTTTTTCAGTCAAGAGAATCATATTTCACTGACATTTTTTTAGCATGACCTCATTCTCCACAATAACTTGGCATTGACCAAAATGGGGTTGAGGGAATGAAAGAGAATACAGCTATTCATGAACCAAGAACAGAGTGCGGTAAAGACGGCTTTCTCACTGCCTTGCTTTTCCATCCTCTTTTTCGTCATATGCTCCGTCACCCTTTCCTTCCATGTCAAGTGAAAGGATTTATTATGAATCTGGTAGGAGTATAGTATGAAGACACTGTAACTCTTGTTTCCAAGTAAGAGACATTCCTTTTTGAAAAAGCTGTTTTCTTAATAGGGGTTTTATTTTAAGGGATGCCTCTCAATTAATATCTGTTCTTTATCCCAAGCATATGAATATAATGTGAGGTGTAGTCCTGGAAATTGGCTTAGCCTTACAGTTACTTAGAAGCAAAGGACAGATCCTTATTCTGAAATATGCTTCACAGTTGTCAAAACAAATTTTATGTAACTCAATTTGGGAGCATTTTGTTCTTACGTAGTTTGAATTGCTCTTGACTAATGCCCCTCCCTCCCAGTATTTTCTGCCCCTCCCCACTTCCTGAATCAGGAAGGAGAGAGAAGGAATGGTGGAACCCTTATATCCCTCTGGTGCTCTGTTCCGAGACTAGGTATGAGCTTTGCCCCGTGGGGAACAGGCTCAATTTGGCTCTGCTCCTGGCCTTTCTGAGGCAGATCCTTAAGGCTTTAGCCAAGAGATAGAGTGAAGACAGCACACTTCTTAGAGGGGAGTATTTTAGGTAAATGATTGCTTTTAAGTTTTATTTTTGTAATGATTAAAATGGCAGCTACTAAAAACCTGTTACTTGATTTTTTGGTTCCACATACAGTTGAGTATCTGAAATTTGGGGTAAAATCTCCCACTGTTTTATTCTGGTAACAACTTAAGTTTGGCATAGGGATAATTTGTTAGACCTGTCAGTGATAAAGAGTAACATCCAAATGTTTGTGTAATCGGTGAAAACTTGCAACAGCATTTTCTCGAAGCTGAGTTTATATTACATGGTTCACAGTAGTAAGGAGATAACACAACGCAGTTCTCACTCTCTCTTCCTGCACACAGATAGAGCTAATTGACAGAGTCGATGACATCTATCGGAATACTTCATGGGACAACGCGGGCTTTAAGGGCTATGGAATACAGATCGAGCAGGTATTTACCAAGGGCGCGGCCTGTGTTACCCTGCTGTTATGTGGTATAAATTCTTGTGTGTAGTCAAATCCCCCCCCAAAAATCTTCAACGTTAATCGTAGATAAATATTTCCAAATTCTGGTGATTTTTAGTGGTAAGTTGTGCAGATATTTATAGATTGTGAAGATTTTTGTTCTTAGACTTGCTTTTGGCAGAACGCCTTCTCAGGCTGGCGCGATCTGTCCTTTCTGAGTTCGTGGGCTTTTCTTCTTGCGTTTTTACTTTGATTAGGCCTTATGTCTTTAAGCAGAGTTGTTGAATTCTTAGTCGGAAAGTTGACTCAGAACTACTGTGTACATTTGCAAGGCATTTGTACCTACAGAATCATTAGAGACCTTTTCCCAAAAATCTCCTGACTTCCTATAATCTACTCAGGAGGGGTCTGTCCAGCAGTGATGTGTTGACATCATCTTAATTCTGTAGTGTAGTAAAAATTGTTCCACATCCTTACTAATTAAGGATCCTTCTGAAATTGGGTATTGCTTTGGATACACAGACATTTTGAATTGAATTTACTGTCTGATTTTTCCCGCTCCTCACATTAGCCTTACTATAGGTTCTGTGGTACAGAATTTAGAGATTAAAAAAAAATACTGAAATCATGCGTCTTATTTGTACATGTTAAATGTTTATGTACTTGTATAAAACTAAGAGAATGATTTTTCCCTTTTCTATTCTTTTACTGTTTTGCATTTTCTTTTTTAAGTTGTTATTTGAATAGGTAATGTACACACATGGTACAAAAGCCAATGAAAAGTAAGTCTCACCCTCCATTGTCAACCAGCCCCTTCTCTAGAGGCCCCGGTCGCTAGTTTCATGCGTATCTTTGCAAAGCAGTTTCATGCATGGGCAGCATGTGGATGTGTGTGCGTCTGACCCCTTGGGGATATTGTGCTCTTGGGCCATTTTCATTTCACAAGTCTGTGGAGATGACACTGTACTGGTATGCACAGCGCCGCCTCACTCTTTAGTTTCATTATGTCGGAACTCTAAGGGACTGATAAATAAAGCTGTTGCCTTAGGTAGTTCTCAGTCAAGAAACAGTGTGATCTGGGACATAAAATAAGAGCTCCGTGAGGGTAACAGATGGGTTGTGGAATGTCATGCAGCTGGATAGTCATGGGCTTTCATCCCAGAACTGACCTTGTCCACCAACTGCCAAAGAGCTGGAAAGCCCACTCCAGGGTGCTGACCTCATGGCGACAGAGCACCCCAGCACCCTGCTCGGAAGATGCAGGCGCGACGGGCTCCACATGGCTTTGTTTTTTTTTCTAAAGTCTCTGTCCTGGGTTTCATCTCTGGAGAGAGCCTTTGCCCCTTTCCACTTTCTAGCAGGATTAGTAAGAATTTGTATCGTGTGTCCAAGGAAAAGTATGTCCATTGGTTATTCCTGTGACATGCAGCAGTGTACGGCTTAGTCTTCAGTGCCTCTGAGATATTGACAACAGTTAGCATAAACTGGAGGCTTGTAGACCCCGAGTTCTCATTCCCTCCCCGACTCACTAGACGAAGTTTTAGGAGTTCATGTATAACTTCGTAAGTCATTCATTGACATCGATGCTTGCTTTATTCCATGATCGTGAGTTTTCAAACATTGAAAATTAGAACTGAAGAATGTAGAATTTGGGTTCTAAAAGGGTTTTTTTTAGATTGGTGGATAAACTATTTTTCAATAGCTTAGACTTGCCCTGTTACTTCAGTCTTGTGACTTTTTTCTGATGTCCTCTAAGTGTGTTCTCTCTTTAAGTATAGATTCGCATTCTCAAGTCTCCACAAGCAGTCAGGCCTGGTGAAAAGCACTACAACATGGCAAAAAGTTACCCAAATGAAGAAAAGGACGCCTGGGACGTGAAGATGCTGCTGGAGGTGGGTGGAATGATGGCTGTGATGCCCTCCCCCCCTGTGACCTCTGACCTTGGGGCCACGTCTGCACTGACAAATGGCATGTTCGTAAAGGCGACGCAGGAGCAGCCCTCCCCTGACGACCTGCCAGTGACTGGTGGTGCAGCGCGAGGGGCACAAGGGCCCTGAACATGATGAGTGCCAGTGGCTATGAGCAGATACTGCTGTCTGACCTTCCTGTCTGAGACCCTAATCGCGTAATGGGGCGTGAGGAGACCGCGCTCAGTGTGCCAGTGACTTCATAGCATTTTGCTCAGGTCTCTTTGAAATTTGCCAGTGGGTATCTTAGGTCTGAATTATTAAGCAGCTTGTAAAAATGCATTAAATCGTAAAAATATGACTTGGAAATCTAAGTTTCTCTATAGAAGTTTAACATTTTTAAATTCTGGTAAGAAAACGTAAGATCGGTAACCTAAACATTCTATATACCATATGGCTTCTTTTTGACAGGCTGTGATTTCTTCCGTGTGGCCACAAGCCATTAGTGCCCAAGATTGTGTGTGCTCTGTTATAAAGTTACCTGTGTAAAATAAGTGACTAGAGAGTAGCCTTTCGTGTGAAAGAGTTCTGGTTTCCTACTGCTGCTCTCTCAAAGCATCACAGATTTAGCAGCCTAAAGCAGCATATGTGTTTACCTCCTTTCCAGAGCTTTGTCCATGTTCCTCTTGACTCTGGCTGGGACTCACAAAGCTGAAGTATGATGTTCAAAGCTCAACTTAAAGACCATTATCAGCTCTTTGCTCAGCTTGAGAGGCCTGGAGTGCCATTCCTCCAGGACTGACCAGCTTCATGTCTGACCCACTAGCCATCCTCAGAAGTAGGTAGTGATAGCACCTTCTGCAGTGCTCTCCTGCAGAGGTCAGCAGGTAGATGAGACCCCAGGACTGCCAGTACCACATCAAGGCTAAGGGCCTAAAAACAACTTTTTCCTCTCACGGTCTCAAGGCTTACAGTCTGAGATTGGTATTTCGGAGCGCTGGTCTCATTCTGGAGTTGGTCTTTTCGCAGCTTGCAGGGTGTCCCAGTCTCCTCTTAGAAGACCTGCTGTCACTAATTTACCTTTGTCAAGGTCTTGTCTGCAAATATATTCCCATCCTGGGGCAGGGTAGGACTTCAACATAGGAGTTTTTGAATGGCACAGTTGAGCCCTCACAGCTGGAGTGAATGGCCTGTGTGGCTGGTTGTATGCATAGGTGTAACAACAGAGCTGGGACCGAGGGACTGGAAGGCTGCTTCCCAGGGCAGCTGGCCCACCTCAGCTCTGCATTGTGGGCCTCCAGACAGCCTGTGGCAAGGGATGGACAGAGGAGAAAACCACATGGAACTACAGATGTTCCTTTCCGTTAATCTTCCCAGAGGCTTCGAGGTTTCCAGATGCCTTACTCTCTCGCTACCACAAACTCCAGATCCCAGTGTGGCCAGAGGGATATCCTGGGAACACTTCACTTCATTCCTCACATACCTTGGTAGCTCTTTTTAAGCTTTCAAAAAAATCAAGGTCTTTGTAAGTTGAAGTCTTAATACTGTTATGGCAGAGACTTAAAAGTAATCTGAAGAGCTTTTTTTTTTTTTAAAAAAGATTGATTTATTTAGGCATAAAGAACTAAGATCTGGGGTACAGGTCAGGGCTCCCAAGAGATGAGAGGATTCATCAGGTACAGAGTGGGGAGCAAAACAGGAGATGTGCTGAAATCCAATGCTGAGGAGAGGAGTGAGGAGACCAGAGAGGTCTGCTGCGCCTTCTGAGTCACTCCCTGGTTGACTGGGGATCGCAGTGGCTGGCGATAGCTTGATAGCACTGTCTTTAACCCACAAAAATCCTAAGCACCAGTATTGACTTAAATGAACTTTAATCTTAAATAACGTAAAACTAAGTATATGCTGTCTTACACATTGCTACTTACAACTCCTGTGCATTATAAATCAAAGCAAATTTAAAATAAAACACTCTGCAAACCAGTAGACCTGCAAAACCGTTGGCCTGAGGTTCTTGAACTGTCCGGCTCTGAGCCACTGTGCTGGAATGTGCCCTTTCTAGGCTGCACCAGCCCCGCCCTGGCAGGAATGTGACTTAGCTGGGAGTCACTCTCAGAGCTCCAAGTGCCTCCCTCTTCTTGACAGTGCTGCCCACCCATGGGTGCTGCTCACGGCAGTTGCTGGTGCAGACCTGTGGCAGTGGTGGGTCTGTCCGTTCTGGGCTGTGCAATACTGTTGAAACTAATGAAGGGCTTCCCCACCCTTTTTTTTTTTTCTTTAAAGCAATTTAGCTTTGACATAGCTGAAGAAGCATCGAAAGTCTGCCTAGCACATCTTTTCACATACCAAGATTTTGACATGGGAACTCTTGGGCTAGCTTACGTTGGTTCTCCCAGAGCAAACAGTCACGGTGGTGTTTGTCCGAAGGGTAAGTTCATGTTCTGTGTGATGCTGGAGTAGCACACCGAGTGGGCTATGACTTGGCACTGAACAAGCCGTCTGTTTGCTTTTTCCTGTAGCTTACTACAGCCCTGTTGGGAAGAAAAATATCTACTTGAACAGTGGTTTGACCAGCACGAAAAATTATGGTAAAACCATCCTTACAAAGGTACGTTATTTCATGTTCTAAAAGGATTGGCTTTTAGTTTATATTGTGTGTGTACACACACACACACACACACACACACATAGTTATATTGTATATCTGTTGTCATACACTTATGTAGGTATCTCTTTTTAAAAAATAGATTTATTTATGCATACAGAACTGGGGTACAGGCCAGAGATGTGGAGGGTGAGAGGATTCACCAGAGACAGAGTGGGGAGCAGAACAGACAGATGGACGAAGTACATTGCTGAGGGGAGCAGCGGGCGGGTCAGGAGAGGTCTGCCTTGCCATGTGGTCACCTCCTGGGCAGGTGGGAATTGAACTCATGCAGAAGTGGCTTAAGCTTCTTAGTGCTGTGCTTTAACCCGCTGCGCCACCAGGGAGGGCCCTATGTAGGTATCTTTAAAAAAAGTGACATCTTTTTTTTTGATCTGCCTGAAGTAATCGTTTTTGTAAGAAGGTTGAAGAAATTAGAGTTGTCTGTCCAGCATGTTTGAGGCACATCACAGTCGGTCCTGAAGCCATCCCCTAGAGGCCTAAGTTTCAGCTCCTTTCGGGTTGTTTACCCTCGTGGGACTGTCACTAAGATATCCCCAAATGCTCATATCCTGACATGTTCCCAAAAGTCCACATAACAGAAATCCTCACAGTGACTTTCGTCTGGTGTGCAGTTGCCTTAGTCAGCAAGAAATGCCTGGGGCATGTTGCCTGGGTGCTGCAGGCTCTGGCCGCATCACGTTCCTGCACTCACTCAGCCGCTCTGAGCTGGAGGCCTTTCTTCGGACTGCTGTTCACAAGAGGGTTTTCTTCGGTGTTAAAGGAGAGGAGACCACAGCTAGTATAGTCTGTCCTTTTAGAAAACTGCCTCAGAGACCCTACCTGTTGGGCAGAAGAGGGTCATCTGAATGCCTAGAAGCCCCTAAATTGTGGGAAAGGGGCTACTTTAACTGAGTAAATTGCTGCCTGAACAGATTTGGATTCTATTGAGAGAGAAGGGGAGCATGGATGTTGGTCAGCAGTGCTATTGTCTGATACTCTGGTAGCTGACTGTGCTGGGCAGGTGGACTCTCCAGTGTGGAGACTCACAGCTTGATAGTATGCAGAATTTCCTATTTTCTTTTAGTGAAGGGGGTGGGGTGTGTGTGTGTGTGTGTGTGTGTGTGTGTGTGTGTGTGTACGTGTGTGTGCGCGCGTGTGCGTGTGCGCGCTGGCCTTGTAGTCATTTTCCTAGTGTCACTTCTTTCATTTGTCTGTCTTCTAGATGACGTCATCAGTTTCAGCTGCAGCTCTTCTTTTGCATTTCTGTTCTGTTAAATCTTTTGGTTTTCAATAGCCCCTTGTGTTTATTTTTCAGAGCTTCCTGTTGTTTCATGGTTACAGTATATTCTTTTTCTTAGATTCATGTACTTTTTTCTGTTTTCCAAAATTCTCTTGTTCTGCTGTCGTCCCCTCTCTTGTCCATGTCCTTGTGGGTTATGTCCTTATTCCTTTAACTCTTGTTTAGAGTTTTTTTTTTGTTAATAAAGATTTATTTATTTGTGCATACAGAACTGGGGTACAGGCCAGAGGCTCAGGGGCAGCGAGAGGCTTCACCCGAGACAGAGTGGGGAACAGAACAGGCAGATCGACGAAGTACACTGCTGAGAGGAGCAGCGGGCGGGTCAGGAGAGGTCTGCCGCGCCATGTGGTCACCTC
>NW_004567121.1:37921430-37923867 GCF_000260355.1 Condylura cristata
TTATTTATACAGAACTGGGGTACAGGCCAGAGATGTGGAGGGTGAGAGGATTCACCAGAGACAGAGTGGGGAGCAGAAAAGGCAGATCGACGAAGTACACTGGTGAGGGGAGCAGCAAGTGGGTTAGGAGAGGTCTGCCAGCCATGTGGATCTCCTCCAGGGCAGGCGGGGATCAAACTCATGCGGAAGTGGCTTAAGCTTCTTTATGCTGTGCTTTAACCCGCTGCGCCACCAGGGAGGGCCCTTAGAGTTTTTTTTAAAGAGGTTTTTATTTGTGCATACAAGAGCTGGGGTGCAGGCCAGAGGTGTGAGGAATGGAGGGATTAGAGGACTCCCCAGAGACAGAGTGGGGAGCAGGACAGAACAGGACAGACGTACTGACATCCACTGCTGAGGGAAGCAGCGGGGAGCCAGGAGAGGTTTGCTGCACCCTGGGGGTGACTCCCTGGCCGGGGATCGCACTCATGCAGCAGGGGCTGTGGACAGCTTCATATTGCTGACACTCAACCCCTTGCCCCACCAGGAAGGAGGCCTCTCTTTTTGAATTTCATGAACGAGCTAGATGCAGTATAGTATTGGCCAGAGTAGAATTATTGGAGAGCAATAGAATACAAAATTGTGTGGGAGATAAGACTAGTACGTATAGAAGTACCCTGTGTTAATTTATGTTGCTATACTGTAAATCCTTCCATCTTCCCAAGCCTTGAAAAGTTGGCCACAGTACCAAAAACACTTTCCCTACCCACCAAAAGAAAGTGAAACATATTAGACATTTATTGCTCGAGAATTAAAGGACTGTTAGATGGAAGTGTCATGATGCTGTAGATTAGGACAGAAGAACGCAACAGAGAAAGAATGAATGGACAGAATGTTCATTTCCTGCACTACCGGGTCAAATGGGACAGGCCACAGACAGGTAGAAAATATTTGCGAAAGATGATGCAGTGAAGGGCTGCTATCCAAATACATAAGCAATGTACTAAAACTCGGGAAGAATACAGACAACCCAATTTAAAAATAGGCAAGACAGTTTTAACAGCGCATCAAAGAAGTTTCGTGGCATGTTTTTCCCTGTACCTCCAGAATTCTTTTTCGAGGCACATGGAAGAAAACTGCATTAACTTTGACTTTTAGGATTGTTTTTATGTTGTCAGTTGATTAGAGAGCCCTCTAGTGAACATTTTAGAGCATATTTAGAGTTACTTGTTTATATTATGTCTGGAATTTCAGTACTTTTTGCTAAAAATTCTGTCTTCTCACTGACATTTTAATATAAATGAGTGAAAACCTTCAGAGCATTGACTCCAGAATTGGGAGTCTGTCCTTTTTTTTCCTTAAAGTTAACAATGATTTACAAAACACAGATTTTTCAGATTCCATAATCTCTCCCCTCGTTCCCACCCCTCAGGGAAAAAAATTAATAACTTGTTATTTTGTGTAGAAAAATAAAAATTGTAGCTCTTAGGACTGAATATTGTTGTATTCAAATAGAAATCTTCCTGCTAAGTGATAGGGTCAGAACAGCCCTTGAGCACCCTTTTAGTAAGTCACTCAGCTTGTCGTCGGGGAGGATTCAGTCCTGGAGGCTAGGAGCGCTGGCTTGCTCTTCCACTGTTCTGTCGCTCACGTTGCACACCCTCAAGGTTTTAACAGGGAGGTATGTGGTTTGGGGGTCACTGTGTGATTCCTCAGTACCAAGCAGTGGATGTGAGGATTGGCTGGTGTTTGTGTTTCATTAAAAAGGTTCTGGTACATCTTATAAGTTATATTAATTTTGTTAAATTGATTTCAGCTCATCCTTAATAATAGTTAATTTAATTGACAGAAGCAGTCATAGTCACCTGCTACTCTGCAGCTGTGACTCATGGAGCCCGTTTAAGACAGCGGCACCCACCTGACCCAGTCACTGGCTGGGTGTTGGAAAGTGATGTTTTTGTGTGTCCCTTCAGGAAGCTGACCTGGTCACAACGCATGAGTTGGGACACAACTTTGGAGCAGAACATGACCCAGATGGCCTAGCAGAATGTGCCCCAAATGAGGACCAAGGAGGAAAATACGTTATGTATCCCATAGCCGTGAGCGGCGATCACGAGAACAATAAGGTGAGTATCCTTGGGCGCTCGAGTGGTTAGGGAAGACGGCGCAGCGCTTTGTCACCCGCGAGCACAGGCAGGCATTCCGTGTAGGGTGGGATGCGGGCCACGTGGCCACTTGGCCACTTGGAAGCTGGGTTGGCTACAGCTGTCATTTGGCCTGTTTGGTGTCAAGGCTATGTAGAGAGTGCAGCTATGATGGTTTCTGTAGCAGTTCTAGAGTGCCAGGTTTGGTGAGCTCAGGCGTTTAGTTATGAATTTCCTGTCAGCTTCACTTACAGTTGTTACTCTTTTTTTTTTTTTTTTAAAGTTTATTTTTACATCATTTTGCACATTTTTTTTTT
>NW_004567121.1:37925023-37937813 GCF_000260355.1 Condylura cristata
TGGAGTGAGGCAATGATCTAGTTTCATTTTTTTGCATGTAGCTACCCAGTTTTCCCAGCACCACTTGCTGAACAAATTTTCAGTTGTTACTCTTTTTATCTCACCAGGACTTCATGATTTGCAGTTTTTCATAAACTAGAACAAAATACATAGTTTTCCAAACTAGCAGCCTCCTGTGGCCAGGGCCCAGGCCTTCTGTCCACCTACGTGTCCATTGTGCAGTGGGGTGCCTGGCACCAACTAGTGCTTGAGGAAATTTTATGTGCCTCAGTAAGACCATGTGGGAGCAGAGAGTGGTCAGGGTATGGGGAGCCACAGAGCCGAGGGGGAGCCTCTGTCTTTTCACCATCCGCTCTGCAGACTTTCTAGAAGTTTAAACATTTCTGTCACAAAGTATGAGGCAAGGACTAGTAAACGTAAACTTTGGTTGCCACATGTGGCCGGTGCTGGTGGCTTCCACGTGGGTGGTGTAGAGCCAGACACCGTCCCCAGTGAGCCTGCGCTTCACAGCTGGGGGCACCTGCGTATGAGAACAGTGGCCCAGCCTGTCCTGGAGCCACGCTGTGTCATAGAGAGTTGCCTTCACCTCCTCTGTCTTGATGTGCCATTTTCAGTAGGTTGCATTACCCTCGTATAGGTTTCCTTTGAAAAAAGATACTGGGCGTCTTCTAATTAACATTTTAAATGAATTCCTTAATTCTAATGAAAGCTTAGCTAGGTAAAAAGAGCTCCAAGACCAGTAAGGCGGTACCTCAGCCCAGAGGCGGGGAAGGCCCCTGCCAGCACACGAGCCACTGAGAAGCGCTGTGGCAGTCAGGACTGCCGTCTCTCAGGTGGTGCGCCGCAGGAGGGGGGTGGCGGTGCCAAAGAGAAGGCCACCGCAGCCCTCTGGGTGCGAGGCGATGAAAGTGGGGTCTCCTGTTCTTTTTGGCTCTGTCCTGTGTTCCAGCTGCCCTTGGTAATCTCGGGTGGCTTGGAAAAGGGATTCCATCGTTGGGCCCCGAGAGAAGCCCCGAAACATAAAGGGGCCGATTCTTTGATTCGCAGGTTTCCTTTCAGATGCTGGGCGACTTATAAAACTCGGGGACTGTTCCAAACTGAGGTACCTAGAGGAATGCTTAGGTAGCCGTTTGGGATGAATTCTTCAGTAGACCATCTCCTGTCCTGCCGGCTCAGCCACTTAAAAACGTGAAATGTAGGTCATTTGCTCACACAACCAAGGCAGGAGGCGCTGGAACAGGGCCCATGTCTGCCGGCCTCCATCTGGTCTGGGCCTGTCTGTCCGGATGCAGTGGCGGCGGCCTGAGCATGGGACAGCCACTGTGCGCCCAGCAGGGGAGGCTGGGGTCTCAGACCCTGTGGTGGTCTAGCTACTTTGCTGTGACGAATTGCGCAGCCACCTCTCGCTCCCTCTGGAGAGAACATCCCGTAAGTGCACCTGCAGGTGCCCGGCAGCGCACGCACTGTCTGGCCCTGCAGCTGTGTGCTGGCGCTGCGTGGGGTGGGCTCAGCCTCTCACTTTGGGCCCCTGCGGCTCTCCTCTTCAGATGTTTTCCAACTGCAGCAAGCAGTCTATCTACAAGACCATCGAGAGCAAGGCCCACGAGTGCTTCCAGGAGCGCAGCAACCGGGTGTGTGGCAACTCGCGCGTGGACGACGGCGAGCAGTGTGACCCGGGCATCATGTACCTGAACAATGACACCTGCTGCAACAGCGACTGTACGCTGAAGCCTGGTGTGCAGTGCAGGTGAGCCGCGGTGCGCTTGCACCCCCTTGGCCGTGGGGCCAGAGAAATGCTCCCGGGAGGCGCCTTTCCCACATCCCGCCCCTCCACCTCCAGTCCAGCGTGGTTCAGAGACTTTCTCAGGGAGCAGGTGTCCAGGGTTTGGCAGAGATGCTGACGCGGCGGCCCTTCACGGCAGCAGGTTATGGGGGCAGTGGGCTGAGTCTCAGCGGCCACAGGCGAGCGCTGTGTGTCCGAGAGGAGTGTGCTGTCGCAGACTGGGTGACACGCGCTAGCTATGGGCGGGTGGTGAGAGCGGCCTGTGTTCCACTTCATGCTGGGAGGCCTGTGCCTCGGGTGGAGGTGAGCGGACCAGGCCGAGGTGAGCGCAGCAGTGCGGCTACTCTGCGTGCCCGTGAAGCTGTGCGGGCCAGCTACCCGCTGCCCTCCCCGCTGAGGCGGGTGGCCTTGCAGGCCCACGGGTTTTATTGCTAACTATTAAGTTAATGCAAACCTAGGACAGCAAGAGGCTTAAAGACCCCTCTGGGCCTCCTCTGCATGGCAGCCCACGCCTCCCCTGCGGGCTTCCGGGCTGGTGCACGACGTGTCTGATGTGCGGCTCTCGTCGGTCTCCCCCTCTGCAGCGATAGGAACAGTCCTTGCTGTAAGAACTGTCAGTTTGAGACCGCCCAGAAGAAGTGCCAGGAGGCCATCAACGCGACCTGCAAAGGCGTGTCTTACTGCACAGGTGCGTCCACTGGCTCTCTAGGGCAGCTCTGCCCAGTTCCTGGCGCGAGGGCCAAGACAAAGGCAGCCCTGGCAGGGGCACACAGGACCAGGGGTGGGGCACCGGTGGCCCTTGTCTGCACAGGACCCGGCATGCCCTGTTCTCCCTTTCAACCACGTCTTTCCCTTCACGCCCCTCGGCTCTGTGTCACGTCCTTCCTGTCCACACCTGCCCCCGGACAGTGCAGTGTCCGTGCGTGTCTGTGGAATATGGCAAGAGATCCCACCTCAGGTCTTTTTGGGAAAAAGCTCACTGCTGGGATTTAACAGACGGCCTGCTCTGTGACGGGTGTCTGGTCCATTGCTAGGGTGTCGGCCCGTGCTCAGTCAGGTGATTGACGTGCCCGTTCCCCAAGCCGCACGCGGGGACCCCGCCAGCATCCTCAGAAGAGGCTCAGAGGCTCTTCAATTTTCCTGTGTCTGATACTCTGATTTTAGTCTTAAAAAGAGTGTTCCAGCAAACATTCAGCAGGCATTACCATGGGGTCCGTTCCGGCATCACGGTGGAATTACACTGGTCTCAGGCAGAGCTCACCCCACGCTTGCTGTGCTGCTTCCACAGCCGCCCCCACTGGTACTGTTCTCGAAGAGGGGAGCCCACCGTGGTGTCCAGTACTGTGAGGTGCTTCTCGGGAGATGCTCTTGTTTGAAATAGGGCAGGTCACGGGGTATGGTGACCCTCCATGCTCCTTCATGTCCTGTGTCTCTTGCTTGGCTCCACACGCCCCTGGGAAGGCCAGTCCCCCCGCCCCCATGTCCCCAGAGTGACAAGGTGCTGTCACTGACGTGCCGAGCACAAGTCTGCACTTGCCACGTCTCCATCCAGTCGGCCCCTAGTTCCTTCTTGTGCTGACTTGATCTGCACCGCTGTTTCCAGAACGAGTCACTCACTCCTCTCTCCCCAGTGCCCTGCTGCTGCGGCTGCTTTTCTGTTAAGGTTGTAGATGCAGTTGGGAGGTGCATGCGGAACGCCTGCGCTGGTGGCCCTGGACAGAGTGTGGCAGTCTCGGGCAGGGAGGGGGCAGGAAATGGCTAGATAGCCGCGCAGAAGTGGACAATACGGTGTGTCTGAGGGGGTGAGTGGCAGGAGTGGAGTGGGGGAGCTCGGTGGGAGCAGTGCTCAGGGTGTCTGAGAGGCAGCCACAGGCGAGTGCATGACCGCTTCCCTTCCCGCCCTGAGGAAAGCGGAGGAGAGAGCAGTCTGGGCACGGCAGTGCGTGCGGGTGGAGAGGGGCTGTCGCGGCCGCCGGCTCTGGGGATGTGGTATAGCGAGGAGAGGGCCCAGGCTGCTTCTGTGGCCCCCGCAGGCCGTAGCCTGTGGGGCGGCACTTGGGGTGCACCGGCTCTTGTGATGATGGTATGCAGTGAGCGTGTCCGCCTGCACCCGCAGGGAAACCACGGTCCCTGGGAAATGCCGGTGACTGGGTCGCTGCGGGACTGAGCGCGGACATTCGGAAGCTTCGGAGATGCTCCGTGTCCGCTGCTGGCGGAGCTGTCCTCCCTCGGTCACCTTTGCTCTTGGGAGGCAGGACGCTCATTTCTTCGGAGGGAGCGAGGTGGCTGCAGGCCCATGGTGACTGTGTGCTTCCAGGGAACAGCAGCGAGTGCCCCCCTCCTGGAGACGCAGCGGACGACACCGTGTGCCTGGACCTGGGCAGGTGCAAGGACGGGAAGTGCGTTCCCTTCTGTGAGCGGGAGCAGCAGCTGGAGTCTTGTGCCTGTAACGGTGAGCCTGGGGCGGTGTGCGGGGGTGCGGGACCCCTCGGAATTCAGGTTCTGCTCCTGCACCTGTCTGTGAACACTGGCCTGTTGGTTTTCCTTTTGTGCTCAGACCGTGTGGCGGGGTGGAAAGGAGTGGTTTTTGTTGGCGTTGAGAGGGTGTGGAGGCCCCCTGCTCCGCCTCCAGTGTTGGGCACAGTGCAGGGGGCGCTCTTTGCATTCCGCAGGCCTGGAAGTCGGGCCCCTGCGGGAAGGCAGCCTGCCAAGGGGCCCCAGGATCTGACTCACCGACAGTGTTAGTCTTGCTGAGCAGCCAGGTTGGACCTGCTCTCCGCCACGCCCTGTTGCTGGCGGCACTGTGCTGTCCTCTTGGACACCGTTTTGGGGGTCTCTGAAGTGGGCCCTTGGGGCCAGGCCTGCTGGAGGTGGCTCAGAATAAGACCCACAAGTCACAGCTACCGATAGGAATGTCACTGTCCAGTGGGGCGAGTGGCTCTTCTATGGGGCAACGTGAGTAAAGCAGAGCAGATGCCAGGGAGCTCACCCAGTGAGCCGGGGCAGAGGCGTGGTGCCCCCAGAGGCTGCGTGGATGCCTGGAGGTGCTGGCGCTGTGGAGGGAGAGGGGTCTGTTTTCCATTTTTAGTTTCTCCTAAGTGTAGGCACAGGCTTCCCCACGTCAGACGGACCGCCTGGTCATGTGACCCTGGCTTCTTGGTCGCCCACATGTGGGGGAGGTCGTCTCCAGGAAGCAAGGCTGTGGCGCACACGCCACCTGCGGCTACTCTGATCTGCGTCTCCAGGGCCGCTGTCAGTCTGCTTTGGCCCTGCCTGGGGCTTTGACCGCCTGGATGCACTGGGAACATTTAGTCCTTGGGATGAAAGAGGACACTCGCCTTCGTGGGCGATCCGCAGTAGAGTACGATTCGGCTTTGAAGAGGCCGTAACTTCTAAAGGGAACGTGCCTGTGTCAGTTTGCCCCACATGTGGCCTCTTTAACTAGTGTGAACTCGGCTGTTCCCGCGGGGGTGAAATACGGGTGCATTAGCTTTTGAAATAGGAATTCGTTTCCTTCCTTTTGGAGAATGTGGGGAGTCATCCAAGAAAACTGACATCTGTTCCAGAAACTGACCACTCATGCAAGGTGTGCTGCAGGGACCCCTCTGGCCGGTGTGTGCCTTATGTCGACGCTGAACAGAAGCACTTATTTTTGAGGAAAGGAAAGCCCTGCACGGTGGGATTCTGTGACATGAATGTGAGTACTGATGTATGTGCAGCTGTTCCTGTAGCACCCAGACAGAAGGTTGTTTACTGTGAACACAATAGTCCCCCTTACCCGACGGTTTGTCCAGGACCCCTCAGTGATCCACAAACTGAGGCGCACCCCCATCCCCGCTCCTGTCCCCCAGTGTGCACTGCGACAGGTGTTGTCACTGAAGTGCCAAGCACTTCTTTGTGTTCTGTCCACTCTTCCTCATGAAGTTGTTTAGCTTGAGGATTGGTGGCCACGCGCCGCTGGGCCGGAACAGCAGGGTCCCCTGAGCCCTAGGCTGGGCAGGACCTGGGGGCACTTTTTGATAACATGGTCAGTTTGAGGCAGTGGGTCGTATTTGGGTTTCCAGGCTAATTATAAATAAAGATGACAGAATTGCAGGTTTTGGTTTTGAAACGATGCTGTATGAAGAAGACTTCTTCCCTCCTGTCAGGCTCCCCTGCTCTGCAGTGAGACTCCTGTTCATGCAGAGTGATGGCGAGGATGTGAGCGTGCAGAGGCCTCTCCTGGCAGCCGGCCAGGTCCTTGCAGTCCACCCTGTGTTATCAGTGTAGTTAACACCCCGTTTTTCCTTGAGGGAGTCTCATGAGTCTGAATTCATGGACTGATGGGCCAAGGGTCAGTGACAGGACGTTCTACGTTTGTGGGCCTCATTTACACGTGCTGCCCAGCGTTCAGATGGGTCCCTGGATGTGGGTTCTTAATGAACCATGTTGCTTCTAAACATGCCACTCAGTGCCAGGGTAACCTGTGCTCTCTGTTCACAGGGCAAATGTGAGAAACGAGTACAGGATGTGATCGAGCGGTTCTGGGACTTCATCGACCAGCTGAGCATCAACACTTTCGGTCAGTGACCCCCAGGGGCAGGTCCTGTGCTGTGGCTACGTGGGCGGCTGTGCTGATAGGCTGTGATGCACACGGATGAAAGCCCGCTTTTGTTAGGGCAAGTTTGTGGCCAGAGTAAAGTGGGCTTGTTCGAGAGCAGTCCAGGCAGTCAACGCTTCGTCAAAATACTGGCCGCCTTCGTTACTGAATGTGAAGCCAACACGGCAGCAGCCTGAGACCTGGTTGATGCAAGACCGTCACGTGAAGACAGGCCTCGAGTTTTACAGACGCCGGGATGTAGTCTGGATTCAGCATTGAGTCAAAAGAGTGCTCTCTCTCGCACCTACATCAGAGCTATTTCTGGAAGTGCTTGTTGGGAGGTGGCGGGTCTTGCGTGGTTGCAGAGGTGGGCTCAGTTTCCATGTCACTGGCGTTACCTAACCCGCAGCCTTTGGGCTTGACAATACTTTGATTCTAACTTTGAAAATTCTCAAAAACTGTTTACAGGGAAGTTTCTGGCAGACAATATCGTGGGCTCCGTGTTAGTTTTCTCCTTGATATTTTGGATTCCTTTCAGCATTCTGGTCCACTGTGTGGTAAGTAGTGAAATATTTTATTGCACTTTTTAGCAACTCCAAGCATGTAACCTTTAGAAAAGATATAAAGTCTGTTCACAGCAGTCTGAGCTGAGAGTTCTAGTAGGTTTGGTATTATCAAGAGCAACACAAATCTTCAAAAGTTTAGTTAATTGTCTTAAAAAATTACACCTTTGTGTGCACGGCAGTGTTCATGCTTCCAGCAGACTGTTGGTCTGGATTTGTCTAGGACTGTTCAGGAGTGAAGCGTCTAGTGTTCTTAGGCTACTTCACGGTCATAGTGCAAACGTGAACCACCAGCATTCCCAGGCGCCACCCCCACACAATCTAGATTCCGGGGCCACAGGGTAGGGGTCAGTCTCCCAGTATTTTAGGAGCTCGGGGCCATTTTCAACGCTTCTCACATTCACTTCACTTTCTCTGGGAAAAGGGGCTTGTTCTGCAGTGGCAACATGGAGCACGCACTGGCCCAGCTTTCTGGGGTGCACTTGTAGGCGTGGGAAGGAAGTTCTCTAGGGAGCAGCTCTGCTATTTAAATAGATCCATGTGGTGTAGTTGAAGCTTTGCCAGGTGGGTGGCATTGTGCCCAGGCCACTTCTCCTTAAAACCTGATCCTCTGAGCAAAGCCACTGATGGGTGCACAGGGAGGCGACTTGTTTCTGACCACAGAATCAGCTCCAGGCAGCTAGACGAGAAGCCTGGCCCTTCTCAGGGGTGACCACCTGCCTGATGCACATGTCCTGCCCCCCCTGCAGGGGGCGGAGGAGGGTAGAACCTGGGGCCTGGGAAGCGAGTGCCCACTGCTCCTCCTCTGGCCTTTCTGCAGCAGTGCCCGATGTCCAGGGCCTGGGCACGTATGTGAGCCCTGCACATGGGGAGATGCCTTTGTTCTGCCCACAGTGGGGCACTCCAGGAAGAAGGGCCTGCATGCGGGGGCGGGGCTGCCAGGGGCTCCTGGCACGGGCAGTCCTGTCTGTTGAACCCGCTGCGCTGTATCCGCGGAGCATTCCGGTCACTGACCTGTAAGGAAAGCACCTCTCTGGCTTCGCGCGCAGAAGTGATCTCTGCTGTTCTTGCCTTTCTAGGACAAGAAATTGGACAAGCAGTACGAGTCTCTGTCTCTCTTCCACCCCAGTGTAAGTTCACTGTGGCAAATGGCCAAGCAGTGGCCTGCAGTTGGCCCCATCCTCCACCACCCCACCGTTCGTCTGTGTCCCGGGGCGCAGGGGGGACGGTTCCGCAGGGAGGTGGAGTAGGGTGTTGCTGTGAATTCCCGTGACAGCGGCAAGCAAGGCCTTTGCTTTGGCTCCGTGACCTGTCAGGGCGTGGCTCTCCCTGCATCGCCAGGGGTGATAAAGCTGTTCAGCGCCGAGGTTCACACTTTGGCTGCCCCGTGGAGCTGGCAAGAGCGAGGGGTGCTGATTCTGAGATTGTGGGTGCCGCCCCCCTGCCCCTGTGACTGCCTAAGCCTGAGGGATCGTGGCAGCAGGAGGCTGTTGGGTAAGGCTGGGGCGGAGTGCCTGTGATGCATCTCTCCCTCCTGTCTTTCTAGAACGTGGAAATGCTCAGCAGCATGGATTCCGCTTCAGTTCGGATCATCAAGCCCTTTCCTGCACCCCAGACTCCAGGCCGCCTACAGCCCCTGCAGCCCACCCCTGTGGCGCCCCTGGCGCCCGCAGCTCCCAAGCTGGATCACCAGCGAATGGATACCATCCAGGAAGACCCCAGTACGGACTCGCACGTGGACGAGGACGGCTTCGAGAAGGACCCCTTCCCCAACAGCAGCACAGCTGCTAAGTCATTTGAGGACCTCACAGACCGTCCGGTCACCAGAAGTGACAAGGCCGCCTCCTTTAAGCTGCAGCGGCAGAACCGCGTAGACAGCAAAGAAACGGAGTGCTAGCGGGGCCCCCTGCTCCGGCTTGGTGCCAAGGCATTTTGTAGATTTGACCTAAAATCGCTGCCTTGATTTTGTGGAGATTGGGGGGACAGGAGGAAGTGACTTCGCAGCAGCTGCCGGTCACGCACGTGGACGTTCTCTCTGCCGCCACCGTGCGTAGGCCGTTTCCCCTGGAAGAGGTAAGGCGGATCTAGCTTATTTTGAGGCTTTCAGGTTTTAGTTTTTTTTTAATGTTAAAAATATCCTTCAACCTGTGGTGCAAAAGCAGAAAATACAGCTGGGTTAGGTCATAAATATTTACATTTTTGTAAATTAACCTTTTATATTGATAACAGCACCCATTAGGGAGACTTTTTTAACTCACTGTAATGATCCACGGATGAGCCAAGTCTGAGAACAAGCGCAGCAGTTTTTCTTTGTAAAGACAAAGGGGACGAACCAAGTTGTCCCCAGAAGGTGGATGTTTCTAGGAGCAGCACAGGGCACCGGCAGCTGTGCTACTTCAGTGTGACCACAGCAGCCTCCTTCCCAACACCGGCTGAAGGGCTGTGAGGTCCTTCCCTCCACAAGGCCCGGGGCTGGGGACAGGCTGCACCCCGAGCCGGCCCCTCATGTTACTTGGCTACGTGCTGTGGGCGCCTGAAGGTGAAAATCATCAGCCTGGGTTCTGGTTTCCCTAAAAGTGGACCCCCCCCCCCCCATACTGCAATGTGCTCATCAGCCAAGATCTTCACTGGGAAACCTGTCAACTGAGGGCAACTAACCAAACCTGTGACGCCGTGTTTTTTCTAATACTTGAAACCTGTACCCCGCGGTATCGGCTGGCGCTCACCTGGGGGCGGCCTGACGTGGTGAGGGGGCGTGTGTGAGCGCAGCAATTCCCAGTGAATGTAAGGCCACTTTTTTTATAAAATTGTGACTTTTTAAACAAAACTGCCTTTACCTTTTTTCCACTTGCAGAATTAACAAGCTGCTCACTCAGGGTTATTTTTTTATAGCTGTGGCACCGATGACACCTACAGCAATCAATAAATGTTACTGTCAAAACAAACCACGGTACCAAGCTCCCCTGAGGAGTTCTAATGCTTTTATTCATCTGGGGGTGATGGTGGCGGTTTGGCCCAGGGTGACAAACAATATTCGTTAGCAGCTTATCTGGCTCTTGGCGCTGTCCTGAGGAACGGCCCGACTAGTGGTCACCATCTCCCAGAAGGCTCAGTTCCGGCTTTGCTTCCGCTACATCTCGCCAGTAAGGGAGCAGCAAAGGCAGGGAGGAGGCTTTCTTCTCTATGAGAGGCCAAAGATGAGAGAACAGAAACTCATTTCCCTTTGCCGACAAATGCAGTCCGTCTGACAGGTAGGAGGAGAAATCCTGTCGGGAGAGAAGGCAGAGGTGAGCGTCGCCCGCCTGTGTCACAGAGCCGCGAGAGGAAAGGCCAGCTGGGGCCAGCGTTAGCGCGTCTAGGTGTCACCCAGACAGACAGACAAGGTGTTGCTAGGAAGACGGCACTGGAAAGCCGAGAAGCGGGAGGCGAGCTCCCCCACAGCCGAAAGCCCTGTGGCCTCTGCCTTCTACGCCAGGGACTCCAGTCCTCCCTCCTGCCGTAGCTGCTCCTGAATCTGCTTTCCCCTGGGAGCCCACATGGGCGAGGAAACTGGTGGGGGGACAGAACACAACAGTGAGACTAGATGCCACCTCCCTGTCCCACTGGTACCGAGTTTAGCCCTCCTGCGCATGTGCGCCCCCCCCCACCCCCCGGCCTGGGTGTTGTGTGGCTGCAGCCCCTTCTGCTCAAGTGTCACTCTGGATTCGATGCTCATTAGGGCCCTGCTCAGGGCTAAGGAACAGGCCTGAAGCCACCCCAGCTCCTCTGTCCTGACGGTTTGGTGCCTACTCAGGGTAGAGCCCTTCAGCAAGGCCACTTACGTGTGTCTTGTTCACACCACCCTGTGGGGAGGCCGCTGGGCCGCCTACCTGACCGTCCCTCTGCATCAAGGTCCACAGGTCAAGGGCGTCTGTCCCACAGTCTTGGGCGACTTGGACACAGGCGCTGGCGTATTCTCCCACCACTGAGTTCAAGCGGTTTAACCTGCAGCCTGTTGAGGGGACAGATCAGTTGGCAGCTGGTCACTCCCAGGCTGGCCCTAGTGCCAGTCTCGGTTCCAGTGAGCCAGCACCTGCACCCCTCCCCTGACCTTGTAGGGGCCACCACCGGGCACCAGGCCTCTGTAGGGTCAGGGAGGCGCGTCGGGGTCAGCCTAGGGCTGCGCCACACACAGGCTCGCTCACTCTGGGCCAGTGAACCACTGCAAGGGCTGGGTAAGAAACAGCCTCTTGCCAGTTACCTGCCCAGCATGGAGCCCGCGAGCAGGCGAGGCAAGAGCTGGCTGTCGGGGCAGCAGCGGGCACCTCCAGCGGCCTGGCCTGCCACGCCCAACTACTGGCCAGGGCCCCGGATGCAGGTGCACATCTGGAATCCCCTAAGCTCTGACTCCGGGTCTGGGATGGAGCCCAAACCTGGCGTTTCTACCACCTTAAAGCAGCTTCCAAGACATCTCCCACAGCCCCCTGCCCCCAGGAGTCCTGAGCCCGAGGGCGTGCAGGGCCATGGGGTGCCAGCTGTGACTGCGTACACCTGGCCCACACAGCGTCCGCTTGTACGCACTACATCTCTGGTGCCTGTCAGCAGGCCCAGTGACTACTGATGGACCAGAACCGCAGCTTGTGAACGCGGCCTCACGCCACACTGCAGTGGCTGCCACAGGTCCACGCTGCAAGCACTTAGCGTTGACTCCGTTTTATGCCCCACAAGAGGGCTGGGAGCAGCCATCGGGGAGGCCCCGACCAGCACAGCCAGATTCACACACCAGGGCCAAGGTGTGGTGTGGGGGGCTCTCCCATGCCACCCCCCTGGCCCCCAGCTCCCTGCCTCAGGCAATCCCACAAGGCAGAACACGAGCTGCCACTCACTTTCACGGCCCCTGGAGCACCTCCTGGCCTCGCAGCCCCGGGAGCCTCCCCATGCGTCTCCTCGACATGCTTGGTGCTTTCAGCAGAGCTTTAGCAGCCCGCTGCCACCCTCACCGGCAGGCAGAAACTGGTTCTAGTCATTTCTACACCTTGAGCATCTGGCCCAATCTAGGCCGAGCACAGGAAGGTGCCGAGAGGTGCAATCTCTGGGGACAAAGCGCACCTGGCAGGGACTGGGCAGAGCCCTACAGTCACCAGACACAACGCGCTCTGCCCGGCGCAGGGAGGAACCATCACAGGCAGCTGATGTGGCCACAGAAGCGGGAAAAAGCGCCTCTCCTGGCCACACAGGTGGGGCCTGGAGGCGCGACTGCAGGGGCCGCGTGGCTGTGAAGCCAGAAGACGCCCCAACGGTGGATGTCTGTGTCCGCCCCCAACTTTGCTGGGAGCCTTGGCTTTAGGTCACCCTGGGGTCTGGCGAAATCCAAGCCTGAGGCTGCCTCACCCAGAGAGCCCCTCTCCCATGGCGACGAGGCCCCGAGCCGGCGGGCTGGGTGGTCAGGTGCGTCCACCCTGGCCAGCCCCCCCATGCGCGGGCCGTGGCTCACCCTGCTGGCGGCACTGCTGCTCCCAGGCGGGCTCGCAGAGTGGGGGCGGTGTGATGAGAATGATCCTGCTCTCAGGGACCTCCACGGCCTTGAGGTACTGCACCATGCTCTTCACGTTCGCGATGTACTCGTCCAGGGGCACGTGCTGCTTGGGGTTCTCATCTGCTTGGGGGAACACGACAGGTCAGCGTGACTGCAGATGAGACAGAAGTAACAACAGAGCCTGGCTGTGCAGGCACTGACTCCGCCTGCGGGGTCTCAGCACAGTGCCCTCGGGGAGGGGGCAGCTGAAGTCCACAAAACAGACCTGGCCAGGGCTCTCCCTGGTGGCTCAACAGGTTAAAGCACCACATTATGAAGCTCTCGGAAGCCACTGCACGCCGGGGGTGGGG
>NW_004567121.1:37938468-37943179 GCF_000260355.1 Condylura cristata
GGGGGGGGGGTTCACTCATGATCTTACCACCCAGAAAACCAGAGGGTGTTTAGATGTTCTTTCTAGTCGCTTCCACATGGGTGTGGACACTTAGGACACAACACACACCCGGGATGGCGCCAGAAACACGCTTCCCCACACGACCTGGACCGTGGCTGGCCACGAGACTGAGCTGCAGGCGCTGCAGCCGCTAAACTGCGAGCGGGGTGCGGGAACTGGTGGGCGCGCCTGGGCGCTTCACAGCCCGTGTCCTGGGTTCCCAGACAAGTCCAGATTTGCAGCAAATGACATTTCTGCACGATTAACACAAGAACTTTCCACACTTGCCGACTCTCACGTCGTCGTTTAAAATTGCTGTCTGGGGCCTCCCTGGTGGCACAGGGTTGAGTCCAGCACTGTGGAGCTGCTGTAGCCGCTGCAGCCTGAGCCTGGGCCCCGGCCAGGGAGTGAGCACAGGGCGCGGCAGATCCTTCCTGTCTCCCCGCTGCCCCCTCAGCAGTGGATTTCAGTGGATGCGCCTGCTGTGCTCCCCTCTAGGGTGGCACCAGGCTGTTCCTTCATCTCCACCCCACCTATGGGGGCAAGGGGCGGTACAGCCAAGAAACCTTGGAAGCTGGGCCTCAGCTGAGGTCTCCCCTCTGCCCCCGTGGCCAGCGCCGCTCTCTGGGACAACGGAGACGTAGGGCTGGCGTCACTGGCCCGGCCTGCAGCTTGAGCCCTGCGCTGCCAACCGTGTCAACTGAAACACGGACACTGGGCACTCGGCACAGCACGAGCGCCTGCGAGACAACATGGATTCGCGAAACGTTAGGCCTGTCAAGGGCCCAGACGCAGGCACGTAAACCAGGCGTCAAGCTCACTGAATGCACGACGCCACGGAAACGCGAGCGCGCCTGCTGGCAGAGCTGCGGGCGCAGGGAGAACGTGCACCGCGGCCAAAGTGACACAACGGGGCGAGGCCAGAGAGCGGGCACGCCCTTACCTTTCAGCGCGCTGTCATTGGCACCGAAGAAAATCGTCACTGCCACGATGGGATGGTCCGAGCCGCCCCCTTTCCTGATTAACCTCGGAAGGATGATTTTGGCCCATCTGGTATTGTAACCCGAAAATCCGCGATTCAGAACATCACATTTTCTGAAATGAGAAATTGGCAAAGGAGGTGAGGTGGGCACGGCTGTGGGCCTCACAGGCCGGGCCGCGCCCTCCCTCCACAGGGCAGCTCCAGGCCGCACTGGGCCCTCAGGTGAGGCCAGGCGTGGGGCTTGACAAACCCTGCTCGCTTTGCGCTTCCCGCCTGCTCCTGCGCTCACAGGCCCACGTGCCCCCCTCTCCCACCCGAGGGCTGACACCCGCCTCTTAGGCTCAGTCTGTGTGCTCAGGCTCGGCACACTGCCGCTCAGACCAGTTCACGAACAGGCCTTTTTCTTCTAAAAATACCTGACTCGATGCACAGCGCTACATGGGTGGCGACAAAAGCCGTGGGTCTGGCTGGGCCGGGTGCCAGCACTGTCGCCCGGGGCTATGGCCGGGACGTGCCCCCGCAAAGGGGCATGAGCAGCTCAGGCCTAGTTTGGGTCCTTCAGACACGGCCCCCAAGGCCGGGTGAAGGAGGGGCGCGCCTTCAAACGTGACCTTGGTAAGTGGACGGGCAGGCCCTGGAGCCTGCAGGTGCTTCGAGTTGCACTAAGTGCAGCTCAAATCCGACTTCGGATCGGCAGGCCGCCTTGGGGCCGCCGGTGCGTGGCTCAAGCCCTCACCTAGAAAAACGTGCAGCCCAATGACCGAGCTTGCCAGATCAAAGGCCAGGCAACGGGCCAGAGACTGGCAGCTGGAGGAAACCTGACGCTATTCTGGAAGCATCTTGGGGCAACAGAGTTTATCAGTCTGTTTTTCAAAGTCTGATTTCCAGTGTTTTCTGTGGAGCGACTCCTGCAGCTGACCGGCCCCTTGGCAGACGACACACACTTAAAACGCAACAGCTTGGAAATTTAACACGCGCGTCTGTCCTCCACCCTCCAAAGCGCCACTCAACGGCAGCACCCAAGAGGCAAACACTTCCCGAAGGCCCGTGCCGTGAGGATGCCAAACCACAAGGTCTGGAGCAGCAGCCAGGGCCTCGCTGCGGGTGCCCAGGACGTCCCCCACCGAGGGCGAAGGGCGCTGCTAACTGGGCCGCCAGGCATGTGCAGGTTGCCAGCGTGGCCAGGCTCGCGGAGTCCCCGCTCAGGCCAGTACAGACCCCGAGGGAGCGCGGGAGGGAGGCCCAGCGGTTCCAGGGAGGGTCAGAGAGAGCATCCGAGTTCCTCTGGGTCTCATGACCGTGCCAGGTGGCTCCCAACCAGAAAACACAAGTTTCTACACAAATTCACGGCTCAAGACAGGTATTTAAGTTTGGATGAAAAGTGGGAAAAGGCAAGGACTGAAAGGTGTTTCAAAATATCCAGGCCCTCCAAGGGATCTTGCGGCGAGTATGTAAATCTGGGGCTTTACAAATCCCAACAGGCAGGGGCACCCTTAGAAAGAAGCTTTTACAAAGGCGAATTTGTCCTGACTCCTTCAGCAAGTCTTTTTGTTAGAGACACTTGCATGAAGTTTAAAAAGAAAATGTCAGTATGTTTTAAAGGGGTTTAAGCATCCTGCAGATGCTTCCGTGGGAGCACACAGGTCTGTTCCGGGCTGCAACGGCCCGAGGCGGCGTGGGGCAGGCTCCCTCACGCAGCTGAACTCCCCATCGTCCAGCAGGCGCCACGGGAGGGCAGTTCCACTCAGTGGTGTCTAAGTTTGCAAAGTGGAAATCAGGTCAGAAGAGACCAGGTCAGTCAGGGCTGCGCAATGCTGCAGCCGACGCTGGGGGCCGAGGTCTGTCAGAGAGGCCCGCGTAGCCACGCAGCTGCAGCCTGCGTGACTGTCGGGCGGCAGCTGCCGGGGACACAGACACCAGCGCCGGTCCAGGTGCTAAGGAAGCAGGTGGGTCCAGCCGCCCTGGCCCTGGCAGCGGCTGCAAGGCCGCCTCTAAGGCACAGGCCCCCGCACCCGGCCCCTCAGCCCCTCAGCTTCTCTTGCAGGCCCGCGGCTAGCAGTCGGGGGAGGCGGGTGCCAGGGCGCTTTCAGCATGGCACTTCAGTTTACAGTGGGCTCCCCCGAGCCTGCGGAAGTGTGTGCCAGGAGAGGCGACGCAGCTCCGCAGGCAGAGCCTGAGGGGGGGAATCTGGACAGGTGAGGTCCCGGGGGGGGGCGCTGCTCAGCGCCTCGAGGCAGCCTTGGCCACAAGAAGCACCCCTTACTCCAGGGAAAGGGGGGGGGGGGGCAGCGGGGCCTCGTGCTTAGTTAAGCCTCACAAGGTGCTCTGAGAAGTGGCGGAACAAAGCTAACGGCCCACGCGCTGTCTCAAGGTCTCCCAGTCACGCCAAACCGGAAGCCCAAGTAGGTTCTAGTTAAGGGGCCTCCAGCGGCCGCACCTGTAACTACGGTGGAAACTTAAACTCCACGTGAAACTGCGGGCGAAACATCGGCACCTGGAGGTTTCCAGGCTCTTTAGCTTTCCGGGGTCTCCCACTCAGCAGGGGCGGCGCTAATTCCACAGCGACCCGACTACGAGAAGAGCCGGGTCTGCTGCGCGCCCGTGTCCAGGGCACACCCCAGCCGCCCAGGAAGCGGGGCCTGGCCTCCCCGTGTGGTGGCCCCGCGGTTCACCTCTCCTCCTCCTCTTTCTCAGCTAGAAAAGGGGGCAGGGCTGAGATTACCTCAGGGTAGCCCGGAAGGTTCAATGAGGCGACACACAGCACTTTTAAGACCTGCCGTCTCTGGAGCTGGGGCTTCCCTTCTAATGGCGTCCATCGCACATACTCAAGTTAAGCTTAAGTTAAGCTGCGCAAACAAAATGCAAATTCAAAGTGACGATTTTGGTAAAGGGGGGGCGGCTACTCACGGGATTCGACTGAGTGAAGAATGTATTTTCTGGGCCGCAGCTCAGCGCTCCCACCACAAAGGCCAGAGGACATGCCGGCCAGGGAGTGACCCCAGGACCCAGGAGACGCCTCCTGTCTCCCCGCTGCCCCCCAGCAGTGGGTTTCAGTAGGTCTGTTCTGCTCCCCGCTCTGGCTCTGGGGGACCCTTTCACTCCCCCTGCACCTCTGGCCTGCACCCCAGTCTCTCTATGCAAAACATATCTCAACTTCTCAGTCAAGGGAATTCCTTCAATCACAAACCTCAACGCTAAGTGGAGACCTGTCTCTGGGTGAAGGGTCACACTACTTTCCATCCAGACTCCCACACTTCTCACAACTGTCAGGGTTTGATTGCAAGTCGCCCCATTCTTTGTACGGATCCAGGGCGCCAGCCCTTCCCGCCCCACACCGCCATGCGGACCACCAGGAAGTCCGGAAGGGCAGGGAGAGACTCTTGCTTGCAAGTGCTTCGTGCACGCCCCCAGAGGCAATCACACTTCCAGTCACACTCAGTGTCACCCAGAAACTCCTCACCTGACCAGCTTGTCAGCCAGGGATGCGCCCCATCCTCCCTGCTGGAAAGAAAACTGAAGACAGAAAGCTCGTTACCACCCGAGGCGCGGCGCCTGCTCGGGCCCCTCACTCGCTCATTTCAGGGGTGATGGAGCGGCACCCGCGGCGGCTTTTCGTCCCCGGCACCTGGCCGCGTGCCAGTCACCTGCATTCTGTCCGGCCCTGACTGCCTGGAGCCGCCGCACGAAAGG
>NW_004567121.1:37944149-37952204 GCF_000260355.1 Condylura cristata
GGAGGCTCGGACCGGCCTGTGCCGGGCCGGCGGGGCCTCACGTGCTTAGAGAATCACCGGGGAGCTTGAACACCTGACACCCGCCCACCCAGACTTGCCCTCAGGTGGGGAGGTCCGGGCCACTGCCTAAGGGGCCCAGCGCTGCCCAGCGGGAGCCTCAGGGCAGCTGGGGATGGGAGGGCCAAGACATGGGCTCTGCTGCCCCGGCGCTGATTGAGGGGCCACTCAGGCCGAGTCGGGGGCTGGACTGCCCAGCCCTTTGTGCTTAAGTTTTTGTGATGTCATGAGAGCATTCTTTATAACTTAAAATCTTTCAAAATCATAAAATCTGTAGGACAGTATGAAAGGTGATGCTAACCTTGGGACCAGAGCTGCTCACAGAAAGGACTTTGATCTTGAACCGGAAACTCCCTCCCAATACCTCGGGCCCTGGTGCTTCCACCCAGGCCTGCGGGCAGTGCGAGGCTGGAGAGGTCGGCATCTTGCCCCTTGGCTGGCGCCCGGCCGGGGTGACTCAGGCTGCAGCAGAGGCTGGTGCTTGGGGCACATGGCCCAGGCTCCCTACCGTGTCCCTAGGCCTCGCAGGCCATTTTGGGCTTCAGGAAGAGGTCAGTCTCCGTCCTCCAGCTGCAGGCCCTGGAGGTTTGGTGCCTTGATGGTAGCACGGACGGTCCGGTGCGCGCTACCAGCAGAGCGGGACCATCGCTCATTCAGATTTGGGTGGGGGCCCAGAAGGAGCAGCTCAGGCAGGGCCGGGCCAGCTGGGAACTTGCTCTGGCTTGGCCGGCAGCCTGCACCTGCACCTGCCTCTGACTCTGCCCGAGAAGCACCAGGCCCGGGGCTTGGGATCCCAGTGAGCAGTTGCCCTGGGCCAACCAGAGCTGCAGTGTGCTGCAGCTTCTGCTGCTGCCCAGTGACCGTGCTACTGCCAGTGCTGTCCAGCACTGCTGACAAGTGACCAGCACCCTGTCTGGGCCACTTCTGAGAGCTGCTGTCATGGTGTATCTGTTCACCCAGCACTGTCTCAGCCGTCTGGTCCAGTGCACGGTGCTGTCCATGTGGCCTTCCGGCTGCGGCGTCCTCAGCGGCCCAGCTTTGGTGAGTGGGCTCCAGGCCCTTGGCTCGCTGACTGCCGTGCATCCAGGTCCTCGCTGATGGGATGGCGCCACCACTGTGGCCTTAGAAATTGTTCCCTATCAAGAAAACGCCAGTTGTCCCGAGCCTGAGCACGCTCGTTGTGTGTGAGGGTGAAGGACCCACCGTGACTGTGCTGCCGGCCCGTCCTTGCTCGGCTGTGGCCCTTTCACGCTTTCGAGTCAGAACTCAGGTTCGTCCGTTGAAACCTGCCTTCAGATGCAGGCCATCAGCGAGGCCACGCTGCGGGCTAACAGGTGGGGCAGCGTCAGCACGCGCGGGCAGGCGCATTCTCAGACCCTCCGAGGGCTTGACAGGTCTGTGACGCTGCATCAGGTGCCCTGGCAGGGGGCCCGGGGGCCGCCACCTGCCCTCCCGGTCTTGCCTCCTCTCCCAGAGCTGCAGCGCTGGCTTTAGCTGCTCCTGTAGGCACAGGCCAGCACATTGCACATACGCAGGCCCACGCTCCGGCTCAGGGGCCATACTCACAGGTGCGCTTGCCCTGCGCCCAGGCCTCGATGGGCACCGGCACCGGCACTGGGGCGGGAGGGTGCACATAGCCTGGGAACTTCACTGCCCCGACACGGGGCACCGAGGCTGGCGTGGGGCACCTCAGAACCAGGCCGTGGCGGAGCAGCAGACCATGCTCGTCCTCTGCAGACCGGTCAGCCTGTTCAGAGGCACCGCCTGTGCCCCTCATGCCCGCGCGACACTGCCAGTCTGAATGACAGCAGTGGCAGGAAACTGGGCGCACATGCTGTTCACGTGTGGCACAGGAGACACCCGAACCCCTTGACCCTGTCACAAAAACGAGGTCAGAACAGCTCCAAGTCGAGCGTGCAGAGAACCACATCAGGAAAGTGCTGACCCCAGACCGTACCTGCGTAAACGTGCAAGTTAAGGAGCTCTGGCGAGACTGAGGAGGAAAGAAATAAAAAGGGGCTTAAAGCTTTAAATGATCTTGAACTCACTGATTCAGAATCTGGGTGGGAAAACACGAGTCGCTGCGTACCGAAAGTGCAAGCCGCCCAGTCAGACCCCGCTGGCCGCGCCACCACAGCCTGCCGGTGGCCGGTCCTGAGATGGCGGCCAGGTGGCAGCTGAGGCCACGGACAGGTGGGCGGGTGACTTCAGCCGGGACCAGGAGGTGACAACAAAGGCCACCTGACATCACAGGGACGCCGGCTACCCGAGAAACGAATGTTTATTGACGTAACAGCAGCCGCACGAGCAGGAAACAGCCGGCAGGTGCAGGTCAGTGTACCGGCGTCAGCGCCTCGTACAGCCGCTGCGCAGCCAGCTCCACCATCTCCCGGAGGGACTCGTCGTCCTCACTCCCCTCCTCACACTCCACGGTCTGCAGGGGAAGACAAGCAGGGCTTGCACTGGAAGGCCCAGGACGGCTGCCCCGGGGTACTAACACCTGTCAGAGCCGCCCTCCCGGGCCCCTCGGAGTGCAGGCGTTAAGGGCAGCAGTGCCCCTAGGAAGCTTCGGTGGCTGGTGGCTTGGGTGCGAATCCGTCAGGCAGGTGGCCGCAGGGCACACGGACCCCTCTGGCCTCCTGCGGCCCCCCACCCCGGCAGCGGGCTTCAGTGAACCCGTCTGTTCTGCGCCTGCTCCCTGGAGGGGTCCTCTCACCCCCACCCCTGGCCTGCACCCCAATTCTTGTGCACACAAATAAAAGAAACCTTAAAAAAAAAACCCTCCTGCAGGGCAGAGGTGATCGAACAGGGAGTGATGGACAGGTACCTGGCCAGAGGACCCGGGTCTGCTTCAAAATTAAGTTTTGGGAAATAAAAATAAATGGAGGAAGCGGACGGAAACCAACGGGCAGTCTGCGACCGACTCACTGTACAGCGTGAGTCTTCGCCTAGTAAACGGCACACAGCTGGCTTAGCCAGAAGCGGCGTGGTTTCTCCTGGCGCTTGGCCCCTGTGTGCCCAGCACCACGAGTGGCCTGTCACACCCCAACTACAAGAGCCCATGTCGCTCGTCTGAAGAGCCGGGCGGGACAGAAACACCATGACCTGACTGCCGCTGTCGCGAGCCGGTGTCTGGCCTGCGAGGCTCGTGCTGCCCCCACAGCAAACAGGGAACCCCTCACACCGCTCTCCGGGCCGCGCCCCACCCAGCAGCGCGGGCGCCGCAGTGGCCCCAGGGACCCTGGGCATGCCCGGTGCGAGACAGCGCGGTGTCAACTACAGCTGAGCGCACGGGCGAGCGCGGTGGACAGGCGGCCGCACTGGCAGGCCACGCGGTGGCGAGGGCGGGTGCAGGGCTGGGGTTAGGGCCTTCACCGTATGCCCGGTGCCTTGAGATTTAGCAACAGCTACGTACCCGTGTCTCCAGGTTTATATTAGCAGTTTTTCCATCCACGGTGACCCCGAGAATAGAACCATCTTTCACACTCACACAGTCTTCTCCAAATATGTCCCTTCGGGCAGACAGAGGCAGAGTGAGTGGAGAAGGTCTGCAGCCAGGGAAAGCTCAGTTACGTACTTGGGGAAACGGCACTGCAGGCCCCAGCTCTGGAGAGCCAGGGCCCCGCCGCGCCCGAGCCCTGGGCTGGGTCGCGCGCTGGGTGGAGGGTGTCGCTAAGGACCCGCTGCTCTTACCACTCCTGTGCCCCCACCTTCCTGAGGTCATCGCAGCCCCCGCTTTCCCAGAGTGCCCTGGCAGCAGCACCGTGCCAGGCGGGAGGCGAAGAGCAGCATCTGTGCGAAGCCGGGGGCAGCAAGACTGTTTGCCTTCACTCTGCGATCGCAGATGCCACCCGGCTCCGCACCAGACACCTCCACCCCAAGGAGCGGTGTGCGCCCAGGGCCCAGGTGACCCTGCAGGAGAGCGCTGCGTCCTTGGTTTGTGAATTCTCAAAAGCACAGAAGAAGTTTCATTTCCAGGCACTGGCCGGTGGGGCGAGGGACAGTCGATGGGCTCGTGGTGCTTTTAAGAACACAAGCCACTTGGCTCTGGTCTTCACGAGGGCACGGCCAGCTCGCCTCACAGGCCGCCTCTGAGAGCTCGGGTGTTTGCAGACGGTGTCAGGGAGGGTGGGGGCAAAGCCGAGGGACGTCAGCCACGGGCCCCTGCGGCTCCCGGGCAGCTGAGCGTAGGGCCTGCGTGTCCCGCTGGGAGCCTTGGGAAGGACACTGCCCAGGGCAGAGCTGCCTGGTGCCCAGCCAGCACAGCTCCCCCCATGCGATGCTCTGGAGCCTGCGGCCCCATGAACTGACCACATAGGTGCTTCCTCCTGGGAAAAGGCCACTCTGCCCAGCTGTCTGGGGCCAGTGAGCGACCACGACTCGGAGACTCGGGCTAGCAGGGGGCTCCCAGCGGGGTGGGGAGGGGCCTCTGCCGGGCAGTAGCAGCCGGCAGCAGCCCTGTGATGGTGCTGGCTGCGTGGCACATGACTGCCTCTAAAACCCAAAATGATGGCGGCGAGGATGCCCCTCTGACGGTGTCCACAGGCTCTGGGAGCGCTCACCACCGAAAGCCTTCATCGCCCAGCCCTTAAAGGCCACTAAATGGCTGCTTGAGCAGGAAGACCTGGGAGCCGTTGGAGGGCAGAGCCATAAGTTACCCTAAAACCTGGAACAGAGCCCCTTCTCTTGTTAAAAGGTCTGATCAATCACCGGCAAAGTACACTCAGAAGCAGCCTGCGCACTGCGAGCGCTCTCGAGGTGGAGGACACCATGCTCACGCGGAATTAGAAAGCTAAGCTCAAATTTGAAAATTTCCCTCTTACAGTTTACCCATTTACACTGTGCTTGTCTACACGGAGGCATTTTATGTGATTATTTTGTCTAGAAAACATTCTGAAATCACGTTTGATGAGCACCAGGAGAAAGGTGAAAGACCTAAAGCTGAGTTTAAAAGCCACAGTGGGGCCTCCCTGGGGGTGCAGCGGGTTGAAGCACAGCACTATGAAGCAATCGCAGCCACTGCGGCCTTAGTTCAATCCCCAGCAGCCAGGGAGTGACCCATGTGGCACAGCAGACCTCTCCTGTCCCGCCCGCTGCTCCCCTCAGCAGTGGACTTCCTCAATCTGCCTGTCCTGCTCCCAGCTCTATCTCTGGGGAATCCTCTCACCCCTGCACCTCTGGCCTGCACCCCAGTTCTTATATGCATCAATAAATAAATCTTAAAAAAAAAAAAAAGCAAAGCCACAGTTAACAGACTTACTACCTAAGAAAAGTGCAAAAAGAAAACTCACATTTCAAGAGAAGTGAACATATAGCGATTCCTACAGGCGCAGGAACATCAGGTCAGCACTTAGCCCTACCCCCCTACCCTTCCCGTCTGAATCCCTGCTGACCACGGGCCAGGCAGAAGGGCAAGCCCCGAAGCAGGGGAAGGCGCTGGGCAAACATCTCGCTTAGGTGAGGTCTCAGGTGAAGGAAGTGATTCGAACCGCTTTGGGATGGAGCAGGGACCCCCCGCCCCCCCAGGGACAGCGGGGAGAGAGCACTTACTGGAGCATGATCTCCAGCCTCTTGCTGTACACGTGCATTTCCAATTTTTTGGAAACTTTCTGCACAGCACCTGAGGGAAAGAAAGAAACAGATTCGATGTCCACACTCCTACTGGACTACGTCCCAAACCAGTAATCAGACATGGTCATGGGTAAATCAGTCATGAACTACTGAACCCCTTGAAGGCCCCCGGCAGCCCCCAACCTGCTGTGGCAAACTGGTCTTTTGTCACTTCATTTATGCTCTTGTCAAAGATTCAAAAATGACATTTCAAAGATATTTTAAACTATTTCCAATGTTTCTCAAGCTTTTCCACATTTCTGTGTGAACAGAGCTGAGTGGAACTCCAACTCCAGGAGTTTGAGGGGCACAATGAAGCTTAAGAGATCTCTGAAGTTTTCTTTGATTAAGACATTACATAAATTTTGCTTTATACTATATATAAATCATCTATATTTGGTTTAAAAACTAGTATTTAAAGTGACTTGCCAATGAGATGACTTAGCCCCCCCAAACACAGTAATCTGACAGCTCAGGAAGAGGCGCCCCACGCGCAGCTCCCAGCCAGCGCTGGCCCATCCCCAAGCACCTCCCAGGCCATAACAAACGAGCAGTTCCTCAACAAGCTGGACAGAGTTACCACACGGCCCCGTCATTCTTCTAGACATCGTCTCAAGAGAAAATCATAGGTCTACACAAAAGCTGTACGTGAAAACTTAGAGCAGCAGTACTTATAACAGCCAAGAGGCAGGAACACCCCAAATGTCCAGTAGCTAATGAACTGGACAAGTGTGGCCTGTCTGTGGTGGAACATTCCATGGCAGTGAAAAGGAGCGCCGTGCTCACGCACACCACCACGCGGTAAGCCTTGGCAAGTCAGAGAAGCAAGACATGAAAGACAGGATGGTGTGAGATGCCACTTACAGGAACAGTCCAGACCAGGTTACTCGAGAGAGTCCAAGAGCAGATAAGCAGTTGCCCAGATGTGGGCAAGAACTGGAGAGTCCAGCCAACAGTCACTACTTGTCTTTCTGAAGTGGCATAAATGTTCTGAAGTTGACTGGCGAGTCCATTCCGTGGAAGAGTCAAACTGACCCTTCTCAGCTGTTCTGTAACTCAGACCACAGCTCCGCTAACTGTTTCTAGCGCTAATTATTTTAACTGAGTATACAACTACCTAGATGCCGGTCATAAAAGCTGTATAATAAAACCTTTGTCCTTTAATCATAATCATTAACATTTTACCAAGTATAAAATACACACTTAATGGACACGTAAAAATCTCATAACATATTGAAAAATAAGCTATGAAACTATCAAAAGAAACCTCCCAAAGTATGTGTGCACCTGTATTTGCGTACTCACTGTTACACTGTCGGACAGCTACCCTGCCCGGAGCCTCACCAAGCGCGAGATCTCACGCACACACACGCCTCCCAACAGGCGCTGAAAGCCCGTAAGACAGGAGACAGTGGCATGTAGGAACGGAACAGGAAACACTTGGAAAGTGCATGAGCTTCCCTGGCGTCCCCAGTGAGAACCTCACAGCGGCTGCACCGCGAGCCAGCAGCTCGGATGCGCGCACTCTGCGCTCCCACCGGACTCGGGGAGTCAAGGCTGAGGAAGCAAAACACCGGGCTGGGCCGGAGGCCCCAGGCTGCTTCCAGAGGGGCCCGGGGAGGGCTGGCAAGTCCCCCGCAGGCGCAGGCTGCGATTCTGTGGCCATGCGGCGTCTGCTGCAGCCACCCGCTGTCGTAGCCTGAGCAGCAGCGCGCGCCGGCTGTGCCGCAGCAAGGCTTTCTTTACAAAAACAGGTGGAGGCTGGGGCTGGGCGCTAGTTTCTCCCTCTGCTTTACAACGACAAATTTCTGCATTGGCCAGGACACGGTCTATTCACTAAATAATAAATGTACGGAACGAACACCCTCAACTTGCTCCTGTGCAGCCAAAGTCCCATGACACGCCTCATCTTCGGACGTGCAGCCCCATGGGTGACGTCTCAGGCTCCTCATCAGACACCTCTCGGCCCACCGTCTTCTCACTTTAAAATGCATCTGTCTAGTTTCCTTCTCTCACAACCTCGGTGTAACCCACCAGGGAATACATTTTGGCTTTCCCTTCTAGGCACCTGAAGAATCCCAACACTTGCTCCTGTCTCCGCCCCTCCTGCCCTGGCCTGAACCTCCACCTCCCACCTGGCCCACCTAACTGGAACCTCTATTTTCAGACTTAACCTCCTAAAGATCCACTCTCAGTAGGCGCCCCACAGTGCAGCCCATTTACTCAGACGGCAAGTCCAAAGCCCTGGCGATGGCCAGCAAGGCCCCGCGCAGCCTGCCTCCTGTTCGGAAGCCAGCAGCGCTGCACCTGGAGGGGGCCCTGCTGCTCACTGATGCCCCCTGAGCACCTGGACGCCTGGCCAGCAGCAGGTGCACGAGAAGTACCTGT
>NW_004567121.1:37952404-37958648 GCF_000260355.1 Condylura cristata
TGGAGGAAACTTAGCCTCATCAGCTAAGGAAGGCTCACTGGTGATTATTTGACTACAGCTCCATTTGTATCAGAGCAAAGAACATTTACTCATTAGATACAATGACTCAATTTCATATTCTGGAATTTGTGATTAAATGGCTTTTTAGAATATCACTAAGGAATTTCATCTCCATGTCAGCTGCAACAAGGCTTCTCAAAGCCCCAGAAAGACCTAGCACAGCAAGTGAAATACCAGCAATATGCACCGTGGAGTACGTGTGCAATCTTAGTGGCTGCAGAATGGAAGAACTAGGAGACCTCGTTTGCTGGGGGCCCGCAGGGCAAAGAACTGAACACCGCCGCCCCGATTCGTACCTTTCCTTATTTTCGGGTTTGACTGAACTTCCAGGATCACGGTCGTCACTGTGTCCGCGTACATGTCGTTGGAGGGGTTCGCCAGCCACTGGGGGCAGAGCCGTGTCAGAGCGGTCATGGCTGGGCCAGAAGCTGCCACCCGTCCCGTCCCGCCCCGCCCCGCCAGGGCTGGCTGGTGCCAGCACTTTCACTGAGCTCTGCTGCCTCGGCCACCGAAATTCACTGGTGAGGATTAATCCAGGAGGCTGACTGCGCTCATCTTTCAGCAAGGGCCCGACACCCGTTGCGGCAAGTGCTTTCTAGGCGTCTTATTTAATTCTCCACCATTTTCACTTTATAGAGAAGGAAACTGGCCCAAAACCTGCCTCGGGGACTGGCCCAGGCCCCAGGGCCGGGCAGCAGCAGTGTGGGGAGCAGGGACACAGATCGGCTCAGCCTACAGGGCCTCAGGCCCCCTAACATGCAGGTATCCAGTGCCCCAAGGGGGCATATGCCTCTGCTCTTCCTCTGCTCTTTATTATGTCGCCTGATGGGGCTTTTACAGCCACACAAAGCAGTTGAAAAGCTTCTCTGAGATGTCCTCTGACATGTTAACGCTGGGGAATAAAAATAGTCTAACAGTCTTTACTAACCAGAACTGAACTGAATCAATGTCTCCAGTAATTTGTTTTCTTGGATGTCAGTATTTTATATTTTACTGTATATAAGTCCATATTATATAAAAAATTTCCTGTTTTATTTTCAGTTATAGGTTTATAAGTCAAATTTAAACTTCAGTCACAGAAATGACAGATTTTTGCTGTTTTAAAAAGTATTATGTATGGGAAGAATAGTTGAGTATATCGCTGGGAAGTTTAGTTTATATTAGTTTTGAGGCGGAGAACAGGCAAGGTGACCCCTGTCCCGGGTCATCAGTTCCAGGCTAGCAGGCGCCAGCACATCAAAATCAACGATCACACTCACTTGATGTCTCATTCTAAATACTACCATGGGAATTTCAAATTGAACAGTAGAAATCAGACTGCCTATACCAATCATTCCCAGCCTTTGCAGATCTGGGTCATGTTAGTTATCTGAATCTTAAAAAGTACTCGATGACAGTTTTGTTTTGATGTAACAATGAGATTTTTATGTTGGGAATTTTAAGACCATTTGATGTGATGTGAGACATATGAGGTATCATAAAATCAGCTACGATTAACTCACAAGATCTCTAGTCATTAGCATACCAAATATTAAGCTTTAACTTGTTATTAGTTTCCGTAACTACATAGAAAATGCCTAGCTAGGTTATATTTAAAGCTGATCTGGGAGAGAAAAATAGGTACATCTATATTTTCCTGGCTGGAGAGAAACTAAATTTTCTCTACAATTACATATGAATGATGGAGCCTGTCACTGTGTCCCCCCCAACCCCTGATTAACTTACTTCTAATACCACCATTCCTGGTTCCTGTATCACAGTAATATTCTTGAACACTTTCAAAGCAGGCTTGTCTTGAATTTCTAATTCTTCTACATCACCTAAAAAAAAAGTAATTATGTTTTTTTCAGGGGCATAGCAATTCATTTATTTATAGCGACAGATGAAATAAAAATGAAGAAAAGTTAATACACCGTATGAATAGTCAGCTTGGAATGGCAAAGTAAATTTTATATTAATTGCTGAAAGCAAATGAAAGATCTCAATGCATATTAAAAATCTATGTAACTAGACAGGATTTACCTTGGCTATTCATTTAGCAGTAGCACACTGTGGAGAACATCAAACATCTGTACAAGAGATTCAGCTGCTGGCATGTGACACTGAGGAGGAGACTAGCAACTCCTGCTGACACCACTCAGACCTGTCTGCATAGGTCTGACCACTCCAAGGGAAATGACCTCTGGTCTTCCTGGTAACTTCTTCATTAAGGCTTAACTCAGACATATTAACTTACTATGTATGATCTACGATTCCAATGTGAAGTTCTGAGGGGAAAAAAAGTGCTTTCTACTGGTTAACTTTGTCGTAATACAGTGTGACCTACGGGGTGGAGGCAACTGGAAAGTGTAACTTGTAATTCGAAGCATTCTTGCTTATTAGTCTTCACCTTTTAATGCACACATTGCCCCTCATGTTAACACATGAAAACCTCTAGCGAAAGTGATCTACATGGAAATAAGAGGTTTATTCCTTTCCTGGTCTCGGCTGCTAGTTCCTTGTATAAACTTCCTAAAGCTTACTGCAAGGACTGGTACTGAAGGAACCAGAACATTATCATCACTGAATAAAGAAAACAAACAGACACAATTTAGGTACAGCAAACTAGATTTTAAACAAAAGGAGCAAAAACAATGGCTATTTTTTGAATTTTAAGTAGGTCAAGAATAAGATGTACTACAGCATTAAAGTTACCAGTATGTATTCAAATAAATGTAGTAATTGTGTGGTCCAATGAAGTACAAATAAAATTTGTGCAATTCTGAGACAGTGACCAAAATGACATAAGATGCTTTCCTCGATGTACAACTCTTACCCACCCCCGCCCAAAAAACAATGAAATAAATTTCAACAAATATACCCACCAGTCAATTTCTGCAGCTGGTGAAACAGCAAGTTAAAAGGTCCAGTGTATGGGATGGCTTGGGTCTGCTTCACAGTGCTCATGGCCAGGTCAGTGTAATCTGAAGGGAAATTGGACAAGGTGAGGCGGAACGCAGCAGCACAGACTTCAATCTGCAAACATCTAACAGGAGTGAAGAAAACTACGGAGAAGCAGCGCGAGCATGTGCTGAGGGTACACCTGACCCCACCTGACACTCCTCCCAACCCCCAGCACTTTCTGCTCCAAGCCTGGGAAGCACCCTCACCCCCCGGCCAGCCCCAGCCCATCAGCCAGCTGTCCTGTCTTCTTCCTGCTTGGCCAGGCCTGGCAAGTCCTCTCCACCTGGCCCACAGCTCTGTGGCCAGCAAAGCTCTTTCAGCCATCCCCAGCCCACTTCTCTCCTGGACACCGGCACGCTCTCCTCGCTGGCGCTGACAAATGCTGGGGCTCGCTCGGCACAGCCTGCGCGCCGGAGACATCCTCTCAAGGTCCAGGACTGCGCTGAACAAGCCCCAGCCCCCAGCGTTCCCAGGGAGGCCGGGCGCTGGGAGAGTTCATGGGTGCTGGACAGAGGAACAAGTTCTACCTGCTGGTGGGCTGATCTGCAAGTGACCGTGGCTTGTCTCAACTGAACACCTAAAGCGGGCTGCTACTGCTTCCTCTGTCGTGACACGCCTATGATTTATTTGCGCTAACAAAAGCCCCAAGCAGTTACTGCCTTGAAGACAGAGTCATGCTCACTGGGGAAGGGGTGCTGGCGCAGCGCCCGCAGGGAAATGTGTGTACTGGATGTGCTTCGGCTGGACAGTTATGGGGCTGCTTGGATATTTAAAGAAAGCGCCAACACCACGAAGAAATCAGGCTTTACGTCAAACTATCTTCCCGTCTAAGTTGACCAAAAGCTTCGTCCCCTGTTGTAACCATTCTTTTGGCGTGAAGGACAGAAAGGCCTCTAGGTGATGAACAACCAACGATGGGGAAGGGCCACCACGGCATGCGGGACACACGTTACTCAGGGGCCAAGACGCCGGCGCCCCGTCAGGGGCTTGGACGAGGCCCCCAGGGCGCAAGCAGGCGTCGCAGCCTGCTGTGGAAGTCTTCGGGGAAAAGAGAAGTTGTCTGACGTAGATCTGTGTTTCAACAGTGCAAGAAAGAGCTCCCTCCGCCCACCACAAAGCTAGCTAAATCATTAACGTCTGCCTATTTCTAGTTTATCGTTTGTTTGTCATTTAACATTTGGCTCAGAGCAAGAAGTTTTTGCAGATTTTGGAATGGTGCTGAAAGCCAATGCTGAATGCTAAATTCAAACTATACCTGACAGTCAGTAGAATACTTACTGGAGAGGTCACAAGGAGAAAGTATGTGATAATTAAAGTTTCTTTTAACAAGTATTCCTGAGACCCGCTGACCCTGTTCTGGCTTTTTGTCAGCTAAAAAGCCCATGACCTGTTAAAAGAAAAACACATCGATGACTGGATTAAAAAGACTGGCACATATACACAATGGAATATTACTCAGCAACCAAAAAAACATATGCCATTTGCAGCAACATGGATGGAGCTGGAAGGGGCCATGCTGAGGGAAATAAGCCAGAAAGAAAAGGAAAAATACCGAATGATTTCCCTTAGAGCAGGAGTATAACGGAACAGGTGAGAAAATAATGATCATGATGAACAGCTCTAGACCAGAGACCTTTTGTGGGGTGGAGTGGGGAATGGGGTCAGAATCAGTGGGGGAGGGAAAAGCACCGGACTGTGGTGATGGCACCCGGGTGATCTGGGGGTGGGAGGCCCACGGGGATTGCCACTGAGAGGGGAAAAGGCACCAAATGATGTAAAAATAAGCTATTATTAAAAAAAAAAAAAAAAGAAAAAGAGAAACACTTCGAAATAGCAGCTTTAAGAAAACAGATCCCTATGAAGTGCAATTACTCAGGGACTCCCTCATAACGACAGGTGCCGGTTTCACAACTAGAAAAGGACTAAAAGCCACTACACTCTGTACAGCACCCTCAGCAGACATAAATCGCCACTAGGGTCACATTCTGGAGCGCACAGGCTGCTGCAAGCAAGACGAGCGTGGGCCAGGGGCCTAGCCTCTTACCTTGGCGAGTTTCTCTCCTCTGAAGTTCAGGGTCACTGCCTCTGTGTTCCGAGGGTTATGCACCTCTATGTGAACTTCATCGTTGTCTTCATACTCGCGAATCAGGGCCGCTTTCAACCTGGCCATCTCATTCTGTTCTCCATGGACTAAAATCTACGCAGACAAATTTTCAAAGAGCACGAGGAAACATCCTTAGTTAAGGTTAATGACGTCCCTTCCTAATTAGAGAAATTCGTGCAATAGATGTGTACTTGGACTGATCATTTTACTATATTTAAGTACCTCTAGTTGCTCCTTCTTGCCTTTTCACTCTGTTTGGCTTTAAAAGGTCCTTAAATAGAATTACTTCAAGAGAGATCTTTTCTAGTCCAGTTCTTGCCACCGGGGGGGACCTCGCCCAAGCTCACACGCTCACGCTGCTGAAGGGCTGGCCCAGTGACTTCTGCACCTTACTGCGGTGCAGTGGACAGTAACAGGGAGGACACTGGCAGGGCTGGCAGATCTGAGAAAGGGACACCATGTGCAATGGAGAAAACTAAGGTGCAGGCCTCAGCTAGCTCACAGGGGTGCTGCCAAGGTCACGTCCAAGGGCAAGTGCAAGCACTCTGTTTGAGAGCCCCTTACACATGGTCTGGCTGACCTGTGAGCTGGCTGTGCTAGGTCTCCGGGTGCAGTCTCCCCAAAGCCACATTCACAGACTAACCACGTGAGGCGGTTTCAAAGCACGGATAAATTCGCTGGTTTGCTGGTAATCGGTGTGCGCACACCCGCAGGGAAATGTGTGTACTGGATGTGCTTCGGCTGGACAGTTATGGGGCTGCTTGGATATTTAAAGAAAGTGCCAACACCACGAAGAAATCAGGCTTTACGTCAAACTATCTTCCCGTCTAAGTTGACCAAAAGCTTCGTCCCCTGTTGTAACCATTCTTTTGGCGTGGAGGACAGAAAGGCCTCTAGGTGATGAACAACCAACGATGGGAAAGGGCCACCACGGCATGCGGGACACACGTTACTCAGGGGCCAAGACGCCGGCGCCCCGTCAGGGGCTTGGAAGAGGCCCGCAGGGCGCGAGCAGGCGTCGCAGCCTGCTGTGGAAGTCTTTGGGGAAAAGAGAAGTTGTCTGACGTAGATCTGTGTTTCAACAGTGCAAGAAAGAGCTCCCTCCGCCCACCACAAAGCTAGCTAAATCATTAACGT
>NW_004567121.1:37960211-37961752 GCF_000260355.1 Condylura cristata
GCTTTAGCCCGCTGCGACACCAGCAGGGCCCAGGACTTCTTAATTTTATGGTCAAGGGATTTAAGTAACTTAGCAGTAATAAATATTTAGAACATATGCAGACCTGGAGCAACCAGCAAAATCCGGGGACATAATAAAAACGCCAGTTGTTAAATTTCTGATTTTGCTCAGAGGAGCGGCCCTCCTCGCTGCCACAGGCACCCTGCACCCCACCCCCACCCCGTCTCTCTGCGCTTTTCTTCCCTCTTCGCTCAGGACTCACCTTGAGGTTACTGATGTGCTTGAAAACAAAGGGGTTGTTGATGTTGATCTGTTTGCGGATTTTGTCGTTCATGGCATTCACGTACGTCTGGTAGACCGCCATGCACTTCTTGGCCAAGGATGACGCGTAGTATATGGGGATATCGTGGAGCTCCGGGTGGTTCTGCCAGTATTCATCTAGAGCGGTTTTATGAGAAAGGAATGTCCTCCTGTCACGTGGGGCACATCGTTCAAATAAAGACCGATACGACTTTTTACAGATTCCGACAACCACAGACAAACGCAGCCAGCATTTTCAGTAGTGTCAGAGACGTGGGCTCAGCCCTTACTGACGGCCTTACAACCAGACCATTTCTAGAACTAGTGTGTGATCACAGTCTCACAATGTGGAGACTTGTAAAAGTGATTTCGTAGAGGTTAGCACTGAATAATAGGCCATAACTTACTACCTCGCGAGACGCTAAGTTCCAATTTTAAGTAAAAATGTGTTAATATCTCAAATAGACACAATGACCTATAATTACGAAAATGTGCTAAACCAATTTTGCACATAAAAAAGTGTAGAAAGTCATACTACTATGTAACTGAATTTTGTTTCTACATGCTAAATACCTTCTGATAATTCATAAAAGCAGGGGACAACATATTGCCAAAGGAAGGCTTATTTATACAATTTACACCTATGATTTCTAATTTTCCAATCAACCTTATGAAGACTTATCTCCATCTCAATGATGAGGAAACTGAGGCTAAAGACAGGCTGAGCAGTGTGGGCGTGCTATTTTTCCACTTGATTTGTAAGTGAAAACTGTGGAAGGACAGAACTGTTCCTGCCATATGCCTCACAAACCTGTTTTCTGCTTTACCTTCTGGTCTGCTGTGGCCATGCTGTCTGAGGGTAATTCAAACATCGACAGGTACGAAGGTTTTCCATACACTCTTATGAGCTTTCACATACCTGCACAAAGCATTCCACCCCCCAAGATGACGTCAGTCTACTGTGGGGTCCCTTTGGGAATAAAGCTCAGGTTTTTGAACTATACGTTGCTGGTCCTTTTAGCATACCATGTCTAAGTATGTAATGCTCACCTATAATATGATTTTCCCCCATCATGAATTTTCTTGACATGGTATTTCTTTAAAAAATATGAAAAGGGGGCCCTCCCTGGTGGCACAGCGGGATAAAGCACAGCACTAAGAAGCTAAAGCACAAGTTTGATCCCTACCACTGAGGTGACCCCCAGGGCTCATCAGACCTCTCCTGTCTCACCTGCTGCTCC
>NW_004567121.1:37963082-37964193 GCF_000260355.1 Condylura cristata
CATAAATCAAAGCTTATTCATTAGTCAGAACTAGACACTGCTTCTTCCAGCTGTTTCAGAATCCCCCTAGACCGTACTATGTGGGACAGCAGCTTGCACCCCGGGCGCTTAGTAGTAATGATGGCTCTCAGGTCCGACTGAATCAGCATCGAACTTTCGTGCATCAGATTACTCACACGCACATTAAAGTTTGAGAACTGCTCTCAAGTACCAGATATCATGGAAGTAACTATTTTTGTACAAGAAAAAAATTTCCCTTCAGTGAAGCTCATTCATCAGGCAAGTCAGGCTGAATCCACTCACAGCGTGTCGCTTATGGACAGTAACATGCACTGCTCCCTCCTACGTGGGCGGGGGTGCCCCAGGCGAGAGGGAGAAACAGCTCTTCCACCTTGAGCGGGGACACCCGTCATTCTTACAAATGTCCCAGGCCCCAAGGTCTCTGACCTCATCTCTAACACACCCCTCATTTACGCCTTTCTCGCCTATGTCCCCCAAATGCCTCTGTGCAGTTACTTTTTGTTGTTCTCCTGGGACTTCCAAACGAGTAGCCGGCAGGACAAATTAAGTGAGGAGGTGCTACAGATGAAAGATAGTCATCCCACAGGAGTGTGGGATGGCCTGCAATTTGAGGTAGTTCAACCTAGACAAATCACCGGGCCTTAGCCCAGCATCTCTGACATCAGACTACAACGGATACACTTACAGCCAAATCTAGAGCTGTACTATACAGAAAAGCCAAACCATTTTTTTTATATTTAAAAACAGATGCATTTATATCTGGTAACTTCTTATGAAAAGGTAAGCACAGTAATTTTCTCCCAACAGAGAAAATGTTTACATCACACTAATTATTATGCCGTACTCTCTTACTTACAATAATAAGAATATCAGGTTTAATGTTAGGAATTTCAGCCGCCATTAAGTGTCTATCTTCTTGTCTTGAGAAATCACCTGTGTACAAAAGCTGTAAAAAACATAAGCTAAGTTAGGACTGTGGAAGGTCTCACTTTACTATCCGACTATTGGAGAGCGTACTCCCAGAATCACCCCACCGCGGGAACCTGTCTATTATAAACCTGAAGCATTCAGAACATCTCAGTGAAAATGC
>NW_004567121.1:37964533-37972472 GCF_000260355.1 Condylura cristata
CTGGTCCTCGGTCCTGCTGCATGTAAGACTCACTTAAAAAACTTAAGAAATGAAAAAAAGGGGCCACGGCCACCGCCGCAAATTTGGCGACTGGGTATTTCGAGAGGTCTCCCAGTGACGCCGCGTGCACCAACGTGGGGAACTGCTCAAACCTGTTAGTCTGGGAACCTGAGTTCACCCATGTTCTCACAAGGTTACTGAAAGTGTGTTAGTCTTTCTCATCACCGATGTCTGCAAAAGTTCTTTCTCATGAACTCGATTCACCCCATCGGACCCCCTCTTCGGCAGCGTCTTGTGGACTCCAGACACAGAGGTGGGCAGTGCCGAAGCAGGTTCTCACGTTACACAGACACAGCCCCCACTCGAGCGCTTCCCTTTCAACTGTCTGAAGAGCACTGAAAAGGACCCAGGACTGAGGGATGTCACTCTCGAGAGGCTCACTGTATTCTTCTCAGCCCTGACACAGAGGCCTTACAAGAAGGTATAGCTACGATATTTAAAAGGAACAAGTGACTATTTTATCTTGTGTTGGTGTCTCGACACTGTGCGAGTCTTACAGAACTTTCTTTAGCACTACTCGGTGGCGCAGCGTGGGGAGGGCCCCGCCAGAGAAAGCACCTTCACGCCTGCGATCTCGATCATGAACATGGCAGCGCCGAGGACGTGCCCTGCGTGGTAACACCAGAACTTGATCCCCGCCACCTCCTTAACTTCGTGGAAGTTGATGGTCTCGATCTTGTCCATGCTCTCTTCCAAGTCGGTCTCAGTGTACAGCATGTCGTCTGCTGATATGTTACTGTTTGGAAAGATGCGCACAAAAAGAATTAGGGCCAAGACTAAGTCTGCGGCTGACACAGGAAGATACTGTGCGGCTGATGCTACCTAGAGGACATTTTGGGTATTTTTGTCCTCTGGGATTATAGTAAAACGCTAAGTGTGTATAGCTACAAAGCTTTTTTTAAGCAAAGGCCATGATATATTATGGCAAAGCACTCTTCAGGATACTATTTCTCAATCTTTTTTTTTTTTTTTTAAAGATTTTATTTATTTGTGCATACAGAACTGGGGTACAGGCCAGAGGCTCAGGGGCGACGAGAGGCTTCACCAGAGACAGAGTGGGGAGCAGAACAGGCAGATCTACGCAGTACACTGCTGAAGGGAGCAGCGGGGGGGTCAGGAGAGGTCTGCCGCCCATGTGGTCACCTCAGGGGCAGGCAGGGATCGAACTCATGCGGAAGTGGCCTTAGCTTTTCAGTGCTGTGCCTCAACCCGCTGCGCCACCAGAGGGCCTATTTCTCAATCTTTTAAAAAAGATTTATGTATGTATGTATAGAAGAACTGGGGGATAGGCCAGAGGTGGGGGGCGGGGGGTGAGAGGGTTCACCAGACACAGATTCACCAGATCTGCAGACCAGGCAGAGTGGTTGAAATCCACTGCTGAGGGAGCAGCGGGGAGACAGAAGTCCACTGCACCATGTAGGTCACTCCCTCGCTGGTTTCGAACTCGTGCTGAGTGGCTGCAGACAGCCTCACAGTGCTGCACTTTAACCCGTTGCGCCACCAGGGAGGGCCCTCAATCTTTTCTTCTGCCCCACTTCTCCTAAGAGACTCATTCATATATAGCAAACCGCAGAGTCTCACACTGGGGTGTGGAAAGATTTCTCTGTACCTAGCATAACTTTTCTTCTGGAAATTACGCTACATACTGCCAGTAAGGCAAGAAAGAGCAGCAGCTAAGGACACAGACTCCAGATAGCAGATCACTTGAGTCCAGAACTAGCTCTGACTTTCTATGGCCACCAAAGGCAAATTACGTATATAACCTGTCAGTGCCTCAGCGTCATCACCCGGAAAACGGGCTAGGAAGCCCAGAACATAAGGCTGTATGATAAATGCTTAATATAAGTTAAGAGCTAAAGACTATGGCACACGGTAAACACTAAGGGGTAACAGATAATTATTACTAAGAATAACAACTTCATTGTTTTATAATCACATATGAAGAATGATAAATTGCATGTAAGCTATCCCGGAATCGACATGTTCATCTCTACACTTCTGAAGGCCGTAGGTGTCGTGACATGCCCCAGACTTTCTGGAGCACATTTTCCTCCTGCAATTAGAAGAACTGTCCCTAGGGAACCTTTCATGTCGGACAGTCAGTTTGCTTTGATCACATAATCTAAAATAAGATTTCAACATGCATCACCGTATAATATAGTTGGTACTAAATTTACTATGAACTTCTACTTATAGTATATTGCAATCATGTAACTCACTGAAATTACCAAGATTTATTTATTTTAAAAAGTATTTATTTATTTTTGTGCAGATGACCTGGAGTACAGGTCAGAGATGTGGTTGGTGGGGTGGTGGGGTGGTGATAGGATTCACCAGAGACGGAGTGGGGAGAACAGGTGCTGAGGGGAGCAGCAGACGAGATAGGAGAGGTCTGCTGAGCCATGTGGGTCATTCCCTGGCTGGGGACCTCAAGCCATCACAGTGATGGCAGAGGGACTTAACCCTGAGGCCACCAGGGAGGCCCCGGAAACTGCCAAGATTTAAAAGGATGTAAAAATACATGAGGGCTGTCAGGCTAAGAGGTGCTGGGTACACTGGGTTCCCTGGGTACCTTGATGAAGCGTTACTGAGTAACTAAACCAAAGACATCCCTGTGAACAAGAGATTGCCTCACTTCAAAACCCAAACGGTCCCTGACTTGATGCAAATGGCACATAAAACCCACCAAAGTCATTTACCTAACTTTGACGTAATCGGAAAGAAGCCACCTGTAAATAGCTTTTGTGGCATGAGTCATAAATGTTCTCCCTTTGAAACTTGTCTTCTGTAGGAACCAGGGCAACGCTCCACAGTGATCCAAATGGAAACTGAAAAGGAAACAGAGACCGGTCACCTCTAAGACAGCCGCTGTCACTGTGGTGTGGCACTCTGCAGAAAAGCTCTGCGGACCGTCACACCCTCAACAGGAAGAGAGAGAGCAGTGATGCTCTGAGACTCCGGACAGCCACGGCTGTGGTGCGGAGGGAGGACAGCGCGTCGGGTCTAGTGGGAGAACATTCAAGTGGGTCACGTGGGTCTGAACGTTACTTCTATCGCGACAGGGAACAGATCCCAAACTGCCGTCAGCTCCGGCCTGCCGGCAGCGCTCGTGGCAGGAGCTGCCGCTTGGTGTTCCCAGGTGAAGGCCCCGAGGAGACGCGCCAAAGCAGTGGCCTCCAGGAGACACTGCAGCTCAGAGGCTCCCTGGCCTCGAGTGTCACAGCATCAAAGCTCGTGTGTCTCCTCGGTGCTCCAAACCGGCAGGTACATTTCCACAGTAAACCCCTCCGACCTGACCTGCGACAAGCCCTGGAGCGCAGAACCTTGCACTTAATGTGGTAACCAGTGAGCTCTGTAGTAGACGTCCTTGGGAATCAGAGTTGTTGACAGAAAAACACTCACTGACTGATGAGGAGGAGATCAATCTCGGCCGGGTCAATTAAGTCGATGTATGGGAGAGCGTCCATTCCTTCCAGGCCGGGGTGGATCCCACAGTCCAGCTGGAAAGGCGGGATAAAGTTGGGTAAGGACCACCGTCTCCTGCACTTTTTATTAAAATCCACTCGACAGACAGGCAGTATTTGCAAGCGCCGCTAGCCAGCACTCGGAGCGCTCTGACTACAGGCGGCCGGCAGCACTGGCAGCCACTCCCCGCTCGGCTCCAGCGCAGCCCGGGCAGGCCGCGGCGCGCAGAGAAGCTGTCCTTCCGGGCGGCTGTCCGGTCCCTCGCACATCAGTGAGCTCTTCCTCAAAGCTTCTGCTATCAGAAGCTGCATGGGAAGTGTGCGTAAGTGCCAGGTCTACGCCTACCAGAGCTAAGTGTGAAGCGGCGATGCTCAGGAGCGGGAAGCTTCCCTAAGCACTTTAAGGCATTAGGGAATGAGTTGTTTTTTAACAGTTTGTTTTTCAACATGTACAGTTAGAGAACAAAACTCCTAACCGCCAGTCATTACTGAGTTATATGCTCGTTTTTTCGGCTTCACAATGAAATTAACACAGTGAATAGTAAGAAGGCAGCCTGACACCTGCTTGTCTTCTGAGGCTGGGCGCTACAGGAGGTTCCTCTTCTGAGGAACATGAGGCGCCCTGAACTGACTTCCTGAGGTACCTGAGAACCCCCTCTTCTAAGCCCATCCTCCATGTAAGGCAGGGGGCTCAGAGCACCTGCCCAGCCTGGGACTCTAAGGCGAACTCAGTCTCTGCAGGCGTGAGGGGGCGCTACACGTGTCTGGAACTCGGCTCCTTGGGGGCCTCCACAGGGCGGTTAGGATGACAAGTCCCTCAAAATGTAAAGAAGCAGCCATTCAGACCATCCAGTTGACAACTTACAATTCTAGAATATAGTTCTCCAGTTTACTCGACGTCCTGCCAAGTTACTACGGAGAGGTGTTTTAATTTCCACATTAACATGATACAGTGCAGACGACATATACCAACTATGACATTTTCCTGGGAGCTGAAGACACTCAAGCAGAAAAGCCAAACATCCCATGCAGACCACTAATTTGACTATGAAATCCTACTCACCATTATTTTCCTTCCTTTGAACTCCAGAATAATACATGATCTTCCTACTTCCTGTCCAGCTCCACTGTAAACATTTAAGGCGAGTCACATAAATGATTCAAAGACTATCAATACCAAGTCCCACACGTTCAGGCTCTTTTACACCTTGAACGACGCCTCCCTGATGCCAGCACCCACTCGAGGCAGGTAAGATCCCGAAAAACCACACCAGGGAGGGCAGCGTCAGTAGGGGAAAGACAAACCCCCACGTCTGGATTTCAGGGACTCTGGGCTAAGTTGTGATGTATTTAAAACATAGACGAACCCATAAGCATCTCAAAATTCCTTCAGTTTGAGATCATAATGCGCAGTAGCTTGCATTTACATAAGACTTACCATACCTGTGAAGCTCCTCTCTTCTACCCTGTTGTCTCAGTAAGTTTGATACCATGTAGCAAGACATCTAAGTTAGTGAGACTTGATGTGGCTCCGGTGGCCACAGACACACCAACACACCTGCTTTCCAACTCCCTCCCTGTCCCTGATGCCCTTCCCAGCCTCACTTGCTTACTGGACAGTCCCACCGCAGCGAGATGCCTGCCTCAGAGGCCCTGACAAGGCGCTTGGACCTAGGCCCAACGAGATCCAGGCAGACGGCATCCGTAAAGAAAATTCAACAGCCCGCGCCGTCGGCCCTGGCCCTCCGCTCCCAGTGGGGCCGCGGGCACCCTCTTTCCTGTAGTGCCCAACTTGTTTTCTCGTAGTTTCCATAGCAGCTACTTCTAACTTCCCCCTTTCCTCACATCGGGGCGTCCGTCCTCCTTACCTGGGGCACTGGCCTTCGCCCACGTCCAGATGTGGGTTGCTGGCCCATTCCTCCACTTACAACCCACTCGTCCCCTCATCTCTGTCTCCTGGGCCAGGGAGTGGAGCTTTGTTGTCTAAGCTCTCATCATTGCTCCATGGTTCTGGGCTCCCGCCAGGACGAGCTCTCTGCTCGTTACTAGAGGATTTCTACATGCCAGTCATGGGCACTCCCAAATGAAAGTCCCTGAAGTTGAGCCCCTTTTGTCCCTACTGGACCTTCCTCCGGGCCTCTGCTCCCGCCCCTGCACCCCCTGGGCCCTGCCTCCTGCTGCTCTTCTCCAAGCCCTCTTCCCAGAGTGTCCCTCACGGCAGCCCTGCAGCTGGGAAGAGCCCTCCAGGCCTGGTCTTACGGGCCTCGGAGGCTGAGCCCCCACACTCTGGTGCACGTCTGGGCTTCTAGGTCAGGCCCCACCCTGTCCAGCTGGTTTCCTCTCAGGTGCCTTCACTTCCTGCGGCCTCTGTCCACCTGTATGAGGAGCTCAGACTGTCCTGGATGCCAGGCCTCTGACACTCCGGGCGCTCAGTACCTTGGGACGTCACACGGACCCTGCAGTCAAGCACATGGAGCTCGTCTCCCCTCCAGATGCGTCCACGTGCTCCTCTTTGTCCCCGGAATTCTCTGCCCTCAGTGCCAGGTTCCCACGCATCATGTGGGTCTCGGTCCAGGCAAGGCTCAAGGCCTGGTCATGACCACCTCTTCTCACACACCTCCCACACCACCCCCCACTACATGAAGTTACTGTTTCTATTCAAACGGAAGCTCCTAAGCACAGACACCAGCTACTGCAGTCACCGCTGAGTGGTGCGGTGCTGGACACGCGGCCAAGTGGGTTTACTGACGAAGCCCCTTCCACCCCGACTCAGTAGAAGGAGCAGCTCAGAGTCACAGACTGTGTGGCCCAGTCCTAAGGCCTGTCTGGACCAGGCAAGTCTGTGGCGACACTGGATTAGTGGATGCGGGGTTGGGGGGTGGCAGGGGGAGTGTGTGCCTGCTAGTGGAACAGGGTTCTTCTAGCATGATGAAAATGTTCTGGATTAAGTCGTGGCCACGTTTATGTAACTCTGTGAACGCAGAAAAGCCACTGACTGGCACACTGTAATGAGTTGTACGTGCATTTTCTCTCAATTAGGCAGTTATAAAATGACAAAGCTCTATTTCCTCAGGACCCGCCCATCTCCTGTAGGGAGTTAACAGGACCCATCACCAGAGCACAAAGAATGGGGGCCATCCTCCCTGCCCTGGCCCCCCCCCAATATCTGAAAGCTATAAAATCCCAAAGATTTCGTGCCCCCACTCTAACATTCCTTTCCAACCTGCTGCTGCTCATTTCACACATTCCAAGTTCTGGCTGCTTATGGCGCTGATAATTTCATGAACACCCCAGTGGACTCCTACTGCCTCTAGCCTTTACTCTCCCGCCACTTGGCTGCTTAGGAGGGATCCCCGTGATCTCGTGACACTACGATAGAGCCCCACTTGACCCTTCAGTGGCTTACAGGCATGAGAAAGGCCGACAGGCGCTGCAGAGCCTGGACCCCAGGGCCTCTCCCACCTGCCCTGCCACCTGTGAGCCACAGCCGCACACTGACCACTCTCAGTTCAGCGCCTGGACCATCCTGGCCGTCTCTAAGCCCACGCTTCGTGGCTCCAGGAAGCAGGAGACGGCATTCTCTCTCCCATCTCAGAGGCCCCTTTTCTGGAGCCTCCAGCACACAGCGCAACCCTCCCTGGGCTCAGCTACCATTGCTCAGCACTATCTTCCCCCGCACCGGGAGAGGAGCTAAATTACTTCCACAGGAGGAACAGAAGCAGGGAGGTCGCTGTGCTAGTGAGGGACCAGCATCAGGTGTCAGGCCTGACATCAAGGCAGGGGTCCCTTACTGCAACCTCTCTCTGGAGCGCTTTCTTTGCCCTCTTCTTTTGCCTTGCGAGGGTCGCCTAGCCCTAGCCCTCTAGGCCTTACTTGCACTCCCAGGGCCGGTGTGTGCCTGACACCGGCTGTGTCTGCTCAGCCCAGGGGCTGACAGGTGCGCTGAGCAGTGGCAGATGCAGGGTGCTCAGGGCTGCGGTCTAGCCGTCCCCAAAGGGCACATTCCCTGGCTACTCGGCGAGCACCAAGCCTGGGTGTGGGTGCCTCTCTCGGCCAGAATCCCCTCGAGGCGGTGTCGCCTGGGTCACCGCTCTGCAAGCCCAGCGCGGCCCTGGGCAGAACGGGCAGTCTTTCCCCGGCCCCGCTGTCCCCTCCCCCACGTCCACCCCGCCGCTCTGGCGGGGTCGGGGCCACCCTGGCGCTCGCGCGGGCGCCCGAGATGCCGGCCCGGGCGTGAGGAGCAGGCTCGGTTCTGCCGACCAGGTCCTCGGCCCGAGGCGACCACCTTTCGCCTCAGCGGTTACCCCGGGGCTGGCCGTCCTCGGCCGGCGGCGCCCGGCGGCCCCACGCCAAGGGAGCTGCCGAGAGGGAGGAAGGGAAACTCCCGCGCAAGCGGCGGCCCGACCGGCCAGCGG
>NW_004567121.1:37974143-37983657 GCF_000260355.1 Condylura cristata
TCTAAGGCCTTCTATACGGCCTGGCCTGGCCTGGCTGACGCAAGGCTGAGAGAACCCTTCAACTGCGCATTTAGGGTCTCTGCTGGTGGAGCGGGAGGACAGCTGGGGGTGGCTGGTTTCCTGGCTCCTACCTGAAAGGATGTATTTTCAGAAAGGGAGAAAGGGCTGGCGCGTTCCGCTCTAGAATTCCTGGTTTGATATAATGAGTCTGCGGAACAGATAAGTGACAGCCTGTTGTTGACCTCATTTTTCTGTATGAATAATTTAGGCAACAGTGATTTGCATAAGAACATGCATTAAAATAGTGGCGAGAGCAAAGAGCTGAACAGGTGCCTTTTGTCCCTGAGCTCTGAGGTGAAAAGAGCACCTTCAGGTGGCAGAGGTGTCGACACCAGGTGCGACCCCGGTTCGGTCTGCACAGGGATTCGAAGAGATGCTTTGGGGTTTCACTAACAACACAACCAGACTTTATCTTTAAATCATATATTAAAACTTAAGGTTGAATATATATGCTGCTATAAACAGGGAGAGGCTAGCCTGGCCGTCTGACAAGTCTCCTTCAGTGGGGCGGCTGTCACCGGCAGCACACTAGCCACAGTCGCCTTCCAGTAGGTCTCCCTCGCTTCACTCTTACTCTTTGTAGTTGGGTTTCCAACCCGGCAGCCTGAGCCCTCTTTCCAAAAAGAAATCTGGTCATCCCACTTGAGTGCCACTTGAGTGCTTTTTAGAACCCTCAAGAGTCCTCCTAGAAGATCCAGAAGAAAACCCAGACGTGAGCCGGAGAGGTCTGTGTGGTTCTCCCTCACGTGGGTGCGGCCCCTCCTCTCTGGCCCAGTTCTCCCATCAGGCAGGCCCCAGGGCCTTTGCACTGCTGAGTTCTCAGCCCCTCATGCTTTCCCTCAGACTGATCAGGGCTCCTTGACTCTCACGCTCTCGGAGCATCTTCCCTATGTAAACTCACCCCCTCCCTCCATCACTGTGTGTGTGCTTTACTTTCCTGCCTAGCAATTTGTTTCATAAATAAAAGGCTGTTTTATATTTGCTTTTCCGTTGGTCTGTGTACTCCCCTGCCTACACGGCAAGATGACAAGACACAAATACCTGGGCCCCAATGAAGCACCAAGACCCGGGAGGTGACTCCCAGGAACGGAAGAGAAGACAATGGCCAGTCAGAGTAGACAGGCCAGCGAGTCAGAATCCACAAGGAGACAGTTGCCCTTGGAGATGAGCTGGGTCAGACAGGCCTACGGACAGCCACAGAACAGCCCACCCCGCCGCTAAGGCGAGGGGGCTTTTCTCAAGTGCACACGAAACACCAAGAATAAAACGGCTCTGGGGTCAGGACTTGATGGGTCCCCAGCACCTTCTGGCCCTCGCTGATGACTCAGGCATGAGTGAATGCATCAGATGTTCTTGGCCCACGAAAAGTAAGCAAAAATATAGAAATAAGTTGGGGGACGAGGCTGACTACAAAGTTTGGGCTCACAGGGGCCACATCCGGTCAGTGGCTGAGCGCCAGACCTAGTCAGTGGACTGGGCGGGGCCCAGGTGCAGTGGGAGAAACTTCCCTGGAGCGGAGACCTTCACGGCCAGCCCACACGAACTCACCCTTTTCTTCTGCCAGGCACGTTGCTTTCCTGAGAGGCCACCGTGTGGGAAGGAAAAGCAGCTCTGTGCCGACCACTGTCTGGAACCTTGGAGACGGTGAAATTGTCTGATTCTCTCGTGAGTAGGCCCCTGACTCTGCTGTAGATTTCCCACACCGGCGGGCATGTGTTAGGCTGGCACCTGTTCTGGAAGGTGGTCAGTGCCTTGCCCTACAGAGCTGAGGATGCCTGAGGATGCCCGCTGTGCCAGCTGGGAGGGGCCCTGTGTGACAGGAGGCATGGGGAGGTCCTTTCGAGCGCCCTGTCTCATGGGGTTGCTGCGAGGTGAGATGAGTCCACGGTCTTGACCAGGAAACACTGCAGGGCCCTTGGCCGTTTCCCAAGGAGCAGTGGGCGGGACAGGACACTGACTGGAACAAGGAGATGGCGGCGACCTGGGAGGCTTCGGTCACGTCCTGCCCTGGCTGTCTGCAGGAGAGTTAGCACTCAGGGCTGCAGGGTCCACTTCTAGCCAGAGAGAGGCCAGGGCCCTGGCCTCCACGCAGCGTGTCCCACCCAGTCCTCCATCGCTGAGCTCCTCAGGCTCCCACAGGCCCTGCTGAGAGCAGCTCCCTGGCTCGGAACCAGAGGTGTCTGCCTTTGCCGTTTGCTGCCTTTGGCCCCGGCTGTTTGCAAAGAAAGAACGACAGAGAGGGGTCGGGGCTGGGGTCGGGGATCGGGGTTTGTGGCCCGAGGAGAGGCCTTGCTTCAGGACGAGCAGCGCCTGGGCCAGGCACTGGGCAGCTCCGCGGCTGACCAAGTGGCGTTCTCCCTGCAGGGCGCCCGGGAGGCAGGGCCAGGATGTTCCGGAAGGGCAAGAAGCGGCACAGCAGCAGCAGCTCCCAGAGCAGCGAGATCAGCACCAAGAGCAAGGTGGGGAGGCGGGGCCGGCTGGGGGGCTCCTGCGCTGCCTCCGACCCTGCCCCGAGTCTGACGGTCACTGCGGGCAGGACGCCCCGTGCGCGGACAGCTCTGCTCTGTAGCAGCCGATTTTCTGAAGGTTGTGAGTCCACTGACCTAGAATGAGGTCACAGGAAACAGCTGAGGCTGGCCACCTGCAGCTGGTCCAGGCTCTTGAATTCTGTGCTCTGTTTGCTTAACAGTGAGCGTACTGCCCCCGTGCAGCGCCATGATGAGCACCCTGGGGAAGCAGAGCGGAGGGTGTGCCTCGGAAGGGGCCCCGCAGCTGGGTGGGTGTGGCTGTGGGGTGGTGCAGCGGTGTCGCAGCACTGTGAGGCTGCCCGGAGCCGCGGCAGCACGCGTCCACCTGGCCAGGGAAGGACCCCAGGGCGCAGACCCCTCCTGGCTCTCCACTGCCCCCTCAGCAGTATAATTTGGTCAGTTTGCTGTTCTGCTCCCAAATCTGTCTCAGGTGGGTCCTCTCGTCCCTGCACCTCTGGCCTGCACCCCAGTTCTTGAATGCATAAATAAATCTTAAAAAATAAGACGTGTCTGCTCAGTGCCAGGATTCAGCAAGCAAGAGGGGAGCCAGGGCACGATGTTGGGGCCCCCCCCCGGGCTTTGTAGTCAGCCTCACCAGGCGCCCAGGCAGCGCCTGTGTAACAGTGGCCGCGCCTCGGCAGACCACGAGGATGCTCAGGAGACTCGGTGGGAACACCCGACACGAGCACTCGCCGTCTTCTCCCTGTGGGCTGGAGCTGTGGAGGCGCAGCGGCCCTGCGAGTCTGGCCCAAGGGCCGGAGCCCCGCAGGATTCCCCGGCAGGCTGCCACTTCGGGCGGCGCCCTCTCTCGCTGCGCGTTTTGAACGTGGGGAGCAGACAGGTTTCTGCTTCCTGCTCTCCCGTCCTCGGGGGCACTCGGGTGTTCTCCTCTGTGCGTGCGCGGTGGGGAGTCTGACGCACAGAAGCCTATCATACCCGTTCGGCCCAGAATCAGCCGGAGGCTGCAGCTGCACCCTGGGTCCCTGCCCGCAGCCTCAGTGCGGGTCGGTCCTGCTTCTGCCCCTCCTCAGGGCACGGAGAGCTCTCTGCACTCGGCTCTTCCTCCAGATCTTATTCAACGAAGCACAGCTCTGGAAGAAGGGAAGGAGCACTTGCTCACTTTTGCATTCGCCTCGATCCCCTTCTGACGGGCTTCAAACACGTGGATGCACTTTGAAAACTTAATTTGGATGCGAGGGGCAAAAAATGGGACTGATCCTGTTTTCACAGACGTTACTTCCGGTGTGGGATGAAGCACAGGGCGGGACTCTAGAATAAGCCACACCAGCGCGTGGGCTGACTGCTGCGCTGTTTGGTGGTTTTTCTTGTACATGTCGCCGTGGTGCCCTGGCCTCTGCGCGCCCGAGGCTCACCAGGGACACTGCAGGCCAGCGCCCTGGCGGGGATTCGGGGAGCTGGACGGGAGGAGCTAGGCCCTGGCCAGATGAAGCCTCTTCAGGCCCTGCCCACTAAATAAACAGGCGAAGACTCCGGGCAGCTTTCTGCACGGGGTGCTTTTGGGGGCTCGTGCAGATTTCCAGACGCTCCAAATGTCAGGTCCTTCAGAAGGAAACACTGGCAGCTTCTTGTGGGCTGGGGGTGTGGACACCCCACGGCTCTGTTGTGGAAGGAGTGTCGGTGCTACGTCTTTCGGAAGGTCGCCAAGAATGTGTCTTCCAGAAAACGCCTGCCGTTGGCGTGGGCTCGCACGTGTCCGCTGGGCTGGGCAAGGGGCCGCCGGTGTGGGCGGGCGCTCAGGAGGCCGCTCACGTTCTCGCCCGTTATCTCGCAGTCCGTGGACTCCAGCCTCGGGGGCCTCTCCCGCTCCAGCACCGTGGCCAGCCTGGACACAGACTCCACCAGGAGCTCAGGTGCGAGCCCGGCCGCCTGCCTGCCCACCTCTCGGGCGGCACGCGACCGTCCTGGACTCCACAGCCCCTGGACGAGACTTACAAACGTGGCCCCAGGCCGGTGCAGCGTGGGCTGGGGGTGCAGGGTGGCTGGTGGGCGCCACTGCCAGGGATGGCCCCGGCACAGGGCAGATACTGGCCGAGAGCAGCGCCGGGCACGGAGGCCTTGGCGCGCTGTGGATGGGTGGCAGCGGGGGAATCTGGCTGGGCCCTGTCACTTGCGGGGTGTGGGGAGGAGTCAGAGCTGTGCGGGCAGAGGTGCACCGGCCTGTGAACACTAGCCCGGCGCCTTGGGAGCCCCAGGGGCTGCCACCCGCCTGCTCATTTGAGTGGAATCATGCTGAAAGCTTCCACTTCCCCTCAGGGTCAGATTCTAGAAGAGGTGGTGTGGGGAGCGGGCAGAGAACCAGAGCTGCGTGCGAGCATCTTCCAGGCGCCTTTACCCCAGGAAGATAGGGGCCGCTTGTTACCCGAGCATCACCCACAGGAATCGGGGTCCCTGGGGGGAGACGGTCCAAACCTGGGGGCTTGGTGTGGCCCTGGCCGCCTCGGCTGCGGCCTCCACGCACACCTGGCTGGAGTTACGCCCCACCTCACCCAGGCCTCCCGACTGGCCGAATCAGGAAAAAAAGTTAGAGGTTTACAGGGTAAGGAGGGAGAAGAAACCAAGAGTTGTCACTGGGGAGTATAGAGGGACTCGGGCATTTCTAGTTGACATTTTGTTATTTCTGTTTCTCTGAAATAAGGGCCATCCACACCTGATTTGGTCCTGCTGAGACTTAGCCCCTTGTATACTGTGAGTCACCGAGGGCAGGTGTGAAATCTTAAGGCCTTTCTCTCGCAGCAAAACATTATACTTTAAAGCTTTTTCTTTGTTTTTCTTACAGGTTAAGTTCTGATGACAGAGTCTGTTTTTTAGCTAGTTGTTTCGAAGTCTCACTATTATATATTCTTCTTTTACTTTTAGGACAAAGCAACAATAATTCTGATACCTGTGCGGAATTTCGAATAAAATACGTCGGTGCCATTGAGAAACTAAAGCTTTCTGAGGGAGAGAGTCTGGAAGGGCCACTAGACCTGATAAACTATATAGATGTTGCCCAGGTAAAACTAAAAACAGCAACCTCCATCCTAAGATTCTGGAGCATAAACTCGCGGCCTGGGGCTGTCTGCTGCCTTCGCCCGGGGCTGCGCCGGAGCCTGTTCGCAGGTGCACTGTGGCTGTGGGGTCCCCAGGGCCTTGGTGACTGAGCAGGAACGGGACAGCAGTCTTCCTGGACCACGACAGGCACCGAAGGCCGAGACCAGTGTGAAGTTTAATGCTCAGGGCCTGGCCGGTGCCGCCCCGAGTCTTCAGAGCCCCTCGGGGCCTGCAGCCACCCACGATCCCTGTGCCCTTAGTGGAGGCTCCTGCAAGCTTTCTTGTACCCACATAAAGCCCCAGCCTGGCCCACTTCCGTCAGTTTTCCTCTCCTGATCCGTCCTGGCCCTCATGGCAGACGCCCTCACTGCCCCTCACTCACGGGCGTGTCCCTTTGGTTAATGACCCCCCCAGTGCCCTATGGGTTTGTGTTTGGCTTCCCGGGCCTGTCGTGCTCTGGGGCTCCCCTTCCTCTGGTCTCCCCGCCTCGCTGGCCCCTGCCCCTCTTTGCTGTCTGCTGATACTCTCTTGCCCTCCCGTGCCCAGGCTTCCTCAGCCCCGGCCCCCCGGTACCTCATTCCCATCCCCCTGGCCCCCAGGCTCTCTGTAGTCTTGGGCATCTTGGGCATGTTGTTCTCTGTTGTGATTTCTCCTCCTCCCTGTCCTGAGGGGAGGCGGGCAGGCGTCTCCAGCACAGAGCTGAGGGGGACACAGAAGCTGGGGCTACTGCCTCAGCAGGCCTCGGGGTCCCCAGCGGCAAGAGGGGTCCCCGGTGGTGCCGGCCTCCCCAGCCAGCCGTCCTTCCCCAGGTGCCGCCCACTGGCCGAGCTGTGGGGAGCTGTGCAGGGCTGCCTCTTCTGGGCATTTCATGGCTCATGTGCCCCGCGCGCCAGGAATTTAAGTGACTCTTCCTCACCTAAGTGTTCCAACCTGAGACTTGTGGGTTACGTGGAGGAGAGCAGAGGACAGGCGGGGCAGGCATAGAGTGGACCTGCCTTTGGCTCAGCTTTGTGACCTGAAGAGGAAGGGGCGGCGTCGGTGGCCTGAGACAAGCTCCGCGAGGCTGCTGTGCACCCCCGAGGCCGGGCCGGTGGCGGCTGGCGCTGCACGGCAGGTGGGCCTGCAGGAGACCGCCAGGCTCAGTGCCTGTCACGTGGTGTGTTTCTCCTTTAAAGCAAGATGGAAAGCTGCCTTTCGTGCCGCTGGAGGAAGAATTTATCATGGGCGTTTCCAAGTATGGCATAAAAGTGTCCACATCAGATCAGTACGTAAGTGACTCCCTGACGGGGAGGACGTGCAGGGTGGGGCCTCAGGCCAGCCCGGCCCAGGCTGGCCTGGAGAGTGGCGAACTGCCCGGGGCTTCCTTTTCCCCCTTGGCTGTGTGAACCTCCGTCACTGGGCCCTAAGTCACTTCCACTTGGGACCCCCCTCTGGGACGGCAGGGCCCGGCTGGGGCAGGGGTCCCTGCGGGGCTCCCTGCCGGCGCGCGGCGTGCTGGGACTACGGCGCACGGCACCCCGCCGCCGGCCGGGCCGGTGACCGCCCACTCGCCGGGCCAGGATGTGCTGCACAGGCACGCGCTCCACCTGATCGTGCGGATGGTGTGCTACGACGACGGGCTGGGGGCGGGGCGGGGCCTGCTGGCCCTGGAGACCACGGACGCGGCCGACGAGGAGTGCAGCCTGTGGGTCTACCAGTGCCACAGCCTGGTGAGCGGCCGCCCGCGCCACTCGTCTCCCGGGCCGGAGGGTGCTGTCCACGAGGTGGGGCCGCGGGCCGGCCAGCGGCTGCCCAACTTCCTGCGGGCTGTCAGCTGAGGGGTGCGGCAGTTGAGGAAAGAGGGCGCCCTCCCTAGGCAGAGCCCCCTCCTGCTCTGCACGCTGTCTCATCCCTGCCGACACTCGAGGGCCTCTGCGGAGGCGCTGGCCGGGTGCAGGAGCGCGTGGGGGCCGAGGCGGGCATGTGCTTAGGAGGTGTGGGAGCAGCCCTGCCCCTCTGCGGGTCGAGTGGGAAGGCACCGGGTGCCCTCATCAGCTCCCTTCCCTCACTGCAGGAGCAGGCGCAAGCCATCTGCAGAGTCCTGGCCACCGCCTTCGACGCCGTGTTAACTTCTGAGAAACCGTGAACTCTGCCAGACGGTGGCCTCGAGCTCGGGCCAAAGCTCAGCACTTTGCTAAACGTCTTTTTAACCTGCAGGATTGAGTAGTTACGAAACGTTATGTTACCCCATGCTCTAGATTTTCCAAAATAAATGCAATGTATAAACCGCCGACTTGCCTTCTATTAAAATGTCCTATTAGTAGTGAATTGACTCTCCGTGAAGTCACGTGCTTTCTGGGTCTAAAAGGAAACCTCATTGGTGACTTTTAACCCCAAATAAGGTCAGCACTGGCGTGCAAAGATGGGCATGCGTGAGGGAGACGCACTGGGAACTTTCCAGACTGACCTGTGGCAGCTTGTGGGGGCGGGGCCTCGCTGGGGCGGCACCGGGGGGGCAAACCTGGGGGCACCGGGCACTGCCAGTCAAACACAGCCGACCCGTGTCGTCTGCGCGCAGGAGGACGGAGGCCGAGAGAGAACCTGAGCAGGTCACCGCTGCTGCTGCAAGGACAGGAAAGAACCTCTCGTGCGGCGGGTGGGCCGCTGTCCGCTCTAGAGGACGCCGTCACAGCGTGCTGTAACGGCTAAAAACAGGTCGACGCCAGGTCCCTTTGAAAGTACTTTATTTTTGTCCAGTCAAATGACTAACAGGAAGAGTAAGTCCATTAACATGCTCTCGTCATCAATCACTGCGTCAGGACAATGAAAATAAGAACTGATTTAGGTTGTACAGTGCACAGTTGCGCTGCAACTAGACGAAGGAATCCAGGGCCGGCCGAGTGGGTCCGTCTCGGCCCGCGCCAGGCCGCCGCCCTCCCACTGGCCGCACGGCTCCGGGGCCGCCCCGCCGCGTCCGACGACGTGGCCGGGCGCCAGAACCCTGCAGCTGAGGTCGTCAAACATAAACTTCAAATATAAATAGGTATCTACAATGCTTTCCGTTTTCTGTTTTTTAATTTGCAAAGAGCAAATAACTAGGAGAGGATATTAGCAGGGAAGTTAACCCGATTTCTTCTCTGGCAAGAGAAATCTAGATTACTGCACCATAGCACCGCCAGAGTGTAGAGTGGAAAAACAGTTCCTAGATATCTGTGTACCAGTGAACCTGGCAGGTTCGTCTGGGACATTCCAATGATCTGAGCCTGATTTCTATGTAGCTGGCCGCAGGTCGCCACAGGCTGAAGGGGCAGCTTCAGGCGGAGGAGAGTCATGGTAAAATACAGGTAGGAAGGGCGCTGTGCCAAATACCTGTTTGCTCTCTTAAGTCTACGAGAGAATGAACTCAGTGAAGGGCCTGAACAGAAACGAACAATTAGTGAAAACCGATGTAGTGCTTTTGGAAGGGCTTTAATGACAGAACCGGCACGTCGCCCCTGGACCCTCCAAGGCAAAAGCAATCCGCACAGCGCCAGAAAATACTCCAGTTCGCTCTCTTCCTTCATAATAGTAACCCAGAGCTAGAACGCCGAAAAAAACCAAAGAACCCAAAAAACCCGAACCCCCCCACAACTCTACGTTCACAGTCTTGGATGGTACGGACCAGCGGCTTCCTCCCAACGCACCGGCGTGGTACGCAGCCCAAGCGCCCGCCTCGCATCCCCAGCCGACGCCGCGACGTGGCCCTTCGCTGGGGTAAAACCTCGCCTGTTTATCGCCAAAGGTGAGTGTTTCCGGGGCTCCTGCCCCGAGGCAGACGCGGGTGACAGGCGGGGGCGCGACAGCGACCGGAGTGACGGGCCCGACTAGCACGCACGACCTCGCCCGCCCCGCGGTCT
>NW_004567121.1:37984457-37988905 GCF_000260355.1 Condylura cristata
TTGGCGCCCACGGGAGCCGGCCGGCGCGGTGCAGCGTCCTCGGCGGCGCCTCAGTCGGCAATAAAGTGCACAAACGACACGGGGAAGGCGCCCCTGCGGCTGGGGTCGCCGTCGATGTGGCCGATCTGAAAGGAAGGACAGGCGGGTCGTGGGGCTCACCCGGAACCCGGAGGCGCGGGCCGGGGACGCTCAGGCACACTGGCGGGGCCCTGGCGCAGGCGGCAAAGCGCCCCCCACGCGCGCCCTGTTTCGGGGACGATGGAGAAACCGCGTGTCTGCAGCCGGGAGCTGCAAACCTGTCTCGGTCCCATTTACGCTTGGTCTCTGGGAAGGCCTGAGGACGCCCCTTCACTGCCCTTCTGGGTAAAATGATGCAGTCTGACCCCAATTACGTACGGAGACACCTAGACAAAGTTGCCCGGCAGACACGGGGGCTCCATGCCTTGGGGGCGGCAGAGACCACGCAGCCGCCACGTCTTCTCTGCGCCTGAGTTCCCGCCCAGCCCCCGTCACTGCCTGCGCTGCTGTGTCCCATCCTCAGGGTCATCAGGAGCACCCCCCTGCCCCCACTCACCCACACGTGGAGGGCACGGCTCCGTGCTGCCACCCAGGCCCCCACCTCATGGGCCCGTTATTGAGGCCCTGTCTCATCACGGGACGGACACAAGGCTGCGGGGCGCCCGCCCCTCGGGCAGGCTGCGGGTGCCCACCTGGCACGCCCCCGCCTCTGCCGCGCCCCCAGGCCGAGCTGTACTGCCCACCAAGACTCGCGTCCGAGTCTTGTGCCATCTCCTGCCTGCGCGGCTCTCTCGATCCTTCCCAGGGACCCTTGCGTGTCTGCTCTTCCTCCTCCGCTTAACCTCAAACCATCCGCTTGTTGGGGCCTCTGCTGGCTTCTAGCAGCGGGTTTGCTGCCCGTCACCCCGCTGTGGAAACACCCAGCACTGGCCTCTGCCCCCCATGAGGCTGCACATCGCCCCAGGCGCCTGCCTGTGCTGGTGGCAGCACGGTACTGCTCGCGGCCACGTGCCCTTCGGCGTGGCATTGCCATCTGTGCGTGGGCACTTCGGGGGCCCCAGTCCTGGCTGCTGGACATGTGCTGCTTAGGCTCTGTCTGTGCCCCTCACTCTCCCCAGCGACATGGGGAAGACGGGACCACCTAGGGCTCAGGGCCTCAAACGCAGGAACCTCTCTTCAGATCCGGCACGCTCTGGAAACCGGAGCCCAGCGGCCGACCGCCCTGCAGCGGAGGCCCCTCCCCCCGGGATTCTGCGGCCACTCAGAAGCGGGTACCTGGGGGACACTGAGGACAGCAGGGGCCCGGCACAGGCCGGGGATGCGCAGGCGGGAAGCTGTGCCTGGAACTCACTGCCTCCAGGGCCTCCAGGCCCCAGCCCTGACTCACCCACCACTCTTGGTCCTCCTCCCCATCCACGATGATCACGTCCCCCTCGGAGAAGGTCAGCTCATCCGGGTTGTCGGCCACGCAGTTATACAGGGCCTTGACCCTCTTGGGCTTCAGCTTGGTCTGCATGGGGGAGGAGAGGGGTCACGGGTAGTGTGGCCTGGGGCAGAGACCGGGACGCCTGGCTTCCAGCTGGCCCCGAGGGTGCGGTGCAGGCCAGGGAGCTCGGGGCATCAAGATGGTGGTCTTGGGGCACAGGGCCTCTAGGAGCCGGTGGGAGAGAGCAGGGAAGAGACCGAGGCTGAGAGCAGAGAGCTGGGAACGAGGTAGCCAGAGTGGGTGTGCACACAGCTCTGCTCCAGAACCCAGAGTCGAAGTGCCAGGGCCCGTACATGCCTCCTGCGCCCGAGCTGCAGCAGGCCGCTCCCTCAGAGCCTCGGAAACCCCCGCCGCCCCTAGCCAGAGCAGAGGCAGGAAGAGGGGTGTGCACTGACCGTCTGGGACTTCCTGGGCATGGGCGCCGGGGGCTGGAGGACCACCGAGCCGGACAGAGCACCCAGGGCGTCTGTTCCCGAGGGATCCGCTGCTGCAGGGTCAAAATAAAGCGACGTCACACTGGGCCGGCAGCAGCCCCGCGGCGGGCAGACGCGCCGTCCGGAGGGGCCCGCGCCGCCCGGCCCCTGTGGGGAAAGCCCCTCCACACGCGAGTTCCACACGCCCCTCCGAGCGCGCCGGGGCCACCGGCTGCTCCCAGCTGGAGGGCCAGAAGGGTGCGCACCGGACGGAGCAGCCAGAGCAGCCTCGGGCCTGGGGCGGGGCCCCGCCAAGGAGGGACAGCTGGGCTCTGACCCCAGGCTGACCGTGCTAGAGTGTCCCCACTTTGCCACCCGAGAGCAAGCAGAGGAAACCCCAGTTCCGAATCGAGTCATACCAGGGCCTCGGGGCTGGCCTTTGTTGATCAGCGGGGTTGACTTCTCCCTGCAGAGAAGGGAAACAGACTGACGGACGGAAGCCCAAAGCCACGGCCCGCTGCTCCCCGGCCCGCTGCACGGGGGCCGCCTGTGTGCAACGGCTGAGCCGCTCTCTGGACAGCGCTCAACTGCCAGCTTGCGAAGGAGGCGGCGCTGGACCCAGGTGTCCTGGCCCACGGCAGGGCTCCGCCCACGGGGCTGGGGGTTTCCACGCGCCCTGCAGCACTGCACCAGGCCTGCTTCCAGCCGGCCACACCACCAGCTCCACCCCTCCCGAGGGCCGCAGTCCCTCCGTGTGAGGACAGGGCTGGCTGGACACCCGGGCCTGATGGCCGGCTGGGGCCCGTCTGGGCACCAGGCACCACCCACCTCCATGCCGTGTGGCCCGTCGCTGTGCGGCTTGACCAAGGCTTGGGTTCCCCGGGAGCCTCTGGCCAGTACTGCGGGGGGTCTATTAACTTAGACTGACCACCTGGCTGGCCCTGCGGGATGGCCTTCTGTGAGCGGGCACTGTCACCTACGAAAGGTGTGACAGGAAATTTGCCACCTCCCGAAGTAAGGACGTGGCCAGGCACGCTGTGAGGAACAGAGGGGCTCTAGCCAGGTGTCCCTCGGACACGCCGGGCCGGTCACCAGGTCACCAGACCGACACCAGCCCCACAGCCCCTGGAACAGGGGCGAGTACCCACAGACAAGCCCCGGCTTCTCGCTTTTGTCCGCACTGAGAGAACCCACTTTCCCCTGACACGGGCCCTTTGTGGAGGAGCTGAAGGGGTCAGGCTGGTGTCCCGACCGTGCTGGCTGACGGTGGCCGGAGACCCCAGTGTTCCAGGGGACCTCACCGGCCGGCGACAAGCAACGCAGAGGTCTCACCCGCCAGGACGCTGGCGCCGGCGCTCAACGGGGCGCCACCCTGGCAGGACAGCTCGTGCCTCTGGGAAAGCCACTGAGAGCCTGAGGCCCAGGGAGCCGCCGCGCGAGGAGGGACGTGCCCTTCACGCCGTGGCAACGTGGACAGTCTGGATGGAAACCTCGGCGAGGAGGAAGCGGGACGGCTGCGGGGGAGCCCCCGGCGCAGCAGGCGGGGAGAGGCTTACCCGGGAGTGGGCCTCTGCTGCGGCAGCCGGCTGGGCGGCAAGGGCGGGGGCGCGGCCTTGCCAGCTGGCGCCCCAGGCGGAGCGGGCTTGCCCTGCTGGCCCAGGGCTTCCATGACGCTGGCCTTGGCCCCCGGAGCGGGCAGTGTGGGAGCCAGAGGGTCTGTGGAGAGAGGAAACGGAAATGCAGAGGCGGGCAGAGGCGCTGTGCCGTGGGACGTCCACCCTGCCGTCCCAGGGCAGGGACCACCGCGACCTGCGGCCCGTGTCCAGGCACGGAGACGTCACGGTGGGGCCTTCCCCGGGGCCCCGCGCACCCCAAATACACACTGGGGGTTTTGCCGAGCCCGTGAGCATCTTCGCAGCTTTCTGGCCTCCTCCCGTGCCCTGGAGGACAGCGGGGGGCTGAGGTCTGGGCCCGCTGGCCGCACCCCTGCCCCTGCCTGGGGAACTGGCCTCCTTGGGCTAGTCTCTCGGCCGTGCCGAGTCCTGCCCGTGTGCCAGGCTGCGGGGCCCATCCTGAGCAGGGAGCCCAGGGCCTGCGAGGCGCCCTGGCCCCTCCTGTGACAGCTGAGGCACCCTGGGGGTCCGGCCGGTCAGACAGGCTGGGCCTCGGCCAGGCCTCCTTCCCGTCGGCACTGCGCAGCATGGGGCGCTCCCGACATGCCCCGCGTCCTCCCTGGGGTCCTTGCTGGGACAGCCGCCGCGGTGTGGGTGTGGACACCAAGGAGGTGGAGCCCCCCTGTGGAGAGGCGCCCCCAGCAAGGAGGGCTCCCCCATGCCCTATTTTATTTCTTGTTTCCTTTCTCTCTTTTGAAGGAAGACCAAGAGAAGACTCCATCAAAATCCAAACTCCAAGCCCCGCGGCCCAGAGGCAGCCAGGCGAGAGGCGGGCGGGAGCTGGGCTGCAGGGGCCTTCCGGCCGGCTGGGCAGTCCTGCGCAGGCCCGGCGCCAGCACAGGCCACTGGCACCGGCTC